>NC_091110.1:12493750-12815000 GCF_024713975.1 Paralichthys olivaceus
ACATCCAAAAGAGACTGGACAGGAGAGCCAAGATGTAACACTTACTGACTTTTAGGTACTGATGAGGCTCCGTCTGCCCTCTGACTGTACATATACATATGTGTCCTGACTGAAGCCATCTCATGTTCCTGTGTTTCTCTTCTTGATTTGATTCCATTTCTAATTTGGCCACAATGACAAATCTACAACTTTAGGGAGAAGGAGCCTGTGATCAATGTCAAACAGCACCAACACACACCTGAAAACCTCCAGACCAAAGTCATTTAGAGCGATGAGACCACAATTAGTGTTTACACTTACAAATTCTGATCGTGGTGGCAGCTGATTGTGCAGCATGGTGGTGGATCATGGTGGTGGATTGTGGGTCATGATGGTGGATTGTGGATCGTGATTTCATCTGATTGTGGTTTCCTTACTCTTGTTGAGGATTCAGGACAGAGGATGTCGCACCTTGTTAAGCCCTGAGAAAAATTGTGATTTGTGAATATGAGCTATACAAAAAAATGTGATTTGATAAAAATAAACTCTAGTCAACATTGATGGTAAGATGAACGCAACCCTTGAGGCCAGGTTAAATTCATAAGCCAGGAAGCTGTTCCTGAAGCCTTCAATTTATTTTCCACTCCTTTTTGTTTCAGCCTCAGTGAGAGTTTCTTCATGGTCAAAGGAGCTGCCCTCTTCCTCCAGCAGGGCGGCAGTGCACAAGGACCAGAGACACCGAGCCACCACAAACATGCAGGTAGGAACAGACACGAGCAACTGAACAGAGAAGCTTTTCTCTTTGACTTTTTGAGCTGCTGACTAAAGAAAAAACCTGTTTCCTGTGGTGACTTTTTCCCCCTGTGGGTTTTTATGTTTATTCTCAAATGTTACAGAGCTGGGTGTGACCTGCAGTCAACACCAGGGACGCCCCAAATATTATTTAAACAAAGAATAAGCCTGAAACATGAATATATAGACAGTTACTGGTTATAAGATCCTGCTGAACAATGCTGATGTCATCCTCCAGCTCTCAGTGATTGATGATGTGTGTTGTCCAAATTACTGCAGGTATTTGTGTGTGTGTTTTTCTGCTGCCCAAACTTCACACAATCGCACTGCTGCTGTACGTCTGCACATCAGAGGCACATAAAAATTTGTCATCGTCATGCTCAATCTAAAAATAAACTAAACGCTCGCTACAGTCCCATCCACAATTTGAGTGCACGACTCAGGTGTGACTTGCTTACATAATAACCAGCAGGTATCAGGGTTTAGATTGAGAGAAATGAAGAACCCCCCTGCACAGTGAGAAGAGGATTAATGGTCAGTTTGACCTTTAGGGCCCGATCAGACCTGGTGTTAACATCTGTCCTTAGAGAACTGATCAAAAGTGGACAGTGTTAAGTACAACTGTTCATGCCTGGCATTACAATGTGTCCGTGCTTCTTGTGACCATTTGTGATGGGATCTGACGTCCTTCACATTTGTTTTCACACAGCTAAAAGAATGTGGCCACAAGCGTCCCAGACCACTTCCAAATGTGGTCTGAGTGATGGGATCTCAGGATGCATTGAAGACGCATTAGGGTGCGTGCACTTAGCGGTGACCACTTGTGATTGGATCACCCAGGACGGATGTTAATACCAGATCTGTACAGGTTCTTAGTTTTTGTGTCGTAAAGCTGAGTCAGTGCAGCCTGTTCTTGAGTGTGTGTTATTTTGTCCGTATTGCGAGTTGGGATGTTAGTGTCTTTCCGATTATCATTATAAAACGCTTCGATCAGAAAATAAACTGTAATAATCTGCATCTTCTATTTTATCACCAGTCTCAAAATGTTTCACTTTCAGGTGATCTACCTCAACACCTGCAGGTCATGTTTAAGATCCTCCGCTCTGAAGATCGCATTAAACTGGTTTGTATGATTCCTACTCTTCATTTCTGGTTCAGGGCTTATCTTGACGACAGCACGATATTTTCATTTCAAACACACTTCCTATGAATATTTCCTTTTGTTCCAAAGGCAGTGCGGTTAGAGAGCGGATGGTCGGACCGGGTGCGCTACATGGTCGTCATCTACACCAACGGTCATCAAGATACAGAGGAAAATATCGTCCTGGGAATGGACTTTACAGACAAGGACAAGTAAATATTCTCCCAGCAGCCTCACATTTACACACAGTACTCTTCACACTGATTGTTATATTTTCTAATGAACTGTTTTTTCTGACCCTCAGTAAAAACTGCTCCATTGGGATGGTGCTGCCACTGTGGAGTGATACCAATATCCATTTAGATGGAGATGGGTGAGTTTCATTTTGTCCTTTGATGAAAATTGGAATAATAAATGCTTGAATCAGCCGTCGAAGTGTAGCTACAGAACTACGATTGGAATAATAGTAATATTTTATTTATATACCTCTCACACATAAAAATAACAAAAACAAATAAAAACAGTGAAATGGAAGCTGGTTTAAAGGACTGAAGCTGGTTTTACTGACCTCCAGTGTCAGAGGAGTGAACCACCCTCATTTTTCTGTTCTTGCTGACCTGTTAACATTGTCCCTGTGTGCTGGAGGAATGTTCCACTGGTTCACAGCCTGAATAGTCCCATGAACGAGCCCCGTCCAGTCCGTGTTTACATCCCTTCATCACGCTTCATCTCTACCCAGACTCAAACTGATCTTCCTCCTCTTCCTCCTTTTCCACCAGAGGTTTCAGCGTGAACACAGCAGGGCGGTCACATGTCTTCAAGCCTGTGTCCGTGCAGGCCATGTGGTGAGGAAACTGTTTTTGTTTACGTGGGAGACTGTGGCATGTGTGTGGTGTGGCCTGGAGTTTCGATTTAGACATTCACATTAGGAACAGGTTTTAGACCCTGTGGACCAACCACAGGACGTGTTGTTGTTGTTATCTGATGCCAAAGTTAGTCATAATATAAATCACACAAAAAATACAATGGAAAACTATGTCTGTCATCCTCGTGAATGACAAAAGATATGAGGCCTAGAAATATGCCATGAATCAGATTTCAGTTGAAATTTGAGACATGAATGTGTTACATCATGTAAACTGAAGAACCATCCATCAGTGGACACTGGTCTCCCTGCCAGAGTGTGAAGTTGGATTATCCTATAGATATTTAATTTGCAGTTTAAAAGAACCACAGAAAAGAAATCCATAAGCTGTCATCTTAAATCTCTGTTGTCATTAACAATGTCCTGAACTAGTCACACACTATTTGTTCAGAGACCTCCTCTTGTAGCCACATGCCACCTGCTGGTCACTTATAAGAATTACAAATAAACAAGTCAGCCTTCTTCTCCTGTCTATCTGCTCCTGTCACATTGTTTCTGGTCTAAAGCCTTTTTGCTGTGCGTTGCCACAGGTCTGCCCTGCAGGTCCTCCACAAAGCGTGCGAGGTGTCGCGCCGGTTCAACTACTTCCCAGGGGGCATTGCCCTCACGTGGATGGCCTTCTATGAGAGCTGCATCACCTCGGAGCAAAGCTGTGTCAATGAGTGGAATGCCATGACCGACCTGGAGACCACCCGGCCTGACTCACCCACCATGTTTGTCGACCGGTGAGAAGCTTCAGGCTGCATCACGCTACAGTTTTAGTTGCAGTACACCTACACTTCAATAGATGTTAGTATTGGTCTTACCCTTAGACCGTGTATAAAGGTCCTGCCGATACACTCTACCAGTTGTGAGCCCCTCTGAGCCAGGGTGCCAACTTGAGGACGTGGTTAAACCATGGGGGAGTTTTATTGTCGTCTATCTTTATAGGAAGTCTGTGGTCTAGCTTGTGTACGTTGTTTTCAGTTGAACAAACATAAAACTCTAAACTTCATTTTCATTCACATATGTTCTGTGCAGGCCAACCGAGCGAGAGAGAACAGAGTGCCTCATCAAAGCTAAGCTACGCAACATCATGATGTTTCAGGACCTGGAGAACATCACGTCGAAGGAGGCATGTGTCAAATTAACGCCTCAACTGTGTGCATTTGTTCTACATCTGTCTATCAGCCTGTAAAGCTACATTCTAGTGTTTGACTGAAGGTGAGAAATACACTGTGAAACTTCTTTTAACAAATAGTTTGTTTCTCAACATCAGATACGTAACGAGCTGGAGCAGCACATGAGCTGTAACCTGAAGGAATACAAGGAGTTCATAGACAACGAGATGCTCCTGATCCTGGGTCAGATGGACAAGGCCACACTTATCTTTGACCACGTGTACTTGGTGAGAGTTTTTACATCATACTTCTACATTATATTCTTCATTTTTCCCACATGATACTTAAATACACACCGTGGTTATATTTTTTCCTCAATAAAATACAGTTAAATTAGCCTTTAATAATAAACCCCTGATTATCCAATTGAAATGTTTTCCTGTCTTTACCTTCATAGGGCTCAGAGTGGAACGCTTCAAACCTTGAAGAGCTACGTGACTGCGGGTAAACATATCTCATATTTTCTTCATTAAATATTAAATGATGTATTCTTTCACTGGATTCAATAAATTATATGCATGTATATTAGATTGTTAGATTAACTGTAGGTGTTGTTTTTATTTAAGTCAGCTTACTATTGATAAAGTTTGTTACTGTTAAATAATCCAACCGAGATGTGCAGTTTGCAGATACTGTTAGCCAAGAAGAAAGTGTGCTGGTTCATGAGTAAACGGTTTGAAAGAAAATTGACTCCGGTCACTGCATTGAGAGTAAATGTTTTTTGTTTGCAGAGTGGGCTACATCCTGAACGTGACCAGAGAGATTGACAACTTCTTCCCAGGGATGTTCTCATATCACAACGTGCGTGTGTACGATGAGGATGCCACCGACCTGCTGGCCCACTGGAACGACACCTACAACTTCATCGTCAAAGCCAAGTGAGGCACCGCACATAAATAAACCTGTGAGCTGGTGCTTTTTGACAGAACGGGCTGTGATGCAAGAGTAGAGGGTGAAATTATCCAGATATATGGACTGTAACAGCCTGGTGGTATGGTTTGTGCTGATGATAGAGTGTAGCAGTGCTCCTACAGAACTGTGGTATGATTACATGGAGTTTTAAGACTATTTTTAAGCTGTCACAGTTCTACTGTCTCTCATCATTCATTATCCAGGACCAGTACCAGGGCTACGGTCATTCAGGACACATTTTTCTTGTCTCCTAATACATCACACAACTGTGAGTTGCTCCAGTAACAGAGAGAGATTAAATGGTGCAGTCGGTCTGGTTGCTATGCAACTGTCCAACCATGCTCACCTGATGTAAAAAAAAAAAAAAAAAAAAGCATTAATAGAGCACAATCCCCACATCCTGGTTATCTAATAATCTTTTATTTTGCAGTGTGTGATAGTTTTTGATCCATGCTGTCCTAACATCATCAACTTCATCATCAAATAATACGGTTTCCTTCCCATCCAATAGGAAGAATAACTCCAAGTGTCTGGTGCACTGTAAGATGGGGGTGAGCCGGTCTGCCTCGACAGTTATTGCCTATGCAATGAAAGAATATGGCTGGTCTCTGGAGAAAGCCTACAACATCGTCAAGCAGAAGCGGAGTATAGCCCAGCCAAACGCTGGCTTCATGAGACAGCTGGCGGAGTATGAGGGAATCCTGGATGCCAGGTAAGAATGTTTTCAGGTTTCACTCAGGTTTGTTCACATCCTGGGGGGTGGTACACTATGAAACGTAGCTTCACATGTAAACAAAAGTTTACTTTCCTTTCACAGCAAACAGCGTCACAACAAGCTATGGAGGCCTGAAACAGATGAGGAGGGATCAGATGATTTGCAAGCGTCTGGCCACTGCACTGGTGGAGAGGAGACATCCGGGCTCAGAGGAGAGGAAGCCTGGGGAGGCTGCGGTGCATCTCCCTGCAGGGTCATGGGTCTGGAGATGGAGCCCCTTGACTCTCTTAACTATAATTACTATTTCAGACGTTTGTCAGACTCTGCGTTAGACAGCGAGCCCTCCACCCCAGTGCGGGGCCCCCCGCTACTGGGTATGGAGAGGGTTTTCATTGAGATTGAAGACGTGGAGAGAGACGCCCTATTGGAGGACGAGGGTTTTCCCATGGCCCATTTAGCTCTACCTGGCGAGGGCACGGCCGCGCAGACTTGTGGCCGCCTCGACCCCCTGGAGGACATGAGACTAAGACTTGAGTTCAGTACTTTGGAGGAGGAGGATGAGGAAGAGGCAAAGAAAGAGGAAGCTGAGATGGCAGCCTTGGCTCAAACACCTGGAGGATCAGATGGGAAGAGAGCAGGGGAGGAGGGTGAGAAGACGGAGGAAAGACGGTTAGGTCTCGCCAACCTTAACACCAACAACAGCAACCGGCTAGCTGCAAAACGCAGCTGCCCTGCAGCTTTTGATGTGAGTTGAGATGGATTTTAAGTTTTTTGTGTGTCTGCATATCTTAAAATATCTTTTATGTAAAAAACTAATGTAATGTCTTAACATTTTTAATATTCTGCATATCACTGACCATATACTTTATTCTCCAATTTTACCCCTTGCAGGACAGCGCGAGCACAGGAAACCCTTTAAAGGTGAAGCCCTCCTATCAGTCCTGTAAAGACTGCTTGCGTCTGCCACAAGGTCGGCGCTGTGACCGTCCAGCAGGAGGTCGTTCCCACCGTCTCAACCCCTCCCGCCACTGCACTGTCCCAACTATATACATAGATCCGCCCGGGACCAACTTTGCTTCCACTCCAATTCTGCAGTCTCTGCCGACCCCTGCAGTTGTCCCTCCTGATGTAATCCAGCCCTGTGCTCACCTCTACCGCTGTTCCACATGCGCCCCAGGCATCCCACCAGCGCATCGCCAGAAACTGGTCTCACCCATGAGCTGCGAGGAGACGCCTCCTGACTGCGGCTCAGTGGAGGCAGAGGACATGGACCAACCAACTGCGGAAAACGTGGATGTGCAGCTAAGAGAGGTTTCAGGGACGGTCAGTACTGCTACTGCTGAAGGTTTAAAACTACAACCTGGTGATGCAGCCGAGTTCCAGCAGCAGGCTCTGGCTCAGCTGCAAATGCCAGGACTGGGGATAGAGTTTGGTCTGGAACTGATGCGACAGAGGGCGGAGCAGCTTGAAAAGCTGCCGAGCTTGGCGATGGAGGGTCAGCTCCCAGTGGGCCCCCTGCCTTAAAGGAGGACCTGGAGGAGGAACACTGCCTCCATCGGGTACACTATGATGGCTGAGAGCCTTTAGATGACTGCAGCTGTGGTGTCGTACCAGAAATGAAGCACGAGTCTGACCTGTTCCGTCAATTCCTGGCCTCAAGCAGCTCTCTGTGCTTTTGCGTCTGCTGGCATGAAGAATGAGATGAGGCTGGTTGTTTTCACCGTCACACCATTAAAAGCTTCTGGCCAAACTGGGACTGAAGACTTCTCTCATGTCCCATGGAGTTGCTGCCATTTTACCATCAACACGCAGGTTTTGTGGTGGTTTCTAAGATCTACTCGTTCCTTTGTGACTCCTGAGAGAGCTGTAGTTAACACTTTGATGTTGATGGAAAGAAAAATACCTGGAGTAACCTGCTTCTGTTGGTGTCCTGTATATTTTATCAATCCAACTCATCAAGAGTATCAAGAGGAGCTCAATGATTTTGAGCCTGTTTGATTCCAGTCCGTATGTCCTCATGTTACCACGGATAAACGGAATCCCTGTTCAACTTCATTTCTATTTCTCTTGCCGCAGCTGCTTTTGCATCACGACGGGGCGTTTTCATGTGAAAGCTTAATCATTTTTAAAAAAGGATTTGAGCTAAGTGAGCATTTGAAAAGCGTCGTACCTCGGACCACAAATATCTGTCGGACTGTTTTTGGTCAAAGACTTTTGTTTCTGCTCAGTGGCTGGTTCACCCCCCCCTCCATTAATGTAATTATGTCCTTCAAGTGCTCAGTTTAGCCACGCATGACTTTGCAGTATTACAAAGCATATCCTCAACGTGCTTACGCAGAAAACACATTAAAATCACCTTTAATTTTCACCAAGTTTTTGAAACATTACAACATCCAGGCATCAAGGAACAATGAAAAGCTTAAATATCACTCACTCTTATTCAGGTCATTTCTGATGTAACTAAAGCCATATCATGTTGCCAGGTTCAGTTTGCACCTAATTATTCTCTGGGAAACCATCAAAACAAATTCTCTCAATCTAAAAGAAAGTGAAAGAAACATTCCTGAATTGTCCAGATCAGTGCCAAAATTTCAAGGGATCTATTTCAGCACGTCTCATCATTCCATAAAGTTTTATGGAAATCCGTTTGGTAGTTTTTTGCGTAATCCTGCTTTCAAACAAACAAACGGACAGGGGTGAGAACATAATCTCATTGGCATTGGTAATTATAGTCAATAAAGAAGCAGAGCACAGTTTCATTTAACCAGTGAAACATCTGGCTGTTATGTAATAGGCTCATCCCATAAACTTTTTTGGTAATATGTTGAAAAACCTTAGACTACCTTTTGCGAACCCACAATTATTTGCAAAGGCACAATGATCACGTATAGATTTAACACTCGAGCACAACTCTAGTATCCATTCACAGCGCACAGGCATAGTTCAGATGTATATTTACATTTATTAAGAATTATTTCAGAGCACTAAATCAAAAAAAAAAAAAAATCAAAATGAAAAATACACATTTCAAAGAAGTATGCTTTTCCTTAGCTTGCAGTTTTGACACCAATACTGTAAGAATTATTGAATTGATCCATCAATCATCAGACAGAGGCTGGCACTAACTTTTTTGTTGCTAATTTACTTAAATACTTAAAATATATATATTAATTAATTAACTGACAAGACCAGATTTCCTTTTATTTTTTAAATAGAGGTAACCGGTTAAAAAAATTGCAAAGCCCACTTTCACAGTCCATCAGTTCTTCAATAGTTATTTAAACTTTTCATAATGCACATCAACAGCTTGAGGTATATTTTTTAACCTGTTTGGTTAAAATTAGGCCACCTATCCAAAGTTGCTGTGCCGCAGGACGTTATTCTTTGGTTTGATGTTGTGTTGCGATTGTTTTTTGGCACGCTGGGTGTGCTAGAGTGGTTCTGAATGATCCCTGTTTAGAAAAAGCACATGCAAGTGTTATTACTGTGTTTAGAGATCCGAGTGCTTCAGGAGAACTCTTCAAAGAATGGATGCAAGTTACTTAATCATCGTTTTAATCATTTCTTTAAAATCCATCTGTAGAAACTTAAAGGGAAAAAAAAACAATAATTCCTCCTCTGTTCCTTCTCCTCTCTTAAATGAATCCCAGGGAGCTGCAGTTTTGCTCCACTAGTTAGATTTAAGTAATGTAGTTTAGCCTGTAACCTGCTCCTTCCAGTCATGTGGACATTTGAGTCTGGTGCAGCACCTACAGGAAGTTGCCATGAATAGTTCACAGCTGAAAGTATTACAAAGCGCAGTGTACAAGACAGACTAAAGGAATAGTATATTGAGGATATGAAATATTTAGTTCAACATAAAGACTGAAGGAAAAGTCTGGTTCTGAAAGATCTCGCACCTCTAAACTTATTTTTGCGTAAAAATCGCAAAAACCAAAAGTGTACAACATAATTTTTCAAGTAAGCTGGAAGTAAGGGTGCTGAGGGGGCTGCAGCACATCCCACTGGTAAATGGCTGTAAGTGCAAGGCAAAAAAAATTAGATTTCCTGGAGTAACATTTTGAGAAGCTCAGTGGTAGGTGTATATCAATTATAACCCTAATGAAATTTTCAATTTTGATTTAATCTTCCAGCATTCAGTGCATTTTCTGTAGCTTCTGCATGCACAAGTGTAGAACGCATCATTGATGATGAAAGGATAATGGATGTAAGTGGTGGAATTACAAGGTTAGATTTTATTTTACTGTCCCTTGACTGTGTCATTGCTATAGAATATATCTTGAGTCAAGATGGGTATGATTTAATTGCCCTGCTCACTTCCAGTCTAATTGTCATTTTTACACAAAGCCATGTTTGCTGTTCCTCCATTTGTAGTCCTTATGCTAAGCTAAATGACCACATTATGTTTTCCATTCAGACATCACAGTGATACCTCCTCCTCCAACTCTTAACAAAGCAAACAAGCCTATGTCTCAAATCTCAACCAATTCCTTTAGTGTATTCTTCATATAATTCTAAATGAATCCAGTGGTTCTCAGTAAGTTAATGGCCTGACGACGGTGCTCGACAACTCTCCGTTTGTGTTTCCTGCCCGCAGCACAGATATTTGGTTGTTTGCTTCACGTGTTGAGTTTGTTTTTGCATTTAAGTGCCTTAACCTCGGCCTTAGCTCCGCCATAAAGCATCACAGGCTTTGCAGTTTCTGAGAGTGTGTTGAAGGTCTGATTTATTTTTTTTTTTTTTTTGTACATGACTTCCCCTCACTCCCAATAATAACCACGCTCTTTGCATTGTATAACTCGGCACATTGATATAATGTATGCAAACACAGATAAGCTCATGCACAGCAGCCTCCTCTTCCTCAACAGACACATACTTGATGGACTTCCATTTATTAAATAGCCTATAATAATATTGTACTTGTTTGATATTGTTGAAACTTGTGGTATTGGTTCAATAGCTGGCTGAGGAACCTTACTTGCTGGAATGAGAACTATCATTTATTTACATTAGAGCATAAGATAAGAAGGATTTAATTAAGTCTCTGACATTTACCAATCTGTAAATACTTTTCTCTTCCATTTACTATTGAGTCGACTAGCTTGCAGATGTGGTCAGTATTAAGAAAAGCACTGATTATGCTACTGTGTCTCGCACACAGAGAAAAAAAATACGATTCGGAGGTCATCTCTAATTTAGTCACATGACTTACAGCTCTATTAAAAATGAAAATTATTGAATTTTTTGTATTATTATTATTATTGCATCATTCCCAGGCATCAAACTGACAATCCTACTTTAAGGGCCAGAGGCTGAGGAAGGACATTAAATAAGACATATATTGTACTTTCAGGTGATGGGGGGCATTTATAGAGTGGATTCATACAGAGCACAAGTTTGCCCCCTAATGCATGAGACGAGTGGAAATTGCAGAACATGAAAAACCTACCTGGGAGGGGGATTTTGTTGATCGTCTTTTGTTTACTTGTACTGTACATTGCCAATGTTCATGTGTAATGCACTTTTTTTTACATTTTGTTAAACTGATGTCCAGTCTAATGTTTATCATGGAAATAAACCATTTCCTCTGCAGAATGGGTTTATCATGCTGATAACTGTGCATATATTTGATTGAACTCAATTCTACTTGTATTGCACCAAATCACAACATGCATTATCTCAAGTTACTTTTTATAGTAACCTTAAAAATGAAAGCGAAACCCAGCAGTTCCCACAACAAGCAAGCATGGACAGATCTTATTTGTGATTATACTACACTGTAAATATTACTTTTTCTGGTTATCAGGAGGTATCGATCCAGCAAGAGAAACTTTATGAATATCATGAGGAGGCTGGAGTCCTCCTGCAGCGGCTGAAGGTTTGGTTCCGACCCGGCCATTTGCCTATTCTTTCTCCCCAGTTCAGGGCTTGCACTATCAAGTCAATGAAAGTGAAATACACAAAAGGTATCATGGGATAAGTCCTGTATGTGCATCTCTGTATATGTTTGATTGAAACGCTCCAGTCTCTGGCAGCATGTGGCCTTGCTCTCTCAGTGAAAGTAACCAGGCAGAGAGCGATCTTATTGAATTATTCAAATTATGTCTGCCTGACATGGGGCAGGTGACAGCTGACTGAGAAGATCTCCTCGAAACACTAAAGTCTGACACAGGCAGAAGGAGCATCATTTTTAAAAGTCAGCCTCAGTAAGTATCTACCTTTTCTGCAGTATTAGCCCTCAATGACATGCTTATATTAGTGTAACTTTAGTCTTTTATTAAATATCTTCTAAACTACAAAAAATTAGTTTCTTTGGATTCAAAAGTATTCAAAAGGATAGTCAGTATTGATTGGGATGGTGAGGTCTACAGTATCAACAGGTCAGGATGAGAATTTAAATGTTAAAGGTCGGTAAAAAAAATAATTTCCACATTAATGACATAAACAAATTATTTTACAACATTAAAGCTGCAGTCTCTGTATTGTATATACTTATGCTGGATACATCTTGTATAACTATATTCTACACAACCACAGAAATTGCTCATTAGGAGCTGCTCTGCTGCATAAATCCATCAACTATAAAATAAGCACGTTTATCTTCAGCGTTTTTATGACTAACTCCTGCCATAGAGAATGCTATGAAAATTTTACTGTCAGACTAGATCATGTGTCTGAATAGCATCCTGTCTTAGATCCAATTTGAAATTGGAGCTACATTATGTCATAAGCTGCTCTTAAGGCCTGTCTCAGTGTTTTTTTTAGAGGAAAACAAAGTCTGAAGTAATTAACTGGGCTAATAGTTGGTGCACTGTGTCACAAGTCTCTTATAAAGTGTGTTTTTGGTAATAAAAGCATGAGATGCACAAGAAGAGTGATGTAAGGAGAGAGGGAGAATGAGACTAGGGGGGTTTCACAGATGCCTGCAATGCTGCTATTGTAACACATCCATCCCAAAATAACACTTCAAGATACACTAAAGCTTCAAGCGCACGTGTCTGTCAAGCAGTGGATCAATGTGAGCAACATCATATTACAAAGCCAGGCTGTGTCATGACAAAACAAATGCTACTGAAAGACATAGTAGTAGTACCCTCTCACCGTCAGATAAACTAAATTGCATTTATTGATTACTTTAAGTTAAAATAACCATTTATACACTAATTTTTAAGCTAAAATGTTCTGTAAACTATTCATCTGTAAATTTTAACAAACTCTTATCTAATACTTTTATTTTGTATTTCATCAATCATGTTTAACTCTTTTCCAATACTTTTATTTTGCATTTTAACCATTTATCCATCACTTTCAAGTAACTGTTATCAATTGCTTCTATTTTGTTTTATCCGTTAAATTCTCAGCTGCCTGGCATTTTCAGCATGTGGTGTTCAGAAGTCAAAGCTTGATTAATATATATAGTTCTTAATAAAAATATATATATTTAGAGATAAAACGTAGCTAATTAACATCAAGGGGAATCGTTTTATTTATGTTCTGTGGACAAGTATGTTCATGAAATGGACTGACAAGTATCACTCAGCACTTCTTATACTTCAAATGCCACTAGTAGCGAAGCACATGATTGCAGACGAGGGGTGAAGAGGTTCAGTCACCTCTCTTTCCTCACTCACTTCTCAGCTCCAGCAACCAACGGCTCTTTAGGAGGAAATGTGGCATTTTAGGATTCAACATAATCCTAAATCGACTGTTAGGTTAAGTTAAACTTAGGTGTCTGTTTCTGCACGGGTGTACACAAGTTGTCCCTTGACTTGTGTGTTTGCAGCCTAAAAATACTCCTGATTCCACATGCCGCTTTAAAGCCCGTAGAGCCGTTTTCCCTTTGTAATAATCTCTCCTCCACCATCCATCATGTAGGTGGTTAAACTCTCATCGGGCTCCGCACAAACATTTCGGTTCAGCAGTCAAAGCACTTGTGACTTGCATCACGTATTCCAGGTGACCTTTCTAAAGACCCGGCCGTAACCAAAACAATCATAAACACTGAGATAGTTTGAAGGGAGGCACGCAGAGCACAAAGAAACCTTGTCTCCAAACCGGTAATTGACAGTGCGTGATGTCCTGCAGTGCGCTGGCTCTGAAGGGACATGTTTGTACAAAATTAGTTATCAAACTCAAAAATCATGAGAAAACAAGACTTTGATGTTATTGAAAACCTATTAATATACATCTTAAAATGTAACGTCCATGTATTGGGCAGTATTTATGAGAACGCATATTTTCTGGGCATTATATTTGACATTGGCACCTGGAGGCTGACCGCTTATCTCACTTGTCTTGTTTCTTTTTTGGCCTACTGACTCACTGGCAGCAGTTGGACCTTTAATTATAGCAACCGCGGCATTCCTTTCTGACAGAATAGGGGGAGATAGGCAGAGAGGCCATGGGAGGGCAAGTGTGAGCCATATAGACAAATATACAAAAATAGAGAAAGATTCAAGATAGTCAAAGATGGACAGCAGTGTCTGTTGTGTGGTTTAATTTCATTAGGACGGGGAGGCAAGCAGACCTTATTAGGCTACTATAACTCTGCTGCTGTGTCTTGATATTTGTCTCTTTCTTTTCCTAATGCTAAGACCGAACAACCACCATGGGCCAGAAGCTGGAGAAGCTATCGGAAAAAGACGAAGAGTCGCACACTAATTCAGAATGTTCTGAGCAAACTGGAGAGACAGAACAGTCGGAGACAAGAGAACAAGATGAGAGCATGCATCAGGACGAAGGCAGTTTTGCGACCCCTCAGAGTATTGATGGGATTAGCGGGAGCAATGTCAGTGGCCTGGCGACCGGGCACGCAGGGGAGCACGCAGTCACTTCTGCACGTCCAGACTCCCAAACTGGGCAGCCAATCAGACCTCTGTGTCAGGAGGAGCACCCGCTCAACACTAGGGGAGAGTGGGTGGGTGGAGACAGGGAGAGCCGGAGTGTCACTCGAACTGTAGCAGAGTCAAGAACTGTTCTGAGACTGAAAAACACCAGAAAAACTTTAATCCAGAAGCAAGGCTCTGAGAGTGACGCTGTGGTCTTTACGAGGACTACGGCTATGGAGGAGAAGGGAAATGGGAGGAAATCTGAAACTGGCTGCAGCAAGTTAGATCCTGACACTCAAAGCAGGGGTCTGACAGCATCAGGTGATCCCACCAATGACGAGGATTTTGTGGTGCTTGATAAGGATGAAACTTGGATGTCTTCTGATGGAGAAAATGATCCTTTTGGTGACAGGATAAAAACAGATAATCTTCAGTCATCCAATAAAAGAAGAGTTGAGGAAGACGCTTCTGCTACTTACGGTGACAGTAACCTTTCCCAACCTTCCAGGAATAACCCTCAAGGGAAATGTCACGAGAATAAAAGCAGAAGAACATCCGACACGCGTTTAGTGGGGACTGAAAGTGTGGAAGCACGTGTTAGAAGTTCACCCGCTGCCTGTCTGGAGAGCGAAACGGGTCAACATTTGGCTGAAGTGACAGGCAGCAGGTGTCAGCTAAAAGGAGTCAGTCATTTGGGGGCTGACTACGCTGAGACAACTGGGAGAGGAAAAGCAGAGAGGGAGCAAAACAACAGCAGTAGGTATTTTGGAAACACGCTTGATGAAGCAGGTTGTTTGAATGCACAGGGAGAGCACGGTGGGCAGAATAAGGAGGACAACAATTCAGAATTTGCTGTACAAAAAACTAAAGTTAATAAATCCTTTCTGAACAGGTTTGCTGATGCTGTTTCTCGGAGAGCTAAAGCAGGCACTGTTAGTTCATGCACTAAGACAGATGAAGGCCAAGCATTAACAAGAGCAGCCGACTTGCACCCCCAAAAGGCCAAGGCCCATAGTTCTGAAATACCACAGCAAGACCATCCCTTATTTTTACTCGAACAATGTGATGAGATCCCTTCTCTTCCGCTGCCAGGGAATGAAGGCTGTGATGGAAAGATACAGATAGCAAACTCAAAGAGAGAGAGGGAGCTTGTTTGTTTCTCTGCCGTCGTGACTTCTCCACCTTTAACTCATTTATTGACAAAGAAAGACACTATAATGGAAACACAAATCGATACGAGCGTGGCCAATTCACAGATGCCCACCTCATGCAATTCAAAGGATGAGTCTGTGCCAAAGGAAAAGCTCAAAGTTAAAGGTCCACCTCCGCCTGTCCCCAAAAAGCCTAAAAATCCAATGATAAAGCTCAAAACTGCGCAATTAATGTCCACTGATGTGCAAAGAAGAAACAAAGCTCATCTGAATTCTGAGGAGAGGGTCAAGAGAAGACACACTTTTCATTTTAACAAAGACTTTCCAGGTAACGCACCAACTAATCAGGACATGTGTTTGCTGTGGGATGAAAGAGGCCCTTACATCGTGCCAACCAACATGCGTCGGCTCTCCGTTGACCTTGAGCCGTGTCAACATCTTTTACACATGGATGATCAGTACAGCGATATGATCGACTACAACTACTGTGCGCGCATGGCTAACCTGTCTCCGGATAGAGAGCTGCAAAACCTGGACATGACACAAAGAAGAATATCCATAGGGAGACGATCCAGCTATAACAGCTCACCTCCTCCTGTTGCGAAAAAGCCCTCAAATCCCTTTACGTCCACAGAAATTCCAGAAGTCATGTCTGACATGGAAATCCACAGACCAAGACCTGCTTGCTCACGGAGAAGAGAAATCTACCCCGAGCCCCTATCTGAGAGAGTCAACACACAGGTCAGCAACGACAGCCATGCTAACTACAGTTACCGTAAAGATGTCACGGTTCATGGTGGAGATAGGGATGCAGCATATGACAGTGAGGTGGGCTCCTACAAGCCTGTGTCAGAAATTGTCAAGGAAGCAAATCAAATGCAAAGACATCAGGGTCGGGTCAAACCTGAAGGAGTCAAAGCTGAGGTTCGAGTGGCGGAACAGGGTCCAAGTGTGAAAGTGTCCCAAATAAAGAACGCCTTTGATGTCCCCAAGAAATCCAAAGAGAGACCGCCAGAAGTGCAACCACCTCCAAAAAAAGGTAAGGACTTGGGTTTACTACCTGCCCAGCACTAAACACCAGACAGACAAAATAAGCAATTAGCTGGTGAAGCTAGTGGAGCATTTAGCTGCTAAAGAGACAGATATTTCCTGCAGTATGTCAATGTTTGACTTGACAAGTCTACATGAAAGCTAATGCTAATATAAAATCAGAAACGTTCTGTTTTTGCTGATATTTTAGTTTTAGTTGTACTTAACTAAAAGCAGCTGATGTGTTCAGGCTCAATAAAAAAAACTGTCAGTGAGGGAACAACAGGATCACAGTTCCATAAAACATGACATCTAAACTTTTAAACCTAATTCTATTCAAAGTCTTGTTTTTCTTGTCTGGTTGAGAGAGTAATTTAATAAAACACCAAAGCAGGATTTTCCCAGACAATGTTTTTCACATGGTTCAACTATGCCTTAGTAGCATTTACATAATTGTTGATGAAAAAAAGGAGAAATGCCTGTTTCATATTCCCGTCATTGAGTCATTCAGTTGCTCCTCTTGACAAACCATCCTCTTTTAAATCTCAGCCCCTGTTCGCCTCAATTTTCTCCCACACTCAAAACACATGCAGCTCTTTACACTCACTGCTAAGTGTAAATTTGAGTATTCATGTGTTCATCCATCCTGATTATCTCAGTTGCAGTTTTGGAAACTGCCCATGTTTTCACACCTTCTGCTGACTCACACTGGGACCGGCTCCAAGATCCTCTCCCATAGAATAAAGCAAGTTCAAAAATAGGCAAATAAATGTGGTTTGATTCTGCTACATGTCCCATTTATTCATTTACCAAAAATTTATTGTTTTTTATTTTAGATACAAGATTTCACAATACTTTCTCAGTAACTTGAACCACTACAAATCCAACTCAAGGTCAACTTTCTATCTTTTTATCATGTTTTTTACAACAGAAAGTCGTCTCAGGTGTCAAATATGATCTGCTGACATACGAGCAGTAGCTGTTGCAATCCATTAATCAATAACACTTATAGGTCTTATCTGTGGTGGGTTTCTGAAAGTGAATTCTAGACCTTGAGGAAAACTGTGTGATATGATTCAAAGTGCTGGAAAAAATCCATTGAATTGTAGCTTGAGAATTAATTATTTTGTCATTCTGTTGTTCCTAATGGAAAGGAACAACAGAATGACAATAATTGAAACAATTTCCATGCTTGTTTTACAGTAACACTTTCAGATTGTGTATTCATCACTAACTAATATCCAACACTCTTTGGTTTAGTTCTTTTGCTTGGTTTACTTTTACGAGTCACGATCTCAGCTGATTAGAATTAACTTAAAAACTTGAAAATGCTGCTTTCAAACCTGTCTTTTGTGCGGTTGCTGGAAAAATGAAACATGCCTCAACATCCGCACTTCATGTTGTAGTGGAGAACAAGTTCAGCAGGTTTCGACACAGTAAAGGAGAATAATGGGAGGAGAGAAATGTCCTTTGTGCAGCTGTCTAAAAAATGAAACATGCCTCAACATGGAGGACATGTTAAGCAGGTTCCAATACAGTATAGGAGAATAATGGGAGGAGAGAGAGGGAGAAAATGGACTGGCTTATGGGGCAGCACATGCAACACATTAAGGTGTTAACATCTATGAATAAATATTTTATAAACATATATTAACGTTTTCACTTATTTTAGTCATCTATTTCTCCAGCACACCTCCCTGCTTGAGTAAAGATTTGTCTTCCTCACACCGATCATCATCTCACAACAACATTCAAACTCATCTGACTTTTTGTAATTTGTATAAAAAGAACTAAATAATTGAAAGTCAGTTTGTGTCTAATACCAAATTAGAAACACGTGGCCTTTATCTGTATTCACATATAAACATCAGGTTCAAATGAGAGAATCTGTGGAATAAACTCGAGCAGTTTGACAATTTAATGAGCCAAAGATTGGAAATATACTTTGAAAAACATCAAATGTCAAATCAAATATACTTTATCGGCCCCACAGGAATATGTTTGTCTTGAGCCAAAGTGCTACAGCACCTGCAGAACAGGATATTGTGCAACAACCAACAAAAAGCAATACACGCCCCACTTCCTGACAAGGCAAACAGGTAATGGTTGACAGCTGATTCTCTGGGATGTTTGTGATCTTTGGGTGGTGGGTTTCTTTATTGTGTTTGAACAGGACCTGCTGTGGTAGGGATGGGACACGGAGGGGGGGAGGG
The DNA here is from genome assembly GCF_024713975.1 of Paralichthys olivaceus. NCBI lineage: Eukaryota > Metazoa > Chordata > Actinopteri > Pleuronectiformes > Paralichthyidae > Paralichthys > Paralichthys olivaceus. The sequence goes on from NC_091110.1 coordinate 12,512,596, forward strand.
TAAGAGGGACCCTGACTCAAAAGATGTTGCTGGCTCATAAAAGCACATTTCAACAGATCGGTGTGGGGGGGGTGAAATCTGACTTTTTCTTTTGCGCATGTGCAGTAGCTGGTTTCCACAGCAGCCTATTGAATTTAATAACGATGAGAATAGACGATTGCTAGTCTTCTACCGCAGGTGAGGAGCGGACAGGGGGGACGCTCCATTCGTGCACCGGCGTCCTGAAACACCACTCGATTTAAAAAACTAAAACAAAAAAACACAGGGGGTCTGCGGACAGTGAGGGGGAGCAAAGCGGCTGGGGCTGTTTTCTGTGGAGACACCAGAGCAACGTCCTGCAGGAGAAGGGCGCGACTCCTCCACCACCACATTCATGTGTTGTGATTGATTCCCCCCCCGTGCGTTCGAAAATCCTGTATAGATTGAGGAGGAGGTAAGACACATTGATAGACACAAGTCTTTTGAGCTGTGTGCATTTTCTCTATGAGACGTGTGGGTCTGGGCTGTGCAGTATATCCGTCGCTGGACGGGATTGAGAGCGGGAGCAGCCAAAACCCGTCGGGCTGGAAATGTCTGCACTTGCGTCAGTTGGCGGTGCTCCACCGCAGCTCGCAGCTAGCCTAGCTTAAACCGAACCGTGGTTGCGAAACACAGGGTCGGGCTGGAGGGGGGTGATTTAACGCTGTAGCCTGGTTAGGAGGCTCCGCAGTGGTTTAACTCACCGTGTTGTTAGTGGTGGGGTGTTTTCAACGTATCGAGGCATCACTCGTCTCACCTCGCCTCTTGGCGGTGCCTCTGTCTCAGCGGTTGTGGAGACCATCCCCCGGCACAGCTGCCGGAGCTGGGGGAAGCGCCGCGGAACACGGGCGATGAAACACCCGCCTGTCTCCCTGTTAGCATTGTAGCTACCTTTTAAATAAAACACCTTATTCTATTAAAGTGAATACCTCATTCAGACCTCAAGCTTAGTGGCGTTTGTGAGTGAGAGTCACATCTGGGGCGTACTCACCTAAATATCAGTCTGCTCAGCCGGTCCTGACCCCCTTGTGTCGGTTGTTAGCTAACTGAAGCTAACAACGTTACCCGCTGGGTTTTTAAACCCGCTGCTTAGTTCGGGGTTAAATATCACACCTGTGTGTCACCATCACCTGGATGATGCGATTTACAGCATCTTGTTCTAATGGAGGGAGGATGGGGAGGGGGGGGGGCACACGGTTAGCTTTTTGCTAACGTTAGCCAGCGGCCACCATTGTTTCACTGTGCACAGCTGCTCCGGGTGATTCGAGATCAGACCGTGAATCCAGCACGTGTGTGTACGGACAGAAGCGCGCCGGAGATGGGAAGAGCTCCGGCTGAGGAGAGGTGGTGGTGATGGGGGGGTTTGGTGGCGGTGTGCACACCCATTTAGTCGCATTGTCCAGACACTGGAAACAACAGACTTGGAGGGAGGAGGAGGAGGGTGATGGAGGCAGATGTTGACTACACCTTGTTAACGACAGCAGTGTTCCTTGGATCATCATATTTTAGCATTAGCTGCTGCTGCAGCAGGAGAATCAGTGAGGGCACATCCATCAGCCAGGCCTCCGTGATACAGATCAGTCCCGCTGATGGGGGTGCAGAGAAGAGAGCAGCATGTTGTTGTGATGCATGACATCAAGTGAAGCTTGCACGAGCTGAAGCTGCTCATCTCATCAGGTGCATGTGAGGAGGGAGAGGAGCTTCTCTCGCATGGAGGCTGAACACCGGCTGAGGGAACACACTGTTCTGTGAAAACTGTCCAAGCATTTGCTGCTTTGCAAAAGCCTGGACAGTGATCATGACTCTGAGGGTCATGGTTCTGTGAATCAAGGCCTTTAGAGGAGGAGTGTTTAATTCATAAGACGTGTCATGGCCAGTAATCCATTTTAAAACTGATAATTATCTCACATTATCACTGATTAAAGTATCTGAGGCTGCGTGTTAGAGCTCAACCAGTTTGGCTGATGATAACGGCTGATATGAGCTAAGGGGGGGTGATGTGATCATCAATAATTAAGATAAATGTCACATTGCATTTAATTTTATTAAGTAAACATTGCAGAAAAGATGTGTATTTATGTTTACATTATATATTATAAAGGAGTTTATTTTCTTGATTGAAGTCTTATACATTTAATTTAATTAGCCTCTTTTTAATTTCTAGTTATTTATAATAAAGTTGATATATTAGGTAACAGAAATTCTAACTCCCGTATATCGGTGTCAGCATTGGCCCCAAAAAATCCACATCTGTCCAACTCTATAAGATATATAATATAGTTATATGATCTGTGTCCATTATTTATATATGCTATTTTGTGTCAGACTTGTAATTTGGGATGAAAATACCATCTAATTGTATAAAAACTAATTTGAATGTGTTCAACATATCCACTGTTCCCTCAAGCTTCTTCTTTCAGGTCAAATAACTGAAAGCACTTGTGAGGTTGTATGAGGATACTGGCTTTATGGTTCTAATATTGAATTGGTGTTTAAGTATCATAATCATTAAAAAACACAGAGAGATTTGTTTATAATTATATCTTCAATCTTTATTTTGTCATGTTCTTTGCAAATCTCTTAAAATGTTTGGGTGCACGAAAGCAAATTTTCTATGTTGGATCCAGAAGCCTGTGATTCATCTTCTCCATTTTCATAATCTGTGATTGAACATGAAGAAGCAGGTGTGATGACGACTTGTGGGTAACTGGTGAAAAATCTCAGCCTCTGGTATAACAGACTGCCAGTGTAATTACTGCCCTGCAGTGCTGTAGTTTCCACATGAATACACTGCAAAGCATGTCACTAAAACTGTGAAATATCACCATCACTTATGAAAGATGCAGGTTTTTGGAAGAACAATAGATGATGCTAAGAAAAGGCCGGTTCCTCCAGGAATTACTGTTGTGTTTGGGTTTTCATGACACGGCTGCAGATCTCAAGAAACCAACACTCGACTCTGACGTGGGAACATTTGTCTGTACTTGATGAATCTCTGGAACAGAAGAGTGAGAGAGCTCAGAGCCGCAATGAGAGCAGAATTTAAAGCATTTACAAAAGCTTGGTGCAGCAACAGGCCATCTGTGGTGTGCCCACTGTTTCAAAAATACAGTATAACGTCACTGATGACAGCTCAGAAAAAAACACCCACCTAATTTCCTGTGTCCATATGAAATAGAACATTGTTTTCATATGAGATTTTATTGTGCTTTTAAAATATTTTCAGGTTAAACCTTGAAAGGGTTTTTTTCACTGAATGAAACTGCAAAGTTGCAAATTTGGGTATTGCCGTCAGTTGCAGAATTGGAAGTAACTTTACGAGGCGTCATCATAAAGTCCACAAAAAATTTAATTTAATCTAATTGCAGTGAACTAAAAACTCTCTAGCAGATATCCATACACTGTGAAATGTAAATAAATATTACATTTCTTTAATTGGATCTGGAGTTGGAGGCAGTTTGATGAATATACAGTTGATATCAATCATAGTTGATATCAATCTTTCTACCTAAAGCACCAACATAGCAACAACCTCACATCCCCCTCACATGCCGAACTTGAACTCTTCTCCTCTCACACGTTTGGGAAATTGCGCTAAGATAAGGAGGTAAACACAGCTGGAGAAAAAAAGACAGTGTCTCATGTGTTCCAGTAGGTAGAGCTGATTTATTTGCTCTGCAAGCGCTGGAACAAACTGAGTCTCAGGGAATGAATGTAATCTCACATCAGACAGACTGTGCTGGCTGTACGCCCAACTTTCACTTCAAGGTTTCCTCAGCAAGCTCAGTGATGACAGAAAGATGCTCACTTCAGGATCTTATAACAGCCACTTTCAGTTTTTGTGCTTTCTGTACAAACAATGTCTTATGAGAGTGTTTCTGGAGCTGCCGCTAGCTGTACTTGCTCTTATTTCTCTCTGCAGATATGTCGCGGCGAGTTGTGCGACAGAGCAAGTTCCGTCATGTCTTCGGTCAGGCCGTGAGGAACGACCAGTGCTATGATGATATCCGCGTCTCCAGGGTCACATGGGACAGCTCCTTCTGTGCCGTCAACCCCAAGTTTGTTGCCATCATCATCGATGCCAGCGGGGGAGGAGCCTTCCTTGTTCTTCCTCTACTAAAGGTCAGATGCTGTGCGAATGAAAAAGCTTTGGTTTTAAGGTCCATTACAGAAGAACTAAGGACCAGATTTGCACAACATATTAAAAATTTCCATTGGAATGAGTTCACTGAAGGTCTAAGCACAGCGTCCCTCTTAATCTGTGAGGTTGCTGTAATACGCTCAGATCAGTGGACACAAACAAGCTTTACAACACGATTTAAAGCTCTGCTCTTCAAATCTGCTCCTCAAGGGTGTTTTGGAAGTTTTAGTTCCGCTCTGGTGGATAATGAACAACAACTGCTCCGTCTGTGCCTCTACTCAGGCAGATGTCATGTAACATGTCCCTTTTTACGTATTAGAAATACCGTCCATGTAGTAGTTACTTGTATTTTTCTGAAAGCTGCCGTCTGGAATGTCAGGACACGATGCATGAATTCTGACTGAGTCTCTTAGCGTTACTGTAACTTGTTGAATTTCAGCATCTGCCTTTTTCGCCAAAAGCTCTCGATTGTCGTATTTCCAATTTGACGTCTTCGTCTGCGTCTTCTACATTCGGGCACTTATGTCCCCTGAAATGTTTGTATTCTTCCAGTTTTGCGTCCATGTGTGTGAAGGGATATTATTTATTCTCACATGGGCTCACTCTGATATTTTCTTGACATTTTACTTCCAGTAAAAGCCTGAGCAAGGGTCCAGACCCTGTCTGAAAGCAACTTGTAAAAGGTCCCATTACTATTCTGATGTCATGTTTTGAATCTAATCCCTTCTCTAACCCTACTCACATATGCTCTAACTAACAGATAGGATTAAACATCTGTATAACACTGTCTCTTGAAGTCCAAAGCTGGACACAGAGGGTGTAAAGTGGAGGTTGTAGCAGTGCACTGTCATGTTAAAGCCTTCAGAACATGTGGTGAATCAATTCTCTACAGGCGCAGTCATCAGTGCACTGCTGCTGTGACCCCGTGCTGCTGAACCCTGAGGCTCATATCGGTAGTAAAACCCCAGATAATCAATGTGCACATCTGCCTGATAGTAAAGGGATGTGATGTGTATCCTGTTTCACCTCCCTCGTTCAGCCCATGATACTCACAGGGGGCGGGGGGGCTAAGATTATTGTAGGCCACTGGGCTAATTAATTTATATTGTACACACTGTGTAAGTGAGTACATTTTGGGAACTATCTATCTATTTTTGAAAGTGTTTCAGCTGTAAATGTCAGTCGCTTGTTCTGTAGCCACGTATGAAGTCAGTTGTTCAATAAAAAAACAACATGATGATCATAGAAAACCGAAGAATTGCTCTTTCATCATTTAACTTGTATAGAATACAGGAAAAGCCCTGTAAGTGTAAACTCTATTGCTGTACCCCAGGTCTCAGCCTTGCACCCTTTGTAACACAACTGCCCTCTCTCCCTGTAGACCGGCCGCATAGACAAGGTCTACCCGACAGTATGTGGTCACACGGGCCCAGTGTTGGACATCGATTGGTGTCCTCATAATGACCTTGTCATTGCGAGCGGCTCCGAGGACTGCACAGTCATGGTAAAGTCACAGTTAATCTCTGAATATCATGTGATGCATGTGAAGATGCCTTATTGTGCCATATGATTTCCTGTTATTTAGAATCTTTTTAAAGGTGTAATGTTCAGGATTTGTTGACATCAATATATTTCCATCACTTCTTCAGTGTAAAAGTTTTTCGTAACTAGTGTTTTTCTATATTTGGCAAATACTCAGTTTTCCTGTCTGTATGTAAAGCTGCTAAGTTTGCTTTGCTTTGTCTTGTGTAGGTTTGGCAGATCCCTGAGAACGGGCTGGAGAATCCCCTCTCAGAGCCTGTAGTTGTGTTAGAGGGCCACTCTAAGAGGGTCGGAATCGTGACTTGGCATCCCACTGCTCGCAACGTTCTCCTCAGTGCAGGTAGGCTTTGTCCTCTGCCCTGAAGCTGAGATAGATATCCAGTCTGCCATTTGTCCACTGTGCACAGCTGAACTCTGTGTGATGCAGATTTCCAAAAATAAACTTGGAAACAGAGGTGTGTGCAGTCAGGCCGTGTGTGTGTCCATTTTAGGGTGTGACAACCAGATCATCATCTGGAATGTGGGCACGGGACAGGCCATGATCAACCTGGAGGACATGCATCCTGATGTTATCTTTAGTGTCAGCTGGAGCCGCAACGGCAACCTGCTCTGCACTGCCTGCAAGGACAAGAAGGTCCGCGTCATCGACCCCCGTAAGCAAAAGATTATGACGGTAAGTAGAAACACTGAGGGGATTATTTTTATTTTTTGGTGGGGGGGGGGATTAGATGCTTGACGTGTGGAATCATGTTTCCCAGAATCACAGACCATGTACGCAGGCACGGCCGACCAAGCTGACAGGTGTTTTTGTGTGTTTTCAGGAGAAGGACAAAGCCCATGAGGGAGCTCGACCAATGAGAGCCATCTTTTTAGCAGACGGAAACATTTTCACCACCGGATTCAGCCGCATGAGCGAGCGCCAGCTAGCCCTGTGGAAAAGTGTACGTCACAGCAGAGAATCTCTTTCAATCTGTCACAGAAACATTGGTATCCACACAACACTGCTTTTAAAGTGATGTTCAACTTTCATAGAACCTGGAGTTGTTCAGCCTGCTGTCCAAGATATGACTGATCAGACCATCTGTGTAACCTCTCCACTCCAGCAGGGGGCGCTGAATTCAAAGAGAAAATCTTTTTTGTGATTGTGATAATATATAATGTGAGAATTATTAGCAGTAATTGAAATTAATCACTAAATTACATTCTTCTGAACTGCGCCATTAATTGAAATGTTGAATCTTATGTTACCAGGACAACATGGATGAGCCAATATGCGTTCATGAGATGGACACCAGTAACGGAGTCCTGCTGCCCTTCTACGACCCCGACACCAGTGTAGTCTACCTGTGTGGAAAGGTGAGAGGGTCGTGTAATAAAGACACATCTGTTGTGTTCCTAAGAATCAGATTCACAGACTCACACTGGGCTCTGACTGTGTGTCCTCAGGGTGACAGCAGTATTCGGTACTTTGAGATCACAGATGAGGCACCGTTTGTTCACTACCTCAGCACCTTTTCCACCAAGGAGCCTCAGAGGGGCATGGGGTACATGCCCAAAAGAGGCCTGGATGTCAACAAATGTGAAATCGCAAGGTAGCTTTGTTTGTTTTTTTTAAAAGCAGCAAATATGAATATTTTAAAAGCTGTATTCAGATGAAATATTGCATTTTTGCTTTAAAAAAGATGGTTACATATATTTTTTTTTTTGATAATAGCCAGATGTAAACATGTTTATATCTTAAAGTTTATAACAACAATATAAAAATTATAATATATATGAAATATAAACACCTGGTAGTATTGAGTGGTAAGTAATAGACAAAAACATGATTGTATTCCCTTTAAGATGAAATTGAAATGAATGCAACTTCTCTTCCTGTTGTCTTGGCAGGTTTTACAAATTACATGAGAGAAAATGTGAACCAATCATCATGACAGTCCCACGTAAGGTGAGTCTGTTTCTATCAAGTCACAAATACTCTGTTCTTTCATTGTCTCTCTATATATCTGGCAATTTTCCTCCATCTCTACATTTCAGCATTTTGCACAATCCCTCTTCTCCTTGTGACATTTCCTGCTCTCTCCACCTTCCCAGTCGGATCTGTTCCAAGACGACCTGTATCCAGACACGGCCGGCCCCGACCCCGCCCTGGAGGCCGAGGGGTGGTTTGCCGGCAAGAATGGAGGCCCCATCCTCATCTCGCTCAAAGACGGCTACGTCTCCACGAAGAACCGCGACCTGAAAGTGGTCAAGTCAAACGTCCTGGAGACCAAGGCAGTGACAAAAGTAGAGAACACCCCGACTTTCCAGAAGCACGTTCCTCCACCAGCCTCAGCAGTGAGTGTTGAACGATGAAGAACACCTGCACAGCATTTATGCTTCTTTCTTTAGCGTTAGATTTTTAAAAATCATTTATTGCGATCTAACTAGGTTCTTAAAACAGATTGCGTATCCTCCTGTTCTTTTAAACTTGCACACAGCTTTTTCTGCTGACATGGGCACTCTCCCATTCACAGTAATTATTATGGTTGGAACAATTCACAGAAGTTATGGATCAGCACATACTTTGGTATTTGGGTCACAATTCAGTGGAGCAGCAAAGGAAAATGTTAAACGCTCCAGGCCTGTAAAGTCTGTACTTATTTTACCAAGATTAATTTCTAGATTTATTTGAAAATCAACAAAGTAAATATACACGTCCCTGAAATCTTTAGCAGCCTCTCAAGTTTCAAATGAGAAGTTGAGTTAACTCTCTGTGAATGTTTCAGCAGAAAATGGAAGACAAACTGGAAGAGGTACTCCGAGAGTTCAAGTCACTCAGGGACCGCGTCATCCTCCAAGACCGTCGAATCGCCAGACTGGAAGAGCAGGTCGCCAAGGTCGCCATGTAAGACGCGGCCCCTTCCCTGGTCCGCTCGTTGTTTTGGAGAGAAATCGAATGGACGGCGTCAGCCACGGCTAAATTCTCACGATTCGGCTACATTCAGCTCGACACCGTCTGCCAGGCGACGGGTCGGAGCCTACATTCCAAGATGAACTTTTTATTTTTCTCATCAACCTTCGGTTTTACATTTTGCCCCAACACACACTGAGAAAAGGAAAAACTCTTGCAGCTCATTTTAAAGAAAAGACATTTTTTTGTTAAAGGAAAAGTCTTACCTTTTTTTTGTTTTCAAATTGTGGTAAAACATTCTTATGTGAAGTTTGTACTTACTACTCTACTGTAGCATCAGTATTTCCATTGTTCTTTTTTTGTGTTGCCAAATATGAATGGTGTGCGGTTCCATGCACTGCTTTTACATTTATTTTCTATCCTGTTGTACATTCCAGTCACAACCTGGTAGAATGACTTAGTCGAGCTGGATTTTTTTAAACAATAGCTGTTGAACTTTTTTCCTCCCACCAGTTTGTTCATTGATAAACCATCAGATTTATGAATGTGGAAGAATTCCTTTGAAAAACATTTGCTTTCTGTTCTTCTGGGGATTGAAATTCAGCATTGGGTTTTAAAGGGGAGTGTGGGGTGGGGGTTTGCATCTCTCTGGTGTAAATGTCGTGCAAATGTAGTGGTGCCTCTCGTCACTGTCAAGGGTCAAACTAAAAGTCGCCCTCTCCGGTGCATATTTTGGTGTTGGGAAGGGACCACTCACCCAGCTTGTGTTTCACTGAACCCCCTGACAAACAGTTCTGTGCACATAATAAAGATTTTACACATGGAAACCTCCATTTTACCTTTTCTTATCTTGCCTTCTGTCCACACATATCCCTGCACGTCAGCGAGAGCCTCAGATTTATTTGATTTCTTCTCTGGCATCAGATGTGGATTTGAAATCTCTTGAGTTACACAGAGAAGAAACACGGATGTTTCAGGCTGGTAATTCTACATTTATGAATACTTCTTCCACTGCTGAGGCACATTTGTCTTTCAAGATAAGATAAATCTTTATTGATGGAAAGGGAATTTCAGGTATTACAACAGCCCAAGTACAGAATTAAGACTGTTGTGGATGGAAGAAGAAGAAGGTGGGTACTGGTTACATTTCACTTCATGACAGCTCCGCGGTAACTTCTCAGTACTTTAATTATTTATTACACTATCTATTTGAATTAATCTGTTTTAATCATAAAATTGTGAAAAAAGTGTAGATTGTGCTCATGTCTCAAACTGGGACAACCAAATAATAGAAACACTCAGCTTCAGTTAGGTGTTCTTAATGTATTTGTTTATCGATTAGGATCCCTATAATCTTCCTGGAGTCCACCTTAAAACATCTGTAACAAATTGAAAATATTTAAAACCACCAAAATTAATCATATCTGATTCTAGACGATAATAACAAAACCAAAAGTGATAAATAAAAGTTTGCATGTAGATAGAGAACTAACGCTCGAGTGCAACTTTCACAACTTTTTGCAACATGGCAACATTCAAAACAGTGAAAACGTTTGTTATCTTCCTCTGCAGTTCACAACCACATCTCAGTGTGACTCATTGGTGAAGGAAGTGACGGTTATGATTTTCAGACCAGAGGAACATTTTTGTTTCCTGTCTCTTTGAAATGGTCGTCAAAACAGCACACTTCAGATTGATTGATTAAATAAATTGACTTTCAGGTTGATTATTTGTAGTTTCATTAGATGTGGGCAGTTAGACAGTGACCAGCTCTTTCTCTACGTCAGTGGAATCATTCTCTCATAGAATTCTATTAGGACAGGTTACAAAGCTAAGAAAGAGACACGGAACACAGCTATAACTATAACATGAACATTTTATTCTTAATTCACTTTGTAATGTGCTTTTTGAAATACTGTGCACAGTGGAATTTAGAGAGAGAGCCCTCGGGGTAGGTCAGGAGACAAATAAATATGAATATGTATGTTTCACAGGGTGAAAAACATACATATTCATATTTATTTATTTATTATTTATCTGTTATCATCAAATTGCAAAATTTTCTGAATGTATTAAGAGAAAAGGGGAAAATATATTCCTATTATTTCCTATTATGAACCTGTTTGGCAATTCCCTGATGCATTTATATCTATGTTACATAAGATGAGGTGGGTTTTTATGTACACCTACAATACAAATTTAAACTATTAATAATAAACTGAGAGAAATTCAATTGAATTAAATCTTAATTTTGATATAGATTTGAGCATTTAGAAAGAAATGGCAAAGTGTGTAGGGAAGTGTGTGTTTGTACCTGACGAATCTGAAAACATCGCATGGTGCTGTTTTTATCTTCTTCTTGTTTTCAAAGAGTGTGAACATTTCCTGTTTCTTGTGTCAGGCAGTTCCACAGTCAGTTGGCATGTCAGAGTCAGAGGATGTTCTAACACAGAGGCTGAGATGAGCTGAAGTCCACTCTGTTTGTATTTGATCCTCCCGTCCATCGATCTGCTTCTCCAGCAGTGAGGTAAGACACTGACACGACTCAAATCTATGTTCAGGCTGAATGTCTCTGGTTATGAGGGCTGATGTTTCCTTTAGTGATGCCATCACTTATTGAAGAGAAATGTTCTGCTCTGCCACCAAAGGCAATATATGTATCAAGTTTTTGCCACTGTCCACTTTAAATCCTTGCTTTAACTTTTTTATATTTCAGACGTTAAACAACTTTCAACGTGAAATGTTTTTTTCTGTACAGAAAGTTTCATCAGGAAGTTTGATTTTTACTCCACAATGTTTCAGTTCTGTGTATGTCTCTCTGAAACGGGTGTGGTGAAAGACTGATGACAGTTTCATCATAAGATGTCACCAGCAGTCGCAGACACATGACGCATTGATTTTTCCCCACGCGTGTTAACTACTTTTATCACCCGGCAGCCTCGTGCATCATAGCCTGTGAACATGAATCTGTTCTGTTGTTTCAGATCTTTTACTCAACGATGATGCGTCTCAGCATGAAGGCCTGTCTGCCTCTGCTGTTTGGAATATCTCTTTTGTTTTCTGTGGAGGGTGAGAGCAACAAGACAGCTACTGCTGCACCAACCACAGCCAGCATGCTGCTCACCTCTGCACACAATAAATCAGAGACTCTTGGGACAACTTGGGATCATTCTGCAACTCACAGTCCTACAGAAGTGGCTGCAACAGCTCACGCCACTGTGTCACACACAGCAGAAACAGAGGAGGCAGTTGTAAGAAACAGCAGCGTGGCTGGTTTGGTTGTTGTGAGCACAGCGGCAGCAGCAGTGACAAGAAGCTCAGGTCCACCGATGCTTCGTACCTCAACAGCGGTGACCACAGCTCGGCCTGCAGGTGATGCACAACCTCCCCGTGATACAACAATCTCAGAAACATCGAAACCTACAGAGGACGAGATGCAGCGACGATCATCCACCAACTCTACGGACGGGGGTACACCTGTAATGACCTCTGCAGCATCGTCAACGTTGCAGCGACGATCATCCACCACCTCTACTGACGGGGGTACACCTGTAACGACCTCTGCAGCATCCTCAACGTTGCAGCGACGATCATCCACCACCTCTACTGACGGGGGTACACCTGTAACGACCTCTGCAGCATCGTCAACGTCGCAGCGCCTCACGTCCGCCATTAAACCTGAGGTTACATCGAGTGTATCTCCCAGCAACTCCTCTACCATCAGCAGTCCCTCATCTTCTACCTTGACTGTAACAAACCCTGCCTCCGAGGTATCACCTGCATCTGACCCCACTTCTTTACCAGTCATGACAACAAAGACCCTCACCACCGGCAGCTCCGACATTTCAACCACGTCTCAACCCGTTTCTCACCACGTCTCCTCGTCGCAGTTCCCCGACACAGCGGGGTCGAGCTCTCCCACTGAGTCTTCCACCGCCACAGTCTCCGACAGCTCCTCCATCTCCACCTCTGCCGTCTCCACCAGTCCGGCAGATATCTTTCCCAAGAGGTTGCCAAGCCCATCAACTACACCAACTCCATCAGCTACAGTAGCACCTTGTAAAGTCTCAAAAGTCCCACCCATCATACCTGAGGTCCAGCCCTGCTCTACCCGCGGCGTGGTGAGCCACTGTCTCATCGCCATCGCCTCTCTGGCTACATTGGCCACCATCTTCATGGTCACTACCGTTGTCCTGTGCTCCAAGCTGTCATCGAGGAGGTACAAGGTCAGGAGGCACCAGCAGTCGACTGAGATGATGTGCATCTCTGCCCTGCTGCCTGAGGAGGAATTTTCCTACAGAAGGCACCGCACCCCGATCACCAACGGCATCCTGGTGATCCCAAGCGGCCGAGACAGTGACGACGAAGTAGGAGATAACGTCACTCTCAGCAGCTTCCTCCCAGAAAATGAGCGTTATGTTTAGAGACATCAGATTATGGAAGGACTGAGGACTTATTGACAACTCAGAGCTCTTTACAGTCACAGTCATTCACTATACACAACGCTTTTCCTATCCAGTGCAGACGTTAGGGCCAGTTTGGGGTTCAGTATCAAAAGATACTTCATAATGCAGCCTGGAGGAGTCGGGGATCGAACCGTCGATCTTCATCTCTACCTCCTGAGCCACAGATGAAAGATTAGACGGATCAGGCTGATGTCAGTGATGTAGAGACAGTTGCTGTTTTAATAACAAACCGCTTCCTCTTTGATGTTGGTGGTAGCTTCAGTGCACGCTCCTGCAGGAAGTAGTGACACACGCACATTTTATAATCTTATAAAGAGTGAACATCTGAAAGTGGCGCACGATCAATGATTTTATTTTTTTGGGCCTCGATGGTATTTCACTCAGGAAGACTTGTTTCGTCACAGACGCTGGTCTCTGGTCCTGTGAGGCTTTATCATATAAATTGAGTATTTTGACTGATCACAAACTTTGTGTGTCTCTGAATGTGTGATATTTGTTTTGAAATACAGTTTCTGGGATAATTTATTAAAGGAGAATCATTTATAATGCTTTTTTTTCCATGGGTCTGTTATTGCTTCTCAATTTCTCACAAACTTCCTGGAAAGAATTCTGTAATAAAGACAAAGATCAAACCAAAAACAAAAAATCTGTTCGATGTCTGCTGGATCCAGAAAACGTTTGAAAAAGAAAAAATCTGCACACTTCAGAAGTCTGAGGAGGATAAATAAATCCATTAACAGGAGCTTTAGGTGTGCACATTTTAAAAAGAATGTTTTAAAGAAATCACCAATCCGTTATCTATACCACTTATCCTTTAACATCAACCTACGTGGTTCGAAACTACCCTGTTTGAAAAAAGGCATGAAGGGCCTAGGGAAGGGGTTAAGGGTAATAGGGAGTCAGTCCCAGCAGACACAGATACACACTGGACAGGTCAACAATTCATCGCTGGGCCGACATACAGAGACAAACAACTATCAACACTCACATTCACACCTCTGGTCTCCAATTAACCAAACTCCATGTCTTTGGACTGTGGGGGGACGCGGGACCACCTTGAGAAAACCCACACAGACACAGGGTCAACATGCAAACACACATAAAGACCTGGGCTGAACCAGGATTCAAACTGAGAACCTTTTTACTCCATTTAAACCCAAACAAAAAGGCAGCCTGGGTAATTGGAGCTGAGTGTTCTGTAGTTTACCGGTTGAACACGAGTATTTGAGAGAATGTTTTGTGCTGAAAACGTTTAAAATAAAAGTCAAAATTATAAAAAAAAGACCAGATGGAGTTTTCATTTCATGTGTCTTTGACCTCAAGTCACTTCCTTTATTTGTGAAAAGCTTCATAGAAGGCTTTTCTTCCGCCCTAGATTTGATATCATGTTCACTTCCCTTCCTGCGAAAAAGAAAACAGAGCTCTGAATACTTATTAGGGCCTGTGAAGCCAGTGCTTTATTTTTCTTTTCATCCTCTCTGCCTTTTTTATTTTGTTTTCTTCATACTCAGCAAAGAGCATCAGAACCAGACACCGGTGACTCTGAGCAGAGCCCAGACGAATGTAAACCTGGAGGAAGCCGGACCTTCATCTCCTGCTCCTCGGTGACCATATAAAGCTTGACTTGTCTTTGACTGATCACAAACACCGTCGACTTGCCAAAAATGCATCCGGGCACGTACACACACACGATCACTCACAGACTCACACTCACTCGCTGCGTTGTGTCCCTAAAGTGGTCACACACACCATGTGAGTTTAATTGCTTGACTCTGAGGGGAAAAACAGAAGAAACACACCACGTTGTTTCAAACAGTCTGCCCCTCTGCTTTCCCCCCCGTCTCCTGGCTGTCCACACAGGAAACATTAACCTCTTCCTGCATTAACCGGTCACTCGTTCAAACCACACTCAGTCTGACTCTTACGTCTTAACCCAGAGAGGCTTTGTTTTAAGTGGTCAGTGTCGGAGGCCAAGGGGTTAGAGGGGAGGCCAGGCCGTCCATCAGAGCAGGAATCCTGGAGAAATGAGAAGATCCTGATGCTGATGATGTTTGAGCCACAATTGACTCTAATTTTTGTTGTCTTGGTCTGACACATCCAGTCAGCCACACTTAAGGGTGCAGGAGAGGACCCTGCCCCCACAGCACATAATAAACTCCTGCCTGTAACAAGAACAATCTGTGTGCAGGCCGGAGAGCCCAGACACTCTTGGGGAAACTGAAGAGGGGGAGGAGGAGAGCAGAGGAGAGGCAGAAGGAGGGATTTGTCCTCATGGTTAAAGACAGATTTTTTTTGCACTATCCAGACAAACCCCCAGCCCTGAAATCTGAAACTGCAGAAGTTGCGTTGGCTCACCGAGCAGTCATTTCACTGTTAGTTCACTTTTTCCAGACTGGTTTCACTCGTCCTCCCATCAGACTCCAGCTGAGACGCTTCTTCAGGACAGTGAGTGAGATGTTTTGTCATTTTTTACGTTGCTCTTCCTCTGAATTCTTTCCAACTGTTGCATGGTCAAGCTGAACTGGGCTTTTATTGACATCATGTTGAATCAGATGACAGTTTGAAGTGAGGGATGTGACAGCACCGTGATGCCTTCACAGCAGCCTTCACACTCAGGAAGACAGAGCACGACTATTAAAACTTCAAGTTGAACATTAACAAAAAACAGAATCTAGCTTTGTGCATTCTTGCACATTTTATCATTGTTCCGTTTTATCTGCGTCCTCCCGTGTGTGTGTGTGTGTGTGTGATTGCACAGGCATGTGCGGCTGTGTTTATTTGGTCTGGGTTGAGTAGGTGATTAATTTTGGGAGGGAAGAAGGAAAAAGAAAAAACTCCGACCATTCCTTCTCCAGATGAGAGCAGTTTCATGTTGTACCAGGCAGCTTGAACACAGATGCATCAGAATGAGGATTAAAGTGACACAGACCGAATAAAAATAAAATACTACACCAGACTAAAGCTGAGTTTAAAGGGTCACTTCAACTATGTACCCATGCAGATGTTTTTACTTGACATTTTTAACTCCTGGTTTCTGTTGTTGAACAACATGTGTTCAGGACACTTATCTGAAAGAGTCAGACAGTTCAGGCCGAGCTGGAATAAAGCCAATGTATTTAACTTTGTGTTGAATCAAGCAAAGGTTGATCTATCTAGCACATTTAATTCCAGATGGAGGCACAATGCAGGAGCTACCATGAGCGTAGTGATCCAAGATAAATGTTAGACACAGATTTAAACAAACACACACATTAAAAAGAAGGAATATAATATGATTAAATGAAAATAATAACCCAACTAATAAAATAATAAGACACCTAAAACCAATACAAATAAAATGGTCAACTTGAACCAGCTTACTAGACCACTGAAAGGCTAAAAATAAGTATATATAATTTTGTTTTGGTACAGTCCAGTCAAATAATACTGTTTGTCATCTTCATATTACAGCTACATACAAATTATCATATAATAATGAATAAACTGTTTTCACCATATGGATCCTTGCTTCTCCATTTAAATATGATCTAATCCAGATTAATGCATCTCATGTTTTACTATTACATTTACGTTACAGAGTCAAAACACTTATTCTTGATATTTCCAGAATCTTCAGAGAATCAGTGAATCATGTCGATAAAAGAAATATTCAGTCTGCTGCACAGTAAAAAGTATTTTTAACTCATTTCCCCATGTTGTGCCTACAATAATGAAACCCGGATATAACTCATAATAAAATCCATCTGTAGTTGCGTTTCTGGCTGCCATCCTCTTAGAAACAGTGGCACAACTTGAAAGATGGATGAAAGATCTTTTTTTTTCTCTTTATCCTGCAACAGACTGAATATTTTTCATCCAGATGGTCAGAGGAGTCTCTGGGGATTCTGGGAATACCTTCAGAACAGTGGTGAGCATTGTGAAACAACCTGGGTTTTGCTAAGATCCTTTTATTTTCCCCGAGAAAAACAGATGCTCTGCTCTGAGACTCGAATGTAAAGCCAGAACACGAGAACAAACTATCTTCACATATGGAGCTGACATTCCAATCACTGACGTTCATTGTTATTTACAGATCCTGTGGGGAAACCATGCTCCCGCTGGGCCTTCGTCAGATCGGTGCAGGTGTGGTGTTTTGCCTCAGCGGTGGTTTGGCCACACCTGTACCGTTATACAGTTCTCTGGAGGGAAGTACAGATGAGGAAGACCTTAGTAACTTTGCTTCCTCCCTGCCCACCAGCGTCCTTTTCTACGAACCCCAAACCACACCTGCTGGCCCCACCCATGTGGAAACTGACTTCCTGAGTCAGGTTGTGAGCTTCCTTGAGGAGAACATGCTCCTCATCCTCGTCACAACTTCCTTCATCCTCCTCGTCTTCCTTATCATCTGTGGGGCAATATTCATGAGCCGCAGGCGAAAGGTCAACGCCTACTACCCTTCCTCCTTCCCCTCCAAAATGTACGTCGACCAGAGGGACAAAACCGGAGGTGCAAAACCCTTTAATGATGTTCCAGAGAAACCAGCTCCTGAGCAGGAGAGTGAGCCTGTGGACTCTCACAGGCAGCTCCAGGCCGACATCATGAGGGCCGCCAAGAGGCTACGGACGCCAAATAAATCTGTAGATGCTGCAGAAGGAAGTGGCAGCAGTCAGAAAGCAGCAGACCACAGTCCTGGAGACAGCTCTAAGACATGTGGCAGCGTCCTGGATCAGCAGTTGCCAAGTTTCCCTGAGGAAAAGGAGCCATGCGAGCTCCCCAACATTGAAGAGGCAGCAGCAGCAGGAGGCAGCACTGAGCTGAGCAGTCCTCCAGAGCAGCAACATCCAGAGGGAGTTGATCCAGAGCAGCCCCACGCAGAGGGAGATGATCCAGAGCAGCCTCATCCACAAGATGATCAAGAGCAGCCCCATCAAGAGGGAGATGATCCAGAGCAGCCTCATCCACAAGATGATCAAGAGCAGCCCCATCAAGAGGGAGATGATCCAGAGCAGCCTCATCCACATGAAGACGATCCAGAGCAGCCACATCCAGAGGGAGATGATTCACGGGAGCCTTCGATTGGCAGGAGTCTGCGGCCCTCCTCTCTGCATATTCACAATGACTCTGCAACACTTCAGCTGATCGCAGGAGAGAAAACAGCCTTCTGACTCCTCTGAACACTGTGACCTGACTCTATTCTCTAATCGAATCCACTTTGAATCCACCCGTGGCAATTTGTCTGTCATTCAATATTTTCTTTTTGTCTAGTGAGGGAAAGATGACATGCAGCAGAGCTCGCCAATGACTTGTTTTATCATTATGGTATTTTAAAACATGTTTTTAAAGGCCCAGTGTGTTAGATTTAGGTGAAAGGGAACTGATGTTTTCACTAGTTCGTTTCATCTAAATTGTATGAATTGTAGTTTTCTTTACCACAGAAATGGCCCTTTATATTTAAATACTTTATATTTGCATCAAGGGGACCCTCTTTACGGAGGCCACCATGTTTTTTTCATTAGTCCACACTTGACAAACTTAACACCTTTTGAGTTTTTATGTCAATTAAAGGCTGCCACAGGTTCTTTTTCGTGTTTGGAAGAGGAGGGTGAGGTGAGGTTGATTCAGCTGCAACATGCAATTTCAACACTAGATATCACAAAATTCTACACACTGTACCTTTAAGTCTTTAATATCTGCTGCTCCCCACAACCCTTAAAACAGACAAATGTTATAATAATGGATGACTGGGGGGCCACTTAAGTAAACATGTAGTAGTATGTGGCCTGTTATCTGTACTTCAGTGCATAAACATTATGCAGCTTTTTATCATCGGTTTTTTTATGTTATCACAATAAATTGGGTGGTTTCTCAGCACATTTCCCTTTTTTAATTCTAATCCCATTTTGACAAGCAGTGTTTATAACAAATGCATTAAATTCAGGTGATCCACATCCATAACCATTATATTGTGAATTGTGCATAATGTAAAAAATTAGATACCTGCGTTATTAACATGAAAAACATCTGTTAATATTTAGGATGTTAAAATCATAAATTGCACTCGACGCAAAAGATGTTCAGGATACTTTTATTGCAGATTTTCACAAAAGCATTGCTAGATACTACTAATAAATTGAAAACCTTTTCATAGTTTCTAACCACGTTGCTTGGTTGCATATATTAAAGGTCAAAGCTTAGGGTGCAGACAGGATACATAATCAGCTCTTAGCTTTAATCGATATCTCCATCACACCTTTCAAGACACACTCCTCACGCTCGACAATCTTAAAAAATATCACAATCTCAGAAATAAGGCTCAACTTTGTACCAACCACTCAGAACAGTGCTCACATTGTGCGTTTAGGTGACAGGCTAAAAAGGTAAGAGAGTGCAGGGTTGGTCACAGACTAAGCCTGGTGTAACACTGCTACAGAGGGTTGACAATGGTGTACTTGTTATCAACGTATTTGGTGTGTGCGTGTTTCAGTACTGCAGAAAAGTGAACTACAGCTACTTCTCTTCCTGGCAGCAGGAAGCGAGTGGTGGTCGGTTTAACTGCTGGCCCTGACTGCCTCCTGCTGGTCGTCCTGCTGCTTAACGCGATAGTCTGCCAGAGCAGCCTTGATGGCATCCTCCGCAAGCACTGAAGAGGAACAGGAAATAAAGGTTGAATAATGAAATACATGAGTGGAAAAGTTTGGAAAAGACAACAATCGTTAAAAGAATCCACCGAAGACTTACTGGAGCAGTGAAGTTTAACCGGAGGAAGACTGAGCTCTTTGGCAATGTCAGTGTTCTTTATTGTCAAAGCTTCATCCACCTGAAAAGAAAAACGAAAACCTTTCTGTTTAATAAGCGGAAGAAGAACAACAGAAATGGGAAGCAAGAGTCATGTGTTTTATGTAATCACTCACAGATTTGCCCTTCACCCACTCGGTGGCCAGAGAGCTGGAGGCGATGGCAGAGCCGCAGCCAAAGGTTTTGAACCTGGCATCCACAATCTTCCCCTGGTCATCCACCTCAATCTATCGAAACGAGAGGTTTCATAGTTTTACACAAAAGCCAAAGGAAACTGCATAGTGATAATTTCACTGTGAGCCAAGTAATAACTGTTTTTACCCTAAAAGATTACAGGGGAAACACTATATAGCAATGTTAAACTATTTATCAAAGACTTGAGCCATCTACTTGGTAAAACAAAAATATTTAGCGTATCTGTGCTTTGTTCTCCCACTTTTTTATTTGTTGTTATAATAATCATCCTCTAAAAGCTCTTCATGTACACAAAAGGCTGGGATCCATCCATACATGGTACCTGGAGCTTCATTACATCTCCGCAGGCTGGAGCTCCCACCAAACCCGTCCCAACATTCTTGGAGTTTTTGTCCAGCGAGCCAACGTTTCTCGGGTTCTCATAATGATCGACCACCTTCAAATGAAAGAGAGGAAACATCAGAGTGGGGTTTGGGACATTTATTTTATTTTTTTTTTACATAACACTGAAATAAATCAGAAGACCCCAGACATCAGCAGCATCCTGGAATGTTTTTCTTTCTATTCTGCCACAATCACAAAATGTCTATAAAACGCTTTTATCACTGTTATACAACTACGCATTTCCTCCATTGTGTAAGTGACACAGAAATAAACAGATTAGGACTGGACGTCATTGTCCACTATACCAACTCCTGCACCCTGGCCCCCTCCCTGAGTTCCTGCTGAGTCACTCTGACCAAGACAACACAATGAGTCTGTATATACTTCATCTAATACTGCAAATTCCATGTGATGTGAGATTTCTGCATGTTTCTCTTTTTGTTCACTTTCAATACTGACTTTCAGCTTTTTATATTTAATGTTATGACATAGGAAACAATTTTATTTTATTAAATCTTTTTATTTTAGAGCTTTTTATTATATTTTTACATCCAAGGAAACACAAACCATCTCTGTTTCTAAATTAACTCAACTTAGATGTTTGTGTGGTTCGGATTCCCACGATCCTGACGGTCACGTAAAACAGTTAAACTAAATGTGAAAGTCGTGTTAGATAGATATATGCTGCGCAAACAAGAATAAATACACAACTCTTCCACAGGTATTACAGAACATTGACACCTTACGCAACGTGCACCTTCACCACACTGACGGCCCTTAAAGCCTTTTAATCGGATGTGATTCAAGTATTAAAGCTGTGGCAGTGGACAGTTGGAGGGCAGATTAGTTACGTTATTTTAGTATTCAACTAGCTAACACAACAAATAATGTTAACTTACTTTATTTATTGTACTGTTTTTCACGAGTCATATTTATTCGTATCTGTCGCACTCTATGATATGAAGCCCATGTGGGAGGAGAATGATGTAATCTTTTTCTAAGGCAGCCATGTTTAAGGTCAAATTTAATTCAATTCAAAACGAATGAATACCATACACAATATCATTTAGGAGCTATAATAACATCATTCAGGAGATCCACATGTTCTCTTAGGCTTTTGAGTGTTTATTAACGTTTTAACCTGTTTTTACATTATCATTGTACTTCTCCTCCTGTCTTTTTTTACACAGCATTTTATTGACTGGTTGTTTGAAACATGCTCTTTGAATAAAGTTGACTTGAGTATTTCACGCTCACACAGTATAGAAGTATGATGGGAAACCAGCTTGAGAGTTATTTAGTATTATTACATCACCCCGCCATGTGTAGCAGTAAAACCTAATGATAACACTGAATCAATCAATGTGAGCTGGACTCATGATACAGACAGGTGGGTGTATGAACACATGTGGTTAACTTTCATTCGTTTGATTCAGAGTAAATGAGATTTAGCTGTAATATCATAATCCTCCTGAGGATTGTTCTGTTTTTGATAAACAACCCTGGTGGCTAAGCTAGCTGGTTGTGGTTAGCTCCATCACAGCAGAGCGTCACTAAACAGGAACTTCTCAGTGGAGGCGTTTGTAAACAAAGGTCAAACAGCAGCTAACACACTCACACACACAGAGACACACACACACAGACACACACAGACACACACTAATAGCACAAACACACACACACTGGGTGTCTGTACCTTCTTGTGGTAGCAGCACTGGGTGAAGAACTCCGGGGCAGAGAGCCTGCGGCTGAGCAGAGCCAGAGGACTGAGACACTTGTTCATCGCGGTGGTCGCCATGTTGGAGCGCAGAGCAGCAATGACGCAGTTTGAAAGAGAAGAGCAGCTCGAGCCCGGTGCGCGTCACTGCCAGGGGGGCGGGGTCACACTGACAACACGTGCGCATGCGCTGTTTATGTAAACAACACTCAGAGTGAACATGATTTTATGACCAGAGTCCAGAATGTGGAAGAAGCTGCGTCAGTGGCATCGTTGAAATCTCTTCTTTAATCGTGCTCTAATAGGAGAGCCTTTCATTCAGTTTTAATATTTGTTTCTGTATCAGGAAAAGATTGTGGTGTGCAATGTTTTTTTCTGAATGGCAGCAGAGTAGAGGTATTAAGCAGTAGCGTTAAGAGGAGTCCGTCTATACTCATTCAAAGTACCTACAATGAGTCCTACATATAAGAAATGAAGGCGTCAGTAATGACAGCACAATAAAATAATGTACATTAAGAAGGTAAAGGGCCCATTTTGCAGAGTTAGTACTATTACATTTTATGCGTAAGTTGTATAAAATTATTAATAAAATATGGTAATGATTTGTACATTCAGATAAAATTGTGAACTTAAAAATGTTGGTTACAATTTTATTATTTTGTACATTGTTGTATCTGAACCTTATAAATGACCTACAATGCAAAAAAATCATAAAACAGAAGTGTCCCATTTAAGAATCTATGCAGGTCGGTACTATTGCATAATTATTACATGGTTCCCCAAATATCATATGATTTTTTTGGGGAACTCTAAAGAAATGCTTACTGAGGCTATAAAGTTCATTGACGTACAACACGATTTCAGTACCCGCGGTTAAACACACAATAGGAACAATTATGGGTAATTCATACATATTGAATTAGACAGAGTAAGTTTTTTCTTTACAAATGATTAATTTGGTTTTAAAAGCAATTATGTTATGTGAGTTTAAATGGGGACTATACAGACCTTTAGTTAATGAATCTTTGTCATTTTGTGTTACTGTGTGAAGGGGATCCCCTTGTGAGATTACATCAGTGGGCTGTTGTAAGACTCTAAAAAGCTTCATAAAACAATTTCATGTTTATTTTATCCCCTTTTTATAAACCCTCTTAAACTCGTTAAAATGGTGTCACCATCAAACAAAAAATATGTTTCCAGTGATGAGTGCCCGTCAGACTCTCGCTGTTACGTTATAATTCCTGATTTATTTCCTCTTTTTTCTCTCAGTGCATCTGTTCAGGAAACTGAAGAGAGAAGTTGCATCTTGCCACTGTGTGTTTCAGTAAGAAGGCACCAGAACAGTGATCGCTTCCTCACTGAGACTAACGTGAGTATTTATTATCTGTTTCATAGGATAAATTAAAAGTATTTCTTTGTGCTAAATTTGTGAAACTGCTATAATTATCTATGTGTATATGGAAAAAAGACTCAGTCTGTCCTTAATATTACAGGAAAACAAGCATGGATGTGGATTATAAAGAATATGAAGATTACACACCAGACAATGAAACTGAGGACATCAGCACCACCACAGCTGAATTCCTGAATTTCAGCCGCTCTCATTCTTCGTTGACATATGTGCTAGTGGTATTCAATATCCTTATAACAGTTATTGGCCTCATAGGAAATTCAGTCGTGATCTGGATCTGTGGATGGAAAATGAAAAGAACGGTCATCACCACCTGGTACATCAGTCTGGCTATTTCAAATTTTATGTTCTGTGCAATTCTGCCCCTGGAGGTTTTCTACAGGATAACATCACACTGGCCTTTCGGACTGCTCTTGTGCAAGTTCACCTCCTCCGCCCTGTTTCTCAACATGTACAGCAGTGTGTTTCTACTGGTTCTGATCAGCACTGATCGCTGCGTAATGATTCTATTCCCCGTTTGGTCTCATAACCACCGGACAGTGAGGAAAGCACTTTTGGTTGTTGTGCTCACTTGGGTCCTTTCTGCACTCCTAACGTTGCCCTCACTGATCTTCAGACAAACTATAGTCCATGGCTCAGTCACTCAGTGCTACACAGGCTACGTGGCCCACTCCAGACACAAGGCAGTTGCCCTGACTCGATTCATCATCGGGTTCCTGATTCCGTTCGTGATGATTGTCGTCTGCTGCTCCGTACTCGGTGTGAAGCTCCAAACTTTGACCGTCAAGTCAACAAAGCCGTACAAAGTCATGGTGGCGCTCATCTTGTCGTTTTTCTTCTGCTGGGTCCCCTACCACACCTTTGTTCTTCTGGAGTTGGACGTCAAGAACTACAGCCTGGAGGTTATTCAAACTGGACTGAAGGTGGGAGCCACGCTGGCCGCAGCAAACTGCCTCATATCCCCGGCTCTGTACATCTTCGTTGGTAACGACTTTAAACAAACCCTCAAGAGGTCTTTGACATCAAGGATAGAGGAGGCAATGGCGGAGGATTTTCGTACAGTGGGTCTCAATCATTCAAGGTCTAAGTCAATGGAAGTGATCAAAAGCTAGATGGCACTGTGCAGAGCGTATTCCTCCGCCAAGGCCTAATATTCTGGATCCAGATATTTACTGGATCTGCACCAAATTGGACAAACTCATAGATATCAGTCCCCAATTTATGCCTTATTCTGTCAGATGATTGGCTATTGATTTGTTCAAGACATTCATTTTGTCTTTCAACTTTTTAAAGAAAATCTTCACGTTCAGATGTTTTTTATTTCTAAGATTTTTTTATGTCTACGACTGAATTTCTTTTGTTTCATTATGTTTGCAAACCAGCTTCAAATTGCTAGTGTATTAAAGTGGAATACACAAGAATTGAATATAATGAATATGCATTATCAATATAATATATAAGAATTGAATGAAAAACAAATGTCTTTATTTTTAATCTTATTAGGAATTGATGCATATTTGAAAGTAAACAGGGAACGTATCTTTCTAATCTATTCATTCCAAATATAACCATATGCCAGTATTGTGTGTATTTATGTCCAGTAAAGTAAATACAAATGTCTATATACATTTTGTATTGTGTTCCATCACCACTGACGAGCAGACTTCACTAACTTCACAAAGCCTTGAACTACAGCCAGGTGCATCACTTTTTTGGGTCTCCTGGACACATTTCAGTAGTTTGCAGGGCGTTTCTGTATTTGCATGTGTTGTGACTTTTTGCACGGCACGTGTCATCAAATCCATGAAGTCGTTTTCTATTTGCATGTGTTTTCTTAATTTGCAGTGCTTCCTATTTCCTGTAGTGAGAAGCTGTTTTCTGCAGTTAGATTGTGAGCAACTGTAAAATAAACCCTGCATCAAAACCAGGCGCTCTCAGGGGCCCCTTCTCAAATTGGGGCCCCTCCATGGCAACTGTGCTGTTGCAACGCCTCTGCTCTTTGCAAAAGGAACATAGAAATGAAACACTGGGTGTAACCCAAAGACCAGGGGTCACCAACACAGTGCCCGCGGGCACCAGGAAGCCCCCCAAGGACCACATGAGTCGCCCGCAGGCCTGTTCTAAAAACAAGACAACTCACCAGCGAGCTGCGTCTAAAATTTGATACACGTTTCTAATTCAATTTAAATATTTATTTTTTATACTGTAAAATTTGTATTCTCATATTGAAGTTGACTATTGACTATGATTTGTTAAAAGGGTTTGTCAGTGGCTAGTGTAAATGGGACATTAATATAGATTAATAGAAATGAAGTGTTGAATATTGATATTATCTGTTTCCCACCTTGTTAAGTCATTGTTGATAATTATTGTGAATAATCATTAACATGATCAGTGTCTTCACAGCAAGTCAGTATCATTTATCATTAATAATAATATATAACTAAAGGCAAACTGAGCAAGTTGGTTATTTCAGAAGAGTGTATCAAACTGGTAGCCCTTCGAATGACTCAGTACCCATGGAGTAGCTCTCAGTTTCAAAAAGGTTGGTGACTCTGAGGTGCAAACTTATGAATGGGATTATTGCGTGGTTAATGACTGCAGGTTTACACTCACTCAGGTGCTCTGTGAGCCTCCTGACAGACAACACTGAGGGCAGCAGCAGCATGCCAGCCCCCCCCCTCTCTGGATCTACTGCCGGGTCTGTAGCGGATGTGTGATGCAATCAGCTGTAAGCGACCCACCACAACTCCTCACAAGTCACGGGTCATTCCGTGGACCCACCGCTCAGCTCACACCGCCCCTGTGTGTGTTTATCTCCGCTGTGTATCCGGTTAAACCATCGGTTCGCTCCGCTAGCTAACGTTAGCCGCTGCGTAGCTAAAGCTAGCTCCCTGTTACCTGCGGGACCTCTCCGCCTGTAGGAACACTAACCTCAGCCTGGACCTCCGTATGTGTGTGTTGTGAAGCGCTGGGTGCCACCGGCGGAGTCACTCCACCCGAACTTGCCTGTTTTGAGAGGATTTCGGTTTTAAATGGCCACCGCTGCCCCCGTTCCACCTCCTCCTACGGCCTCCGGCCCTTCCACCGCGGCCACCGACAACCCGAGCCCCGGGTCCAGCGGCTCCAGCGCGGGGGCCGACAGCGGCAACCAGGACAGCACCTTCGAGTGTAACATATGTCTGGACACCGCCAAGGATGCAGTGATCAGCCTGTGTGGACACCTCTTCTGGTATGATAGTGGCTGCGGGGGGATAAGTGGAGCTTTTTTAACCCGCCTCCTCAGTGTTTGTCCGGGTAATGAGGCCACAGACAGAGTCCAGACCTCCAGACTCACTGAGACTGTTGTTAAAGCTAATCTTCATCATGTTACTGAACAATAGGCAAACCAGTTTATTGGCATACATCATGCTGGCCAGTGTCAACAACAGCCATCACGAGTTGTTCACTTTGAAATGACTTTGTTATCTCACACTTTAAAACACGTGAAGACATCAGCACTTATTCAGATTGAACTAAGTTGTCCTGGGTTGTGTTTAAAGATCACCAGGCATGTCTGAAAAACACCAACACCCACCACATGGGTGGACAAATATCACACTCTGTTGTTATAACAGCTCTGATCCTAAAACATTATTATAAACTTTATTAGTCATTACAGAAATTGTATTATTTCCCCTCCACTTATAATGGTTACACTTGGATTTTAGGAAAACGTATTATTTCTGGTGAACTGTTTAAAGGTGAGATAGGTAGATAGTTAGTTTGTTTGGTAACTTATTGATCCTCGGGGCAATTGAGGCTTCCGGTAGCACATGGAACAGTCAAACACAAGAGCATAAGAATAATAAAAGGGCAAAATGATTGAAGGATAAGTTCACTTCAGTGAGAGGAAAGTGTAAAGAAGAATGTGCTAATGGGGATATTGACCATACAAATATTTTAAGTGTAAGGTGATAGGAAGACACTGAGTGTGGTCTATAAATACAACTGTCAGTGTAATGTGTTGGATTTTTTTATTTTGGTCACTTTCATGGAAACTTTACAGCCTCTGCAGCTTGGTGCACCTCTTCAAATATACTCTGACCAACTTTTGTCCGCTGGGAACAAGTCACGTCTCGAGCATCTGGTCTGTTATAAGTGGTGACAGTATTTATTTAGTTAATCATTTAGAAACAGTAGATAAAGCCCAGTGCAAGAAGCCTGGTTTCTTTTCTCTCACCTCTCATCTATAGATGCCATTTTATTAGCAAAGGTATATTTTGCAAAGTCAGTGTTTCACTAATCACATGTCTTCCCTTTCCAACCCCTGTTGCATTTCCTCTCAATCAGTTGGCCGTGTTTGCATCAGGTATGTCAAAACTTTTGGTTTTATTTCCTTTTCCTCATTTTGCAAATGCAAATGAGAGGGTGGTGCTTTATCGCGTCTTTGTCTTTTATGCAGTGGTTGGAGACCAGACCCAGTAAACAAGTGTGTCCGGTGTGTAAAGCTGGCATCAGTAGAGACAAAGTAATCCCCTTATATGGACGGGGAAGCACAGGTCAACAGGACCCCAGGTCGGTATATTTGTGTTACAGGCCAGACTGACTCCAAACTTCATGAATTGAGTCATCACAATCATCCTCCTCATAGTCCTGCAATGATAGACATGCTCACGATGGTGTTTTTCTGTTTTATAGAGAAAGAACACCCCCTCGACCACAAGGGCAAAGGCCTGAACCAGAAAACCGTGGTGTAAGTACTCTGCACAAATACAAATTATTATTTCTTTTATGTTTTCTTGATTTCAACGATGTGAGGCAGCTTTGTGTATTCTCTCAGTGAAACGTCAACAGTCAAGCAATCTCATGCACTCATGATGAAATCCTTACATAGAATGATGCAGGTGCTGTGGTGCAGCCCTGTGCTTTATTCATTAACTAAAGGACCTTTCCCACTGGGATCCATTAAACACACTGTGTTGAGTTGCAGCTTCAACTCTTGAGAATTAACACAAGTTGTCCTGCCTGTTGCGTCACATCTGACAAACTATACAATAAACTCTGCGTCACATGTGGTGAATACACGACTATACAACACACATTTTCCTGTTTTGCAGGGATTTCAAGGGTTTGGTTTTGGAGATGGGGGTTTCCAGATGTCATTTGGAATCGGTGCCTTTCCATTTGGTATTTTCGCTACAGCGTTTAACATCAATGACGGGAGACCTCCTCCAGGTATTTCTGCTTTACACACGTCACTTTCACCATGCTGTACCTTTCAACATATCAAATAACTGTCAAACTAATTCCCCATCAAACAGCGGCACCCGGGACGCCACAGCACATGGACGAACAGTTTCTGTCTCGACTCTTCCTGTTTGTGGCTCTGGTGATTATGTTTTGGCTGCTGATTGCATGAATGTGCAAGAAAACAACGTGCGGGGTTCAGCCAAGAGATCTGACAGGGTTGAGACAGGAAGGCACATCATCGTGGTTATCTGCCTCCATGCATGTTTTTCTTCCTTGATGATTCTTTTTTTCTCTCAACAAGCCATGTGAGATTAGAACAAAACAGTTTTTTTGAAAATAAATGTATGAGTGCTAATCTAAGAATAACAACTTGATGGTGAACCATGTAACATTGGTTGCCTTTGACATCAGGGGTTTTCACACCGGACATTTGGAACGTGTCTTAGTAGGAAAAGTACATGACTGGTAATGTTTACCATGTTGTTGCTATGTCACAATTCAGGTGTTGCAAACTTTAGAGGCTCCATTAGAAAACCAGTTGCATCACAACAGCCCAACTAGGCCATTTATTTCGAAGGCTCCTTCTAATGCGTCTTTCCAATCCTGAGCAACGAAGAATCCAATCAGTGGATCCTTCTCGGGCCTAAATATCCCAGGATTTATTGAGATGAAGCAAACAAGCTAACTATGTGGGCGGAAGCTGGTGACACAATTAGGAAATCCTGCATAGATCATACCTCTGCCTCTGAGGACCACTGGGGTCTCCGGAGGCCATGCTGAAGGACACAGCCTCTTTAAACCCTGACAGGGTGATGGTTAATATAATGTGCTTTTCCTACTCGAACATGTCAAAATGTTTCCAACAAACAAAAGTTTTAATTAAACACTGAATACGAGCCTGTACATCCTCAGCGTCATCACTCTGTTCACTAATGTACTAAGAGTGTTCTTTATTTACTCTAATACTACCTGATCTTACAAATTACACATCTTTTCGTTAAAATTTACAGAAATCGGTCACATGCTTTGTTGAATCAAAAACGATGTCGGTCATCGTCTTTTCATTTTAAAACTACAATGATGCAGTTGAAAGATTAAACTATGAAACAGTATTTATCTCCAAATTGTAACATATTTTATTTTGCTCAGTTTATTGTATGTCTTTGTAAGTAAATGTTAAATACTGTACTACAGAGTAGAGAGAACTTGGAGGCTGGTCTGATCACATGAAATCTTTACTCTTAATCTGAATTCACACTATGACAGTAAAAGCTAATGTGAATAAAGATGTTAATCAGGCTCTTTTTTTCCTATGAAGGTTTCATTCTCACATAAGCCTTACCTGCTCAGTTAATATGCAAATGAAGACACACCAGACAGACGTGGTGTGGAAAATGGAAATACTCTGTTGAGAAGTAGAATGTTTTTCTTCAGTCTTAATTATTTTACATGAAAAAAGATGTTTCTTTAACTAAACCACTTTATGCTGTAACAAAAGAAAAAAATCAATATTTTGGTCATTCTGTGGAAGAGGTTTATAGAAAACAGAATAAAGTACAAAAATAGTCTGTTTGGTTCAGTCTTGTGCTTCTTGCTCTGTGTGTTTCTCTTGGGATTCTGCCTGTGTGACGTTAAACTCGGCTTCATACATAATCTGCTGGATCTTTATTTTTGTCTCGCACCTTTTCTGTGGAGCGAGTCGCTTAAGAGCAGGAACAAAGCTCAGCAGGAATAGTTCATCCTCATCCCGTGGCCTGGTGGGAAATGAGGCGCCATTGTCTTTGACCAGCCATTTTGTCGGGGACTGTATACTTTGAGAGGAAGGCGGCGAAAGTGACTCTTGAATCAGACGCCGCTTCCGCCCGGTTTTGCTAATGGGTGCGATCGGAGAGCTTGAAGGCAGCTTGGCCATAACAGCCAGCTGGGCCATCTGAGTGTCCTGGGACATTGAAGGAACCTGCGTCACAAACGCCACTTGGGGCTTGAGTTCAGGTTGACTCACAGGGGCCTTCATGATGGACTGCGGCGCCTTGACCGCCTCAGACGACGTGGTTTCTCCCTCCATGCTGCCAGATTCGTTGTCAGGGTTGTCCTGGTCGTCATCTTCGTTGCCGCAGATGTCTGCCACGCCGCTTCTTGACCCAGTGAAGGGCGCGATAAAATTCATCAGTTGTCTGTATTTCCACCTGCTCTGCACGATCTCCCCTTGCTTCTTGCTTTTGATCTCCATTCGGACCTCCTTCAAGTAGCGGTCTCTCATGTTCTTCCATTTTCTTTTGCACTCCTCAGCTGGAAAGAGAAATTTCAGAGTGTAAATCAAATGATTCTCCTGAGGACAATATAAACAAAGTAACCTGGACACTGATGTTTTAATTAGGACTGATTATGATGTTCATTATTGATCATAGAATGGTGTATGATGTAAGGTCAGATTTGGATCAGGGGGCTAGATCCATTTCACCTTCTGTGACAATGCAAGTTGTTTTTCAACATTTTCGTTATTCGTGGACCTTGACAAATAAAACCAGGCATATTTATCTGAATTTAATTTATATGTAGTCTCATAAGAGGACTGTTAGGCCCTGACGCCTTATAACTGTTTAATATTGGTTTATTTTTTGTATTTCTTTACTTGTAAAATGCATTATAACTGTGTTTTGAAAGGTGATCTGGTTTTACACAGAGAATAACTCGCTCATTGAGTTGAAGTTGATGTGACCCTGTGCACCATGTGTGGGTCTCTGACACTGACATGTTGAACCAGAGACACCGCGGAGCTGCCGCTGCCACGACACATCCGCTTTTCACTTTGTCTTCTCTTCGCTGTGTGATCGCAGCCTGACGATCGACACGCGGCTCGGTGCGGCGGGTCTGCGGTGCCCTCCTCCTGC
The DNA here is from genome assembly GCF_024713975.1 of Paralichthys olivaceus. Lineage (NCBI taxonomy): Eukaryota > Metazoa > Chordata > Actinopteri > Pleuronectiformes > Paralichthyidae > Paralichthys > Paralichthys olivaceus. The sequence goes on from NC_091110.1 coordinate 12,544,260, forward strand.
GCAGAGCCTTGCAGCACACGCGGCGCAGCGGAGCCGTGCAGCGCAGCGCAGCGCGGCCTAGGCGAGCGAGCAGCGGCGGCTGCTGCTGCTGCTACCGCTAGCACGGCGGGTGCGCGCGGCTGCGGCCACAGCACCGTGCTGCACTCGCGCGGAATTAAAACAACAAAAACGGCCACCAGCCGGAAACAACACGTGAAACACACACGTGTGCTGAACACGCGTGTGTGTTCCCTCGCTCCTCTCCCCTGCGCTCCACGCTGACGTCGCCTCCGCGGATAATAAGTGTGAGTAAAGTTGGGGCACAAACAAACATACTCACACGGGAGACCCAGTAAGATGCTGATGTTCCTCCAGGCGTGTGCGCGGCTCTCTGTGCAGCGGTAGTTGGGTAAAGTCACGTTGTAAAGCTCCGGGTAATTAAAAACGGCCAATATTAACTTATCGTCCATTTTGCGCCTCCACTGCTCGGTGTGTGCGGGGCTGCGCGGACGCGGAAGCGGCAGCCTTCTCCCGCCTTTTCCGCTCAGCTGCTGCTCGACGCAACGCGAGATGACGCGGGTGGCGGACGGTGCCGCGCCGTTTCGCTCCGCCGTTCGACTGGACCCGGCCGCCAGGGGGCGCACCACCGCACACAGGCCTCCATCACTCTTAGTTTCACTGTGAGAGAAGAAAAGACTTAAACCCACATCTTTATGATTTATGATTAGACCACAGAGATGGAGGCTATCTCTCAAACACAACAGTGAAAAGTGTTTGTGGTTCTTTGACCCTTTAGATCGCTGGTTCCCAAACTAGAGGCTGGGACCCTCTGTGGGGTCTCCAAATGCACACAGAGGGTCCCAAGATGATTTCCCGGGAAATGAAATAAAACTCAAAAGCCATTCTTGATCATTTATTTTATGCATAAAAGCTGAAATAAATTTGTTTTACTTAAAATAATTACAGTAAAACCAAGCAAGTAATCATCAGCCTTTCCATCTTTGTTTCGTTGTGGCCTCTCGGGGGATGACGACAGATTAGCGACAGCATCGGTTGCATCTCCACAGGAAACATTATGTGCACATAGGTGATTGTTTTGTAAACTATATTTCAAATCTATAACATTTGTAATAAAAAAGACAATTGCACAATAGTTTTTCATACTTTCTTTAATTTGTTCCATTATTTGTTGTATACAGTTCTATTTCTAAATAGGAAAATCCATAGTTTGAGTCATGCTAGAATCCTAAAATAGTTCCTGCAGATAAAATCCTGAACTGTCAAATAGTTTGTCATGGTTGTGATGGAATTCAACTAATTTAACAAGAGTAGACACCTAACTTCCTCTGCCGGTTCATATTCTAGATCCTCAAGTGGTTAAAGGGCTAAGAACTGACCCCTTATGATTGCAATGCAGTCAGTGTAAAATACTATTCTTACTTACAAATGGATTCAAATAGATTAAAGGGAAGATTTAAACAATCTGGTTGTATGTAATATAAATGACTGATATGTATATTTAACTGACACAGATGCTGCTTACTAAATTAATGTGGGATGTGGAAAAGTGCAATGAGAACACAGTGGCACATGGGAGCAATTTGTCTTCCTGTGTAGTTCAGTGGCGGTAACGTAAACCTGCTTAAATAACAAAACATATGGTCCCAGTGAGTTCCAACAGTCTGCCGGGTGATGTTGAAGCCAGACAGACTGAACTCCAGGTCCCAGAGCTCATTTTCAGATTTCACGGAAACGATTTGAGAAAAAAAAGGGGGGGGGGGGGGTAGAGAAATATAATATTCGTATTTACACAGGTATCTTTCTGTATAGTTTCTGCAATCACAGAGTGGCGTTCTTCCTCTCCAGCCCCCAGAGGATTGTTATCTGACGTGTGTTTTCTTAAGCTATCGCAGTCACTTGTGTTTTCCCTGCACAAGAAAACACAGAGGAAGGTTGATCCTCTGCATTTCCTGGTCTCACAGCTGCAATCTCCAATTCCCCAGGAGGTTTTCGGCCCCGGTCCAGCGGTAAGCAGAGACACTGAGCTTTTTCACACGTGAATGCTCTCATGTCATGTTGGGTTCTCTGCTCATTTACCAACAGTCAGTGTGTGGGTGTATTTTGTAATCCTGTGTCTCCTGTCGGAATTGAACCGATTTGATTTGTGTCCTTTATTGTTCATGTTTTCATTTTTCCTCCCGCTGACCTGCAATTTGAGCAGCCACTGGATATGTCTGTGTCCCAACGTGACACGTTAGTCACTGATAATTACGCTGAAAAGAACCTCACACATCACACATTCCAACTCTCCCCTGATAAACGTGTTATTTTCCAGAAAAGACTTCTCTCCAAAATGTGCATTTTAACAGGATATGACAGGAAATTGATTTAAATGTATTTTTCAGCCTTGGGCTTGTGTGGATCAATCTTTTTTGTCAGTATATCTGATTAGTGTTTGGCCAAATATTGCATATACATGTATTGCATCAGATACATATAGCATGTACACAGAAATGTTCTGCAAAACATCCTTCGGACATGACACACCCTTCCATGAAATTTCATGGAAGTTGGTGTTGTAATTTTTGTGCAATCCTGCTAACAAACAAACTAACAGACAAAACATAACCACCTTCGAGGTAATAAGATTCAGGCTTCAGGTGTTATTGAGGATATAAGAGGAATCATTTCCTGAGCCCCACCAATAATGTTTACTCCTGTTTCACTGTTAATAATGTTTGCAAGTAAAAACTCCTTTAAATGGAAGAGAATCAAAAGTCCAGAAAACTGTATGAACCCTCATGTGCAGGAGGTTTCCCTCACTTTACTTCTTGTACCACATATTTCTCTTTACAACAACAAAATGAACCTTTATCAATCTAATCCCCAGTAATGAAATTTGAGCTGTTTGAACCAGTGCGGATGTGCTACAATTCCTTCTTTTGAGAGCCACAATAACTGCAGATAGCGATCTCCCATGCTCCTCAAACTATATGTCAACAATCTGGATGCTATTAAACCCGGGTGAAAAGGATGGGATGGTGTTTATTGTTATCTGTTTTTCAAAAGCCTTTATAAGCGGAGCTTAAGACAGATTGTGGAAACCCATTAATTCGTATATTGCCTTGTATGAAATCACAGGATTTGTTGGGGGGGGGTGAATTTAACCTGTAATAGCTTTACCTCAGCTGTGCACATTGTCAGAGGAGTCAGACTGAAAAGACTGCACCGCACAGATAATACACATGATGCATAATCTTGAATAGGAACCCCTATTTGTGCTTATCTGTATTGAGTAATATTGTACATACAAATCTATTAGTGACACCACAAATATCTCTATCGCACTAACAATACAAGGAATTCCTTCATCTGCTTCGCTTTATTTAATGGGTGTGATCAGCAAGCATTGCCGTTGTCCGTGTATCATTACTCGTCTTATTTACCGACCATATCTACTAATTTGCACAAGATCATTTGGTGATAAAGCTAAATGGGAAAGTGACATCATGAAATAAATTTAGGGAGCTAATCCTCAAGTTCAGCATGCACAAGTCTCTGGCCACACCAAAAAAAAAAAACGTTCATCTCTAAATCCTGGTTTCTAATACCGAGCAATCCCCTTTTCTCTAAAACCCCAACAATAAGGATCTTAGGAGCTCTCAACTTCTCATTTTATGCAGTGAAATCTGATTTCTTTTGGAGAAAGGAATGAGGCAAGATTAACTGAATCTGCCGTCCTCCCTAACCTCTTCACAAAACTGCCCAGATTAGCTAGGAATTAAGTTTCAACCGTTTTATGTGTCTGGTCCACAGGGGGATTATAGTTTTACTATTTTTTTTTTGCCTCCCAATTTTACTATAAGGGCCTGACACAGTGTTGTAGAAAGAGGAGAAGGAGAAGAGCAGCCGAGCCTGAACAGTCAAAAAGTGCTGTGTGTCAATGTACTGTGATTATCATTGCTTTTGTTTTATTGGACTCTCTATGAGAGATGGATGGAGTGATGAGGATGGAGAGACAAAAGTTTCCTTTCACTATAGAAAACATATTGACCAAATATCCGGACAGTAATGGTGACAGGTGGACGTGTGGGACGAGTGGTGCTGCGGTGAAAGAGAAGACAGTGAGTCCTGCTGGGGACCAGACAGAGACTGTTGTTCATCACGCCTGTGTGTGCTGCTGCTACTGCTCCCACTGTGGAGACATACTCAGAGCTGATTTCATCCATGAAGGTAAGACTAAGCCATCCCCTCTGTTTAAGCACGTTTTAAAAAGCTGGATTTGTGTTCTGAATGACTGACTCTCCTCCCTAACCTCAAATCAGATTTCCTCCCTGCCACCTGTCAGTATGGATGGCCCCCGGCGATGCTCTCCAACCCCTGCAGGCTGGGAGAGGCTCTTAGAGAGGAGCAGCTGCCCGGTCAGGTGCACAGGAGGACCAGACGTCACCGCACGATTTTCACCGAGGATCAGCTGGATGCTCTGGAGGAGCTGTTCCTGCAGAATCAGTATCCAGACGTGAACACGAGGGAGAAATTAGCACAGCACACTCACTTAAGAGAAGAAAGAGTAGAGGTGAGTCTGTTGTATTTCAGTGAATAATGCAGGGTTTAATGTCTGCGTTGATAAACTTGTGTTTGATAATGGTTTCTAATGTAGATCTACGTATTTAAAAGTGAGTAAAAAAGTTGCCAGATATTGTGAGTACAGTAAATGTCACTGAAATAATGAAATTACCACTAACTAACTTTTCTGGCAGGTTTGGTTTAAAAACCGAAGAGCAAAGTGGAGGCGTCAGAAAAGACTATCGTTTGCTGTGGGAAATACAGAAAACTAAACTTTGTACTGTATATATGGATGACGGCACTGAAAAAGAAGAGAGTTATATTTGTGTATGTGTGTCAGTGGTTGAGGGAATACATTTTATTGTTATCAGTTAACAAACAGGCAGACTAAATCTTTTTTTCCACCAGAAAATAAATAAACATGGAGATTTCTGTGACTAATTATGTGACTTTATCCTCTGCAGTTTTGTAGCCTATTCTTGAAGCTGGTTGGTTGAGCACATGATAGAAGCACTGGTCGCATAAACGTCTTTTAAATCCTGGAAGACAAGTTTTAATTTTGTAAATTGATTGTTCTAGTTTGCACCAGTTGTGAAAAAAGTGCCTTTAATAACAAATAAAGTTCTTTTGAAAGAGCTGAAAGAATCAGGTTTTTTTTCCACAACCACATTATGACAAATATAATTTAAATATTCGTACTTTTTTAGGTTTAGGTTTATGTTTCAGAGAGAAACAAAGAAAAGTTTTCATCCGACAGATCTCCACATCTGTTAGGCTTGCTTTCATATCTGTTTCTGCTTTCGCATAAACTCTTCTAGTTTTTAAAACCAGAACCCCAGGAGCACAGGCAATATTTAGTGGGGATACAGGATAATACCAGGAGTTAGGTATTAGTATATGTATAAATATGTATATAAATATATTCTGCAAGTGAGTAGATAACAGCGTTGGATTGAAGCCCCTTGTTTGAAGAGTCTATCCTGCAAACTACCTTTATTTCATATTAGATGATGGTGATCAGTAAGGATGAGTAGCATTGATAAATTCTTTGTTGTTAAAAGAAGAATCCTAATAAGGAGCTTTTAAATTCAATATGATATATGTTATTAATATAATCTTAAATGTGTAAGTGTATTTATTTGGTTGACTTGGTTTTGTAAGATTATTTTGTCAAGTAAGTAGATCTTGCTGAGAACATTGATCTACGTTCTATAAACAAGTATTGATTACAAAGATCAAAGTTATAATAGACAAGCATACTGTGATTTTTGTCTATTATTCCAAAGTCAGTATTACCAATATCAATGAATAGTAGAACTAAATGCAATCAAATTTAAATAGTTAAAATAATTGTATTCAATAATTAAATTCAATAATAATAAAAGTTAAAAAAAAAAAAAAAGATTCCTGAAAATATACTATAAGGCTAAACTTCCGGTGACGTCACCTCGCGCAGTACGGAACTACGTCGGTCGGACGCTGTCGCTCTGTTGTGGCTAATGATCGATGCTAATAATACGAAGCTAACGCATCGCAGTTGTTCGCAGCTTTTTAAGACGTCTGGATTCTCGCGGTGCCCTTCACGCTTGTACGCGGTGTTTTTGAGGTAGAAAAGCCGCATTGCGTTTCCGTCCGGTCGGTGTTTGTCGGTTACCGATTTGCCCGTTAGCCGTTAGCCTGTGAGGCTAGAAGGGCTCCACGATGGAGGGCAGCGCCAGCGTGAGGAGAGCCCTGTCCGGGACTCTCGTCCCCGCGGCGGTGACAACAATGGCTCTCCGGCCGCAGCCCGAAGAGAAAGGGACGGGGAAGCCGAACAGGAAGGTCCTCGACGAAGAGCAGTACATCGAGGTAATGAGATGACAGACAGCCGTGCGTGGTAGTTACAGTGTTTAACTTGTTATCAGACAAAACAACTGAGTCATCGAGGTGAGAGACAGACAAGACACTGGTTAAAGTTGAGCTTCGTGTCTGTTGTGATAAAGGATTCAGTTTTGTGCATCTGGAGTGGTTATGATATAGTGGTCTTTAAATCAACTTGTTGTTAAACATGTCAGTGTTGAAGGTTCGACTCAGGAAAGATCTGAGTTTGACAACTGTGAAATTACGATTCGACTAAATGAAGAGTTTTGTCCATAAATGATATTGGGTTACAAATATCCCTAATTCTGCTGCCACATTCTCTGCCACATGGAGACACGAGGCTGTGCTTAGACAAATCATTTAACCAAAAGACAGAAAAATAAATGCCAACAATATTGATAATCTTGTAATAAATGAATTTGTAAATAAGCCATAGGTCCTCAGGTAACAGCCTCTCATACGCAATGAATTTAATTATGAATGTCAAGTCAAGTCCTACCTGTGTACTTCCAACAGAGTTTGGAGAAGATCATCCAGAGGGATTTCTTCCCAGATGTGACAAAATTGCAAGCGCAGAAGGACTATCTGGACGCAGAGGAAAACGGAGACCTGGGGAGAATGAGGGAGATATCCATCCGATATGGATCATCTCTGACTAAATCCACACCGCGATCTTCGGCCCCTTGTGAGTATTTTGATATAATTTGCTTTAAATAGTTGATTTCACAAGGTAGTTGCACTAGACCAGATTTTGCCATGAATGTAATTTTCAACTATGATTTATTTTGTGTGTCAGATGTGACCCCGGCTAGCTTCGAGACACCAGTTGGTCACCCAGGGTCTCCCTCCTCCATTCGTGGCAATAAAGGTTTAGATGCCGGTGAGTATTTAATTTTTTAATTTGAAGAACACGTTTTGTTAATAATTCCACAGGCTGTATATTACCCTCTTCCTCATTTCATCCCATGGACAGACGCATTTGGCAGCAATAGTGAAACAAATTCTCGTACAGAAGTTTAACGGTAATTAAACTGTACTTTACTATTAATGTTTTATTTACAGATGGCAAAGATGATGACAAGGAAGAAAAAGAGCTTCCACCACTGGACCATTTCCTGGCTAAAAATACCAGTGAGGACAATGCATCATTTGAACAGATAATGGATCTGGCAAAAGACAAGGAGAAAGTGAAGCATGCCTGGTTATATGAGGCTGAGGCTGAATACAAACAGGTACGCATGTGCAGATTAGGTTTTACTTAAATTCAAAGCAAATGAAAAACAGGTGTTCTGATCACACATTATTTTAGTGACGTTGTAGAACTATTTATGATTGAATAGCTCATTACAGAAATACTTTTTATGTGTTGGGTATTTTAAAATAATCTCCAACTGTGGGCTTGCATTTAGTGGGTAGGCAGTAGTTTATAGTGGCAGGTGAATGCTAGCTGACTACAGTGAAAACATTAATAAACAATGAATATGTTTCAGCGCCACGAGGAGAACCTTGCTTTACCGTCAGTGGAGAAAGCAGCACTTGAATGTGTCAAAGCTGGACTGGAAACATGGGAGTACAAAGCTAAGAATGCCTTGATGTATTATCCAGAGGGTAAGAGTTTCTAAAACATCAACGGCACAAATGATGATTAAACATCTCAGAGAGAAAATAATTAATATAATGTGTTTTTTCTTATTCAGGAGTTAAAGATGACGATGCTGTGTTTAAAAAACCAAGAGAGGTTGTTCACAAGAATACGCGTTTCGTTGGAGACCCATTCAGCAAAGCTCTCAACAAAAGCCAGATTCAACAGGCTGCGGCTCTGAATGCACAGGTAAGTTTTAGGAATATGGTTCATGAAATAAAGGATGATGTTGCATTGAGTTTATATACCTCAGTATAATCCCTGAAGGATGCAGCTAATATGTCATGTTACTTTGTCCAGTTCAAGCAGGGTAAAGTTGGTCCTGATGGGAAAGAGCTCATCCCACATGAGTCCCCAAACGTGAATGGATATGGTTTTGAGAGAACGCCTTCCCCTGCACCTGGTAAGTGCATCTTCTGATCCTTCTCCACCTGGAACTAAATGTTGCAATAAATTATTCAAGAGCTCTGCCAACATTCTGTTGTTTTGTCCGTTTTTTTCAGGTGTATCTGACTCCCCTCTGATGACCTGGGGTGAGATCGAGAGTACACCCTTTCGTCTAGATGGATCAGACTCACCATATGTTGAGAGGAATCATGGTCCGTCATTTAAGGTACTCAGCACTTTCGATTTTTTACTAGCGCTGGCATCGGACCCGCTGCCCAGACCAGCCTCCAAAAGAAATTACTGAGAAGCTTGGATTGCAACACACACAGTGGGAGTGTGACTTAATCTCTGCTCAGGACACCATTACTCCAACATATCCTTACATGGGAATGTGTTGTAGGGTCCTTCAATAATGTTTAACCTTTTAATATTGTCTCTATAGATTCCAGAACCTGGGCGGCGAGAGAGGCTGGGTTTAAAGATGGCGAATGAAGCTGCTGCTAAAAACCGTGCCAAAAAAAAGGAGGCATTGCGAAAGGTCACTGAGAATCTTGCAAGGTAAAAATGTTCATCCTTCTTCACACTTGATTTTATCTTCTACAGGTAACAACACCCTACTCCATCCGTCAGCTTTTACAGTGTGTGTGTGATTAAGAAGTTACTATCGTCATGAACTAACTGATCACCTTTGTGTTGCAGTCTTACACCTAAAGGTCTGAGCCCCGCCCTCACCCCCGCCCTGCAGAGGCTCGTCAATCGGACGTCTAGCAAATACACGGACAAAGCCCTGAGAGCAAGCTACACCCCATCTCCCTCACACGGAGCCATTGGCTGCAAGTCTCCCTTCGGTGGCCCAGCTACTCCATCAGGAACGCCAACGCCAAACAAAGCCAAGACACCAAGCTCTCAGGACGTCGCCTCACTCACAGACAATCTGCTGCAACTTCCCAAGAGAAGGAAAGCCTCAGACTTTTTCTAACGAGGAGAAGCTCCTCTCTGTCGGGATATTATAAGACGTTGTATTGTGGATAACTTTATTAGAAACTCTCCACACCAATTTTTCTCTGTGATTTAAGAGCCCATCTTTCGATGGCTTGATAAAGAAATGTACAGTGGACTGATGTATTTTTATGGATTTATTTGTTTTATGTTTGCACAGATGGGTTGCTGTAGATCCCAGTGAAATATACTTTCCAAATTCTATGGAATTATTTGTTTGTCTTATTTTTATATTTAGTTTTGATCTCAAACACCAAGTTTTAAAGGGATTTGTACAGTTTTTTTCCAGTTAAACTATTTCTCCCACATACGAACCAGCACATGCTTAACTGATATTAAAATATAGTTATAGCTCATTATTTCTTTCTGAGAATTTCATGTGGATTTTAACTCACATCATCTAATAGCCTGTTGCCCTGTTCTTCATAAATGTAGCCATGACATTTTAGTGTCTCCCTCTAAATGCACAGGTGTTTTCCTGCAGTTCAGCATTGCTGCTACACCCAGAAATATTCACACAGGGTCTCAGGGTACCGTAAGGCCATTTTTTATAAAATGAGGTTGGCCTGTTGTGTGGGAAAGTCAGCACACATGCTCCATACAGCTTGATTTCCTACTTACCATTCTCAAGGGAGTCGTAGGTCTGTGTTTTCATTCTGAAGAAGTGAACTGATTTAGACTGAGGTGTGCATTACATACTTAAAATGAACCTTGTATTGGATTTCAGCACTGTTCATATGTAATATACATGTTTATCTTGTTGCAGAAGAGGCTTTTGTTACTTGTATGCCTAAATGTACATTGAAAGAACAAGTGGACACTGTATGGCATTGACGCTTAGTGCAGCACCAGCACAAGAGGACAGACTCTCCTCCTGTGCAAAAAAAATGTGTTTCAAACCTCAGCGGAAGCAAATGTGAAGCTTCAGCAGTCTTGAGTTAACTGGACCTCATCTGACAGTACAAGAGCGAAAAATTCCCCTCTGTGCGTTTTCTCGAGACATTGTTTTTTGGCTGAGAATTGTTTGGATTAACAACACTTGTTATGTCTAACTCAGACAAACTTAACCTAACACTGCATATTTGTACACAGCAAGTACAATAGACTTCCATATCTGTGTGAGAATTGTTTTAAGGCAGACATCCGGATATAGAGTCGTAAACCAGCGGGACATTTTATTGAAATTATTTTTTTGCCTCTGGTTCATTCTAATGACACTTTTAATGGGTTTATCAACCAGATTGTTGACATATGTTGAATGATCCAAAAGGACAATTACAAAATTAGAAAGCCAGGTAGTGTGTGTGTGTGTGTTTGAGTTCTGTTTGACACAGAATCAGAGCGAATGTGAGCAGATCAAAATGAGGTTTTGTATTATTGTTCGGCCTCATTAATAAATTATTCTGTTGAACACAGGAAAATATGGCTATCTATATTAATTGTGCTGTTTCAAATGAACAAGATGAATTTAATATACAACAGTTTTGGTGAAATAGAAACTTACGTTGGTTAGATTTTCTATTTTTAGGAACATTAATGCTTAGCTGCTTTGGATGGTTCAGGGTCATGTAAGAAATAAAACAAAATGTAATAAAAGTAATAATCTTATAAATAACAACCATAATAATAATGATGATGGTTATCACGTGATAGTGTTTTGGGTTAAATGCAGCACACACACACACACACACACACACACACACACACACACTCTCTCTCTCTCTCTCTCTCTCTCTCTCTCTCTCTCTCTCTCTCTCTCTCTCTCTCTCTCTCTGGTGATCGTGTGTCTCCGGGTCTGGTCCGGTGACTCCGCCCCGGCAGCTCCTCCAGCTGCCGCCTGTGTGCTGCGTGTTTGGGATTGTTGTGATGAGGAGGCCGCAGCCATCTTGGATCAGCGCCGCTTCGCACCGAGCAGCAGCAGTGGAGGGAGGACGACGTGAACGGCAAAGCTAGCGTTGGTTAGCTCCTCGATCCGGGAAAACCCGCGACCCGTCTCCACGACAATGCTCCGCGAACGTCCCCTTCCTCCGCCAGCTGCCGCTTTGAACGCGTGAGAGAAAATGGGAGAAAGCAGCGTGAGGCGTTCAACGTAATAGTTCCGGAGGAGGAAGGTGGGAGGAGGCGACGACGGAGCAGATCCTCGGTCTATGTCTTCACATTTCTGGATAGAGGAGTTACTATGAATGGAGGATAAATGTTGCCGAAGGCTGACAGCAGCAGTTTCGTCCTCTTCTCTCTCCTCTTCGTCCTCACGCTAACGGACCCACTACGGACAGGTAATCCCGTCTCTGTTGCTCCTGCTCGGCTCACGTTACCCCGGGCTGCCGCTGTGGAGAGTGGGATAAACAGATTACCAGCTGAGGGGTTCAGGAGGAGAGGCCTGCTGGATAAAACCACGGGCTCCAGTGGGGGGTTCGTGCCGCCGCTGTGCTGCTGTTGCCGGGGCAGTGCGTCGGCACGGAGGCGGGGGAGTTTCAGTAACAACAGGTCGACTGAAACCATCATTTAGGAATCATTAAATCACAAGTCACTCCATGACTTCAATGCACAGCCCACACAGATACTTTATTCTCAGGAAAATGAAATCAACCATTGCTTCTTTTTTTAGCAACAAGCTAGTTTCATATCCTCCACTTCTTCTTTGGTTGGTGTCTTCACTCCTCTGAATGAAATGATGTGTTTATATCAGTCTGCGCTTCAGTCGTGAATCTGTCATTTAAAAAAAAAAAATGCATGTGAAAGATTCTTCCTCCACTAAACCTGACTCTCATTCCCTCAACCCTGCAGCTGCTCAGCTGAAACACATCGCAGTGGTTACCCACACACTGATGCCACAGCCATGAAGATGCTTTGGATCATAATTCTTGTAACTTCTAAGTTGATAGATCAAGATAATCGTGTTGATGATGAAAAGTCATGTCACTGCTGCAACGTGCTGCAGATACAATACATGACCTATTGAGACAGGACTCATTAAATGACAGAGGGCTTGATGTTGACACTACTGAGTCCACACAGCAACTTGATTTTCAGAAAAATCCCATCAACCAGTGCCTCTTAATAATAAGCTAGTTGACACTTCTTATTGTTTCGGTTTATTGTCGGGGTGGCAACCAACGTCGAGATGCATTTATCACCATCTACTACTGAGCTCCTCTTTCCCTTTTCATTGCTTCACACCCCCAAGTAGGGTAATCATGTATGATGGGGCTTTTTCTTCTTTGTTCGGTTTATTGGTGTCTTCAATCATTTGAATGAAAGGATTTGTTTACCCTCCACCACATCGGCTTCAGCCGTGAATCTGTAATTTGAAATGCTTGTCAGAGGTTCTTCCTCCTGCATCACCAAACCTGGCTCTCATTCACTCAACCCTGCAGCTGCACAGCTGAAACACATCACAGTGATGAACAACACATTGATGCAACAGCCATGACTCCCCAAGCAGAGGGTTTGGATCATTATTTATGCAACATCTCAGTGGATCATTTAAAGTTATGGTGTTGTATCTCAGGATAAGAAGTGCAGCTTGCTTCAGATACAATACATAACTTATGAAAACCATTAAAACCAACCCTCCTAAGGAAATTCATGGTGCATGTGTCTCCAAAATGCCAGTGCTTAATTACCGAACAGGCAGGTCACTTGTCTCCTGCATATTGTGATCTCCTCCTGGCCTTGTGATTCTAGCACTTGTATAGATTATAAACTGTTGTCAGCTCAGGTCTTGGATAAATATATTGTTATTTGGCTCAATAAGCAGCTGTGACCTCCTGCGTAGAACACACATTACATGCAACAAATCTGCACCCTTCTTTTTCTGTAGAGTTGTGGCTCCTGGGCACACGTTCACTTCATATTAGGAGGCTCTGTGGTTTATTTTTGCCCAATTACAGAGTGAAGTCAACTGTAGTTATTTATCTTTTCAAAGGCTACATCTTCTATTTTCTGTTGTGTTTGCTGTTGGTTGTGTTGTTGTTTGGGTTGTGATGTGGCCTTCATCCCATCTGTTTACTTGTACAGGCTTCAATGTTAGAAAGGGTGTGTTTTTGCAGAGCATGCTGCTGCACATCATGGGCAAGCTTCCCGGCAAGAAACAGAATAATCCTGTTTCTTGGACAATAATTCCAAACAGAAATAATTGAGCAGGTGTGAGCATGAAGGATTTCTCCTCTCATTTTACAATACGTCAGAATCGGACAGGTAAGATTCGTTAGCATCCACTCTGCTCCTGGCGTACCTGGCTTCCACACTTGTTCCGCAGCAGGTTACTGAAGCAGATAAGTTGCTCTCAAAGGTTAAGGTTTTATTTGAGCTCAGTTGGCATAAATGTCACATTTCTAAATGGCTTTTAAAGATTTGTAAGGATCCTTCAGTCTGACTCAACCAGGTCTAGATGCTCTCCAGTCAGCCAGGCAACATTAAAATTCAGATTGTTTAGAGAGACGCCAGAGAAGATTTTTAATTCAAAAATATAATCATAACCACTTTCAAAGACCAGGTCTGTTTCTCTAGCAAAACATTTCATTTATTGGGTTCCTCCTGTTTGTATGATATGCACTGACTCTGTACAACACACGTGACAAATATAAAAAAGAAGTATGATTTTACACATGACAGGTTTAGTGTCTTGGCCGTGTGGTTACTTCCGTTTACTCTGTTGATACAAACACACTGTGTCAGGTGGACTGGCGACCCGAGCCTGAAGCTATATAAAGCTTCTCAAAGCCTGACCCACTTTAAATGCAGATTTTAAGTATGGACAACACAGACAACGTTAGCAAATATATTTTAATAAAATGATCAAATCAGTCAGAGTCTATTAAAAGTGCATCTTATTAAGATTGAAATCTTTCCCTTTGCGTTCACTTGGCCATAAATTTGAGCAACAAGTCAGCTGAACTTTGTTCATTGTCTATGGGGCTGTGTTACTCTGGCAGCTTATTGGTCACTATTTGTTCTGCACAGAATACGTTGGCCGTGGTTGAACTTTTGGCAGACGTCATCTGTCAACAACCAGTCAGCTGATAGTCCACCGATGAGACCACAGTCACAGTTGACAATTAACTTGCAATGACCCAAATGGAGAACACTTTTTTTCTACCGATGTTAATTTTAGAAGTGATATTTTGTAGGAAATGTTTTGCTAATAGTTTTGCTCAGCCGTTGTCTGCAGATAATTGATTCAGAGCAGCAGAGCTGTGCTCATTGGCTCAGTTAAGAGCACTTTATTCACACTGGCATCATAAAGTAGGTCATTGGTTTGGAAAAAAACATTAGTGACCCACACATGTAATGGTTGTTAATGTTGTTTTATATCGCTAATTGTTTCAAATTTGTAAGATAAAATTCTTGTGCTGATTACGGTACCTTGAATTGTCTTTTGTTATTTCCTGTTTCTGTCGTCTGTGAGACGGCCCTGACCTTCTACACTCATCTGGCTCGAGGACAAGACTTTCTCACCCTCACGACTGAAATGTTTTGCAACGCTCCGCTCCTGCTGCTGTGTTGTTGAGCAGAAATAGTTTCATGTTGAGAACACAGAAAGTTCCACGGTGCAGAAATATTTTGCTTAGGGCAATGATACATTTGGGTATTTTATGAAGTAGGTCAGCAAAGATCATCCTGGAACACACGAGATGTTTGAATTAATTTGCAAACCACCCTTGTTAACTGCTCTTTTAATATGGAGAACCTTGTAAAGCTCTGTATTTTAGAGTGTTTTGTAAGTATCCACTGTGGTACATCAGATCTAATGTGAAATGAAATGAAAGTGCTAACACTGGCAGTGCAACACAGGAAAAACTAAAATATGCTTTCATCTTCTTGGAGGCCAATTCAAGAAGTTGCCCAAAGTGCTTTCTTCTACTTTGCAAACGTCACAGCTCAGTTCATCTGAAAGACCTGCTCTGCTTTTATTCACAAAGAGCAGAGAGAAATATTGGTTTTAAATGTGAGTTAGTATAATGAAATGGACGTGAATGCCTGTACCCACTCAGTGCTTTTAACAGTGAGCCTCAGAGCTGATGTGATTCATTAGAGGCTGGAGATGTGATACATGTGCACAAGGACAGTTCACCATTCTTTTGCCTTTCAGTATGACTGAGTTAGGCCACTTTCATAATTGTAATGTTCTGTTGATTACATAAGAGGCTCACATTTCGAGGAGTAGCCATTGTTAACTCAACATCACAAAATCCAAAGCTTGTGAGAGAAATGGCCTCAGTAGACAATAATTGTGTCCTGCTTGCTCTTCGTTAATCTCAACCTATCTCGAAAATGAAGTCTATAACGCTGTGATACACAGGCAGGTACATTAGTGTATATAAAGATGAACGATGCATCCCCACTTCCTCGCTTTATACCGAGATGAAGATAAAATATCCCAGATTAACAATCTGCTATCTTGCTGGAGCTGTGGTATTGAGGTCTTCTAGATAAACGCTCTAGACTCACCCTTAACAACAGTTGGTCACATTTTCAAGCAGCAGTAAGCAGCCAGATTTGGATTCTGTTCACTGGTTAGTTTCTCAATATGCTAATATAGCGAAGCAACAAGTCTTCCTCCAAAGTAATCATCTAGCAGCCGTGCACATTTCTTAGTATCCTGCCTCCTCACCTCCTCTCGTCACATTACATACATTTGTTTTGTCTTAATATTAATAATTTAAATCACTAACAAATCTTCTCTAATGCGTTTGGGATACGTGGTCTCTAATGGTATCCATCAACCTGACACACATTCATGCTCGGTGGGGTCCCGGGAGACTGAGGCAGGTCTGTAATGCGTCTCAATCCACTTAATCTTAAGTAAGACAGGGTGACGTCTGGTGTGTCAGAGTGCTTTTAGGGCACCTTTTGACAGAATGAAGACTATTTCAATTAAGGTCAGCGTTTAAGGACAGAAAGTGACATTAGTAGTAGTAGGGCATAAAAAGTACATCTTGTGTAATGTGAGATTCCTTTTTGTTAAATAATGGTTCAAGTTATTTATCTTTAAAAGATCTGAACAGTCCTCTAGTCGTCTTGTGTATAAGCTCAGTGAGAAGATGATTAAGTTGTTGAAATAATTTTATCCTAAGGCTCCACTTTGTATGATGATCATTATGGAACAAGAATTTTTTTACTCTCTAATTCTGGAATCAGCAACCGGCCCTGAAAATCCATATTGGTAAAGTTGTAAATGTAACAATGGGAAAGCTTTCAATGAAGTCTGGTTTTAAATAGAATGCATTTGTCACTGCGTTCCCAAAGCTAATATCTAGCTGGAGTATAAATAGAGACTTGTCTCATATCTTAAAACTTAGAGTAAGTTTCGACTTTGCTCTGTGGGCTCATTGAAAATCTTTTTTCGTTCAACGTCTGCTCAGTTGGTGGGTACACAGGTGGAACAATAGTCGCAGTCTTGAAATAGCCCAAAGCTTCTTTCTTTTCTAAGTAAAAATAGCGTTGCCATATTTGCCAGGTGAGTGGGTGGTCCAGCTCCACTGTGGGTCCACATACCCACCTGTATCCAAGAACAGATGGTCTAATGTACACACCTCTGGGGGAGCACCAGGGGAAATCACTGGACACTGACTAATACCAGTTGTCGAGAGTATAAATAATAGATTTCCTTATAGATGAAATAGAGAGCAGCACAAATAAGCAGAACACGGTCTGTTTTTTAAATCACACTGGCTTTGGAAGAAGTAAATTGAAACTTCCTCAAAGTCAAAGACACTTGACAGAATAGTCACGCTGTTGTTTTTATTTGTTTCAGGTCCACGGCTAGCTCTGGCAAGATTATTGTCAGGTAAGAAAGCTGTGTGTCTTCTAGTGTGGAAGCTGTCTGAGCTTTTTGTTTGAATATATCAGCAGCTTCTTTAGTTTAAACTATTTGTCTCTTAAGCTCCTTAGATGAAAATCTGAAGTTTTCCCAAATCCTTAGTTCTTTGTGGTTGAGCTCTGACTCCAGGGGATCATTTTTTGATATGGGGTTAGAAAAACAATATATTTTTAAAGTATTAATAATTGTTTTTTTCTCTTTAGACGAGAGATAATTTCTCTCGTGATAGATAGAGACCGGTTCGTTCATCACATGAATAAAGTTTAACACAGTTTGCTCTGATACAGAAGAATGGCTTACGTCAGTCTCACAGGATATGGAGACCCACTTAGGTCAAACTGTTGCTGAGGGATATAAACGGACAATAAGCCTCTACATGTTGTTAAGTATGTGTCTGCTGTAGGTCTGAGGCTGCCTCTTTCCAGTTGCCCTCATTTCTGCAGTGTTATTTAAAGACTAACTCACAGAGGTCATGTTTTATTCTATATATTGAATTACTCAGACATGATCAGAGTTACCAGTGTCTATGAACCAATTTAAAACTATATATTTCCCAACTGTAACTGTGGAATTTCCTCATTGGCAGGATCCCCTTTTAATTTCTACCAATTATCTATATTTATCCTTCATTGCTTTGTCAATATATCGGATTATATGTGTGTACTGAAGCGCTCAGATTCACTGGCTGCAATGGTACCTCTGGTTTTGTTTGACCCTTCCCTTAATTTATTCCATACGCCAAATTTTCGCACAATCATCATCATCTGAGATGTCTTTTAATCTGCCATGAAAAGTAAAGTGTCCTCCTTCAGTCTTCTGCTGGACGTTAGATTGTTTTCTTAGTCACTCGCAGGTTTTGACCACTCGACCTCTCCTGTTGTGTTTCAGAGCAGCGCTGCAGCCCCGGGCAGTTTGCCTGCCGCAGTGGGAAGATGCAGTGTATCCCAATGTCCTGGCAGTGCGACGGCTGGACAGCATGCGAGGACAAGAGTGACGAGATGGACTGTCCCCGTAAGTAAAGCTCGCTTAAGCCCTTTTACACCCACTGTGTTATCCAACACCCATACCATGATTGATTTCTGCAAAGAATAGCAACACGCAGGACTTTTTCCACATTTGGACGATTGCATCACAACTGAGCTGCTCTATATAAGTGTGGATGCACCCAGATTGCCTTTTAGACGCACTGGGATATAGTCAAGCAAGTTAAAGGTGATCCATGGTGCATGTTGTTGACAACATATGAAGAAGTAACCTACAGTGTGTGTGCAAATACATTCATGACTGAACTGCAGGACCTCCGCCAAGGAAGTCATGTTTTCACCCACGTCTGTCTGGTTGGCTGGATTATGCCAAAACTACTTACTAACAGTTTTTCCTAAAGTAAGTGGGGAACTGGGACAACCTTTGGTGGGGATATGTACTCTACTGAGTGCCGTTCCGGTTACTTCTGTAGTGTGTGTTTGTAATGAAACCCCTAAACACAGTTCAGTCCAGCTGGTTTGCTTTTACAAAGTAGTTCAGACTTAATGTTAAATCTGCAGGTCGGAAAAAGGTCTTTCTAATCCACCACAGTGAATCACAAAGATTAGCTGCCGTGGACTGCCAGCCTCAGATGGCAGAAGGATGGAGAGTTGAGTTTTTAGTGGCTGCACGTGTGTCAGTGTTTTTGTTTATCATTTGTTGATCTCTTCAACACTGCATAGATAATGCAGTGCTAAGCCTTTGACCGGAATCCTATTGTTTTCTCCTAAACCCGGAGAGACCTTATCCCCAGATCTCTGACTGCATAATGGGAATTATTGAAAAGGATTGAGTCCAGCATGTGACCTCCATACAGCTGTACATACTCTGAGTCTGAGATGCTGTAGGCCTGTCAACAACACTGTACACTGAGGGAGGTTTCCCACTGGACTCATTTATCACACAGGAAATAAAAGCAGGAATTGTTTGTACAAGCTTCGCCAACGGCACTGAACACCGAAGCAGAAGCGTCCTTCTCTTTTCTTTCTAACCACTAATGCGTACGTGTATCTTCTGCTGATTATTATTCGTTGAAAGATCTTGCAGCTGAGCATCGTGTTTCTGCGTGTGCAGCGTATTTGTGCTTTAATCGAGAAATGCAATTTAAAAAAACACAGTGTTTTACATATGCCTCAGTGAGCAGTCTCTGCTAAATCAACAATCTTTCTTGGGATTAGCTCTCTGTTGGATAACAAGTACAGTAGCAATCCTTCACATTGAATCCAGCCAGACACAGACAAATGCTAGAGCAAACTGTTCAACCTCACCCTGTCAACACACAAACTAAAAAACAAAACCCAGGAAACCGTGTTATAGAAAATACACTTTGCAGGCTGAAGAAAAGGAAGCCACATTGCAAAAAAAGAGATGTAATTGTTCCTTTAACAGCAGACCAACAGACTTTTAAAGTAACAAGAGGAAGTGTGTGGTTAACCTAGTGCAGAGTATCAGGTTTTTATAAAAAAATAACATGGTCTGAAGATGGAGAAAACACAGTAGATACCTTATATTTTAAGAAATTGTGTTTAATTAGATTATCAGAATTTCCTCAGCCAAGTTTTCAGTTCAGGTTTCAGAAATGAGAAATTGTGAACTCTCCCACTTTACCACAATTGAAGTTTGCTATTGTATAGTTTAGCCCAAAACATTATTCGTTCTGCTTTTATCTTCCTCAAATCTGTGTGGACTGCATCGTGCACTTCCTTTTCTAAGTTCTAGGTGAGTCATTTCTTCTTCAAGTTCTTGTTATGAGAGATGACACTGGAACAAACGTTGATCAAAAGCATTAGTCTATGAACACATGAAAACAGAAACTTGTGTTAATTTTTAACAAAACAAGAGCTTTTCCAACAACATGATTTAGTCAGAGCTGCAGCAGAAACAATCAGCAGGTTATCGGTTAGTGTATCAGACTCTCGGACAAATGAAAAAGCTTTGAACACAGGAGAGGTCTGACAGTATCTGGTTACATCAAACGCTTTTTACAGGTTGCACAACACAAACCAATCTGTGCACTGAAAAACCCCCTCAAATAACTGGTGGAATAAATGACTAGTGAAATAAATGACTAGTGGAAAAAAGTTCTCTTTTCTTGACTTCTTGCAGCTGTAAAGGAGGAGAGGTTTCGGTTTGGTAATGGATACGACCAGGTAGAAGACGTCATTGGTGTGGCGCAGCCTGTGCGCTTCAACAGTAAGAATCCCACTCTGCTTTCCCCTTTTTATTTAGGACTATATATCAACCACAATGTTAAAGTTTCTCCTTGGTCCACAGAGAAATGCCCCAGCGGGTGGCACCACTACGAGAAGACAGCCAGCTGTTACAAAGTGTACCTGCGGAACGAGAACTACTGGCAGGCCGTGGACACTTGTCAGAAAGTCAACGGCTCACTGGCCACGTTCGTGACCAACGAGGAGCTGCAGTTCATCCTGAAGATCGAGGTGGACTTTGACGATAAAGTCTGTGAGCGCAAAGACCAGTGCAAGTGAGTTTGTGTCTGGTGTGGGAGTAAAAGCAAATGCAGGAGGAAGGTCCAGTGTTCTGTGTATACTCCTGTGAAACATTGGAATCTAAATTAACTTCATGCAACAGTTACAGATGCCACAGTTTGTGTGGTCCGTCACATCCCACAATGCAAAGTACACCAGGCCGCAGTTGTACAGGAGTAAATGAGTACATGTGGTACATCACATTTCCACCTTAAGCCAACTGCTTCAGAGTTTATTCACGGCCAGGCTGGGACCATGTCCTCTAAAGGATCTCGGTGATGTTGTTTTGTTGTGACTGGAGTGAGAACACTTTGTTCATACTTGCCCAAACGGATCACGCTGGGGGTGAAAACAAAACAGTCTGATTTAACAAGAGCAGAGGTGTGAAAACAACCCTAAGACTTCCAAACATTCCAGAAGAGGCTGAATTTTCTGGATGTTTTACCATCGAATATAACTTTGTGATTTTCCTCAGATATTTATTTTACCAGATAATCAGATGTGATACGTTTGGCTTCTGTAGAGGAGGTCTTCCACTCTCCAGAGGGTCAGTGGTTCGATCCCCTGCTCCTCCTGTGTGTGGAGTGTTTGAATAGTGTGTGATAGAAACAGTGCTGCCTATATACGTGCTGGGTGAATGGGACTTGTGCTGTAAAGTGCTTCGAGTGGCTGAGAAGACCAGAAAAGTGCTATTTAAATACAATCTATTCACCAAGAATGGTTTCTCATGGTTATGTCAAGTGCCCATAGGCTGTGCAGTTTCTGTGATATTTCTGCAAACGTGCTCGGCTCTGTTCAGCCTCCACTTTCTCTGTTTCACTTGGTCTCTCTTTACTCAATGAAAAGCTGCCAGAACATCTGTACTTCTAACTGTTGTCAGAGACTCATTCGCATTTTGAGATTCACATTTTCACTTGTACTTGACTTGTCAATGATAGTACTCTGTTTTGTTCGTAGGCCACCTAGTGGCCAATGGTTGCAATTTCATCACTTCAAATTGGCATGTGCACAAACCCTAAAATAAACCAAAGTCAATTTAAACATTTTGGTTATTTCCTTTCTTTTTAAGGTTTTGGGTGGGCTACCAGTATGTCATCACCAATCAGAACCACTCCCTGGAGGGCCGCTGGGAGGTAGCCTATAAAGGTATACATGTTTTTCTTTGTTAGAATAAGATGTTCATTTCTGATTCTTGACTTGAGTGTTGGGAATGTTTAAAATTTCTGGTGTTTTGTCTGTCAACAGGATCAATGCAGGTATTTCTGCCACCCGAGGGTCTCACCAGTGTCGGGGAGGCGTCTCCCACCCAGGAAAACGTCTTCTGTGCTCAGCTCCAGCGCTTTCAGATCAAAAGCATGAATGAACGAGGCCTTCACAGTTGGCACGCTGAGAACTGCTACAAAAAGTTCCCCTTTCTCTGCAAGAGGAGTATGTGCTCATGTCTTTTTTCATCCAGATGGGTCAAAATCATCAGCATGTGTGATGTGTTTTTAAAATTTAAACATGATTCTTTTCCCTGACAGGACAAACGTGTGTGGATATAAAAGACAATGTCGTAAACGAGGGCTACTACTTCACCCCTAAGGGGGACGACCCGTGTCTGAGCTGCACGTGTCATGACGGCGAGCCTGAGATGTGTGTGGCAGCGCTGTGCGAGCGGCCGCAGGGCTGCCAGCACTTCCGCAAGGATCCTAAAGAGTGCTGCAAGTTCACCTGCCTGGACCCAGGTACTGCCCCCTCTGATGCATCTCACTGATTCGTGCTGTTTCACACGAGCAGAATGTTCCCATGCTTTTAGTCACTGGTTGTGGTTGTCAACGAATCTTTGAGTTTGTATGTTCTGTACATGAAAACATTTTCTTGTAACCTTCAGTGCTCATAGTCCCACAAGATGCAGCTCCACACAAATCTACTATATTAAATTTGCTGCAAGTTTGACTTACAACCATTGGATTTCAAACTCTACAGCATAATAATGATTTAATAATAAATAATTTAATTAAATAATTTAATAAGGTGGGACCTTTATAAACACCACATGGTCGCACACAGACCTTCACTTTTTCCTTCTCTTTATTTATCACAATGAAGACAAACAAACAAACTTTAGGAAAAAAAAAAGTTTAATAAATTGAATAATTTAACAAGAATAATGAAGATTAGCCTGGTTTGAATTAGAAGTCTAGTCTGAGCTTTGTTTTGTGGACTCAAGGACACAAATGAGTTGTTCTGATGCTGTTTTCTGGTCTTGGCACATAAACAATGAGAGAAATTCAAAAATGTATTCAACTCAGGCTTACAATAAAGAAATTGTGTCTGTATCTTTCTCTCACGTTCCTCGTCAGAAGGAAACAGTCTGTTTGACTCAATGGCCAGTGGAATGAGACTGATCGTCAGCTGCATCTCATCCTTCCTCATCCTCTCCCTGCTGCTCTTCATGGTGCACAGACTCCGACAGCGACGACGCGAACGCATCGAAACACTGATTGGAGGAAATTGTGAGCATTCTCTCACACACGCACGCACGCACGCACGCACGCACGCACACACACACACACGCACACACACACACACACACACACACACACACACCTACCTCTCTCTGGTCCATAATAATGAAGTTTTGTAATGAAGCTCAGTGGTTATAATGAGTTTCAGTCGATTTAATTGCAGCTTGTGATTTTTCATTTTTATATTTTTGCTGTTGCAGCTGATGATCCTCTGTATCTGTTTGTTTTGTCAGTGCACCACTTTAACCTTGGAAGACGAGTCCCTGGCTTTGATTACGGCCCGGACGCCTTTGGCACCGGTCTCACTCCCCTGCATCTGTCTGATGATGGAGAGGGAGGAGCTTTTCATTTCCAAGAGCCTCCGCCTCCGTACGCAGCCTACAAATACCCCGACATCCAGCACCCCGATGACCCCCCTCCTCCGTACGAGGCCTCCATCAACCCGGACAGCCTCCTCTACGTGGACCTCGGTACGCCCACATCCTCGTCTCGTTATTCATGTTCCTCGCTGTGTTCAGAAAGAGAGTTCTCATTTCCTCTCCTTGTCGTTTCCTTCAGGACACAGCAGGGTTTCCATGGTGCCGAGCCAGATGAACGCCATGGGAGACGGCCTGCAGGCAGATATTCCCAACACGTCTTGCCCCATGCCAGGCTCGGCGCCGTCCACTCAGGAGAGGGAGGACTCCATAGATAGCAGCACCCTCCTGGTGGGGCCTGACACGCCGACAGATGGCCACACTCCCGCTTCCATGCCCGCAGACTGCACCTCCCTCAGCACCGTGGTATAGGCCTGTGGACGGACGGCATGGAGCTGCACCTGGACATTACCTGCTGGTGGAGGAAGGTCATGAGAACGTCCTGCACACAGGAGAGGACACAGCACGTTGTTGTGTCATTTATCTAAAATGCTGACGGCAGAGAGGAGCGTTATTGTTTGTACAGACGAATCAGACGGTGGAGCAGCCTGCTCTCTTTAAGGTGACGGGATCGATGCCCTCATTCTGAAAATTGTGCAGTTGGACTTTTGAAATTGTTTCTGTTTTTTTTCACCAGCATCCGAGGCAGCAGAGAGGACTGTCTCTGTACAGAGAAGAGAAACACTACAATCTGAGACAGCGACACTTTTACTTTTAGCGTCGACTGAGCGAAGCTTTTTGAAAACATCTCAGAGTTGACCTGCCCGGTCGAGACGCCCTGATGTAAATACCCCCCTCAGGTCTGTGCCAGTCCGATTTGTAATACTTGTGTGTTTTAGTCCAGCACAAGACGGGGAAAAAAAGACAGCCGGACAGTGAAGCCAGCTTTTGTTCCTTGTGCTTTTCTCTTTGCATCATACTGTTAAACATCTGCAAACTAATCTTCCCATCAGCCCCGTCTGTCGCAGCATGTCCCAGAACAAGATTTCTACTCGCTCGTCCAAACCTTCTGTCCACTCACTTTCTTATTAGTCTGATACATGAAACCGTCTTCCAGGTTTATAGCTCATATTTGCATCAAGAGATGTTTTCTAGTTCGGAGGTTTAACCTCCTTAAGAAGGTACGATTAGTTCCCTCCTGTAAGGTTTTTCTTAGCTGACACGAGGCGTTCTGTATCAGCGGATGTTGTAGTACTGATAAATACTGAATTTATGTTTCTGTTCGACGATAATTTATGACTGCAGCCTGTAATATTGATTGATTTATTTTGGGACGGACGCAGCCTCACATCCTAACTGTGTGGCGAGCTGTGTGCAGTTAAGGAATGATACGTCGTTAAATTTGAGGAGAAAAGTTTATTTAAAATAACATTTTCGATCGTAAAGTTGTTAAATTACGCAGTGTTGTTACTTCATCAACTCTTCACAGAGTAGTTGGGAAAAGATCCTTGTTTAGTGACGAAGTTCATCCCTTGATTAAATTATTATTATTTTTTTTATTTGGAAAGTTGATTTGTCATTTGTCACATTTGAATGCTTCCTCTCCGCGTGTGTGTGTGCGCGTGTGTGTGTGTGTTTCTTCTCTCAGTACATTTGTCATCCAGCTTGTTTTTCAGCTACTGATGGAGATGACGTCACTGACTGTAGATGTGAATGGTTTCTGTTTTGGTGTTGACGGGTCTGTTGTTCTTGTTTCTCTGTGGGATTGCAGTTAAAAAAAAAAGTGTAATAAAGGAAAAGTGTAAACTGTATATTTTGAAGTTTGCCCCCCCCGGTTATGACGACAATCGTTTGACTCACTCGAGGATGAATTTTATCAGACGAGCCACAACCACCAGCATCCAGCAAGCTTTTGTTATGAAGTTTATGAAAGCAGTTGTAAACGTGTCTGAATGACTGTGCACATCTGTTTCATGTTCTTTCTATCGCTATTTTCCCATTATTCCAGCATATTGACAATCCACAGTGGATTATCCATCAAACAAAATCTCATGAATTGTCGGAAACGTAACATGCATGTGTGTATAGGAGGTGGTGCACCGGTCTGGGTTCCTTTATTTTCTCATCAAGCTTGTTTGGTTAAAATGTTTTGACCTGCAGTGCATGTTTTGAATCCTCTGGCATGCTGAGAGATTTTGATTTTTGTTTTATTTTGATTTTTAAAAAACTTTGATGGATATATTTTAAACAGTGTGTCCTGTACAGTCGGTTCAAACTTCCTGCATATAGTTTCAAATTCTCCGTATGCATCCACAACCCGCCCAAGACCCGGACAGCAGCATTTACACTGTAGATTCTGTGCGAGACTATGGTGGTGTGAGAACTAACTTTATTGGATTTTGAAATGTTTTATGTAAAATATGACAAACACTATGTTTTACTGTCTTTTATTTCTTTAGCCTTTTAAATTTTACAAAATGCTTCATTTGCAGACGGGAAGGAGGGGCTTGTGTTTTCTTTTTCTGAGGTAGATGTACATCTAATCAAATGCCAAATAAATTGCACCATGAAGGACGTCTCATGCGTCAGTGGGTATGAACACACGCCGGACTTTGTCGCACCTCATCGATCATGACATTTAGCTGCTGTGTGAGTCCTTTGACTCGATGAAGAAGAAGAAGAGGATTAAGGTGGGACGCAGGGAAATCCCCCTCCTCCAACTGTGAGATGGAGGTTTCTGGTTAAATTCAATCCACCGCAATCAAGAGATTCAAATAATTTAAAGAAAGCGGATATAGAGCGCCGTGCGGTGACTCACGAGGCAGCAGGCGGAGCGGAGATAGTGATACCCTGCTGGAGAGCATTGTCACCAGAGAAAAGAGGCTTTGTTCACACGGGCCAAGTAGTGACAGAATCACATAATCTATGAGTGGATGGGAGAGACGCAACACTTAACGCTGAGCGGTTCAGTCAAGACCATGGTTGAATTTATCAGACGGGCGAGAAGAGTAACCACATTCACTACTTTATCTGAAAGCCACAGAGATAGAGTTAGAGAGTTAGAGATAGAGCAACTTCAAGTTTATTTAGCACATTGAAAACATGAGTTGAGCCAAAGAATCCTGGGTAAAAACATGAGATGTTCCTTGTTAGGAGTACAATTTATAGAATAGGACAACATACTATGAGACATGGACGATAACGTAAAGTGACATTAAGTAAAATAATGAACCATGATGTCACAAACTAATTCAGTATGATTTCTTTTTCATTTCTCATTTATTTCATGTGCAAAACATTGAAAATAATTCGAATTAATACTTTGTGAATTTACTCATCGGACAATACATTTATTTACTTAGATTCACCAAATAATCTACATTGAAACTTTTGATTATAGAGGATTTTGTTTCAGTGCTTTAAATTGTTTCTGTGATGGACAACCTACCTAAAGATCAGAGGGATTTTCCCACATCTTATTTCGTCCCTTTCTGTTCTATTCAGGCCGTCTTCGCTGACGCAAAACCACATATACGATCTGCTCCTTTCTAATTCAGCTTGACTTTCCCATGAGATGAATGTGTCTTGTTACTAGTCGCCGGGCATCGATGCTGGCAGTGGCGAGGAGGGTGAGGAGGAGGAGGAGGGACGAAGCTGTGTGTGCATCAATGAGCCTGTTGATCAGAAAAAAGACCACTGGACTGGTAATGACACAGTCCAGCGATCAGGCCAGAGGAAATAAAACTCAGCTTTCACCTCCGTCTCCTTATTTAAGCCACAACGTTTGCACTGATCTTCAGTCTACCTCAAGATATTGTCTGCTCCACCGGCTGTGGGACGATGATCTGGACTGCTGCTCTCCTCACGATGCTGCTTTCATTTGTGGATTCTGGTGAGGGTCCTGTTTTAGTTACACACGACAAAAACTATATTGATTTCTGATATTTGTTAAATTCAAGTTACTGAATTCAAGGAAAGAAAAATGACATTTAGCTGTTTTTGTATTGCAGACGACTACTGCTACAATGAGCCACATTGTGGTAAGTGACCTATCAACTATTACTTTATTTTAAAACCCAGTCTATTTTCTTATTATAACAGTCATGATAACATAAATATTACCTGGTTATCAACTGGTTTATGGAAAACAACATTCAACTGAAACAGATCCTTGATTTAATGCAATTTAAGTATTTTTTTCTGTCATTATTTTTGATTTGTGAGCCTTTAAAATTAAGAAACATCTTTTCACCCATGGACAGAGACATAGATTTCATGTCTTTCAAGTAGGGAGCTGAGATTTCCTCCTCTCAGTTTGGTTAGACAAAATCAAAAACTCTGAATAAAGGGGAGTTTGAGAGAGAAGAAGTATTTTTTTCATCACAAGGTCCATTTAGTTGCTGTTAGAACTTTAGATCCGACCACACGTTCTTCCTCAGCAGATGTTTTTGAGCGAGTTTTCCTCAGAGAGCAAGATTGAAAACGACATCGGATCATCTGGTGCATTGAGTTTGATGCAGTGTGGTGAGTTCTGGTTGAAAGCTCTGGAAAAGAGCAACTAACCGGACCTGAACTCTGTTTGATGCACTTGGATGAGAGGCCTGTGATTCAGCATCAACAGGGAAAAATCCATCTGAGGAAGAATGTGTGATATGATCAAAAGCTCCAGAGCGGATACTCAATGGAGCTTGAGGGGAAATTGTTACGTCAACTTTTTGACCTGTTTCCAAGTTTAAGAATCAAATTTGAGACTCAGGATTTTTCTTCTTTCATGTTCCATTAATCATCTTGAGATCAGATTTATCTTGTGACCCTCGGAGAGGACTCGTATTTCATGGGGTTTGTTTTCCATCCTCAGATCCTTACGCATGGGGAGACATGTACCTGTCATGTCACCCTTTACTTGAAGAGCACCACTCTCCCATTAATCTGGGCCACCAGACCACCAGGAATGTCTCTCTGGGGCCTTTACACCTGGAGGGCTTCGATGTGACCCAGTCGGGCCACTGGACGCTGAAAAATGACGGACACTCAGGTGAGGACACCACAGATACTTTCCTGTGTCATTGTCTCTTTGGAGATTTGTGTTGGCGATGACTTGATTGTGGTTGCGTGCAGTCGTGCTGCAGGTCGGCAGTGGGATGTCCGTGAGTGGTGGAGGTCTTGCAGATGTGTACCACACCATCCAGCTGCACTTCCACTGGGGGGGCCCGTCCACGAACGGCTCAGAGCACACGGTGGACAGACGCAGATTCCCGATGGAGGTACAGTACGGTCAGTAGACAGCTCCACACTGTCACCAAGCAAGTGTTGCATCAGACTCCTGCAGGGTCCGTAACGTCTCGGGGCTTTTTGTTCCTTTCCAGATGCACATAGTCAGCATGAAGTCCATCCATCCCAATCTCACAGCGGCCCTGGAGGATCCCACGGGACTCGCTGTTCTTGGATTCTTCATTGACGTCAGTTTGTGGTTTTTATTTGATACAATCAAGCATTTTGCATTTACTTTTTTATCACTGCGTCCCAATATGCATCTTTTCTTGCAGGTTGTTTACGCAGAGAATGTGCACTTTGGACCAATTTCACAGAAACTGTCCTCTGTAGCTTACAAAGGTGAGAAAACACACACACACCTGCTCATGTTGTGCGTCACTGTTTCACTCATTGCTGTTGTGTTCCTCTAAAGGCCAGACGACCAAAATCAAGCCATTCCCGCTGATGAGCCTCCTGCCGAAGCACAACATGAGTCAGTATTACCGCTACGACGGCAGCCTCACCACCCCCCCCTGTTCTCAAGTGGTCGTATGGACTCTGTATGAAGTCCCCATCTTCATCTCGTGGTCTCAAGTAGGAACCTCAATCATCTCAAATAACACTTTCCATTTAAGTAGGTCTACATGGCTTCCTGGGTGACACTTGTATTTCCTCCTCAGCTGGCTCAGTTCACCTCGCAGATCTTCTCCACGGAGGAGGATGCAGAGCAGGTGACACCTCTGCAGAACAACTTCAGACACGTGCACCCCACCTTCAGTCGCACCATCTCCGCATCCAGAGACGCCAGGCTCCTCGTGGGGGCGGCCGGTCGTCCCCTCAGGTCGGCTGCCTTGGTGCAGCTGCTTCAAATGCTTTTGCTGGGGAGTTTCATCTCTGCTCTTTAGCGCTGCCTCAAGTTCAAATCATGAAAACGTGACGAAAATGGATTCACGTAGAACCTGAGGTGGAGTTTACAGATCTGTAGAGACTGTCCAGCAATGAATACATATATAAAACTGAGGAATAGTACTGTTACTTAACTTTTCATGATTGTACCCTGCAGTCTCCATTAATGCATCACTAACTCTTTAATGTGAAAGGAGCCTTGGTGCTATTGATATGTGTATTTATGACTGAAGGTCTTTATTTTCACTGTTCAGTAGCTTATTCTTAAAATCCTGACATTTAGTTTTCATTACTTTCTTTCATTACTGACTTCGGGCCTGAGATTGTTTGTAGTTGTAAAATTAAAGCGTTTCTAATAGTCTTTTACATTTTGATAAAACTTTCACATATAGCTAAAGGTGGCATGCTAACGTGTTTATTTCATAGACTAGATATGAAGATGGATGAAGCGCCTCCACTCTCCAGAAATGAAGCCCCTAACGCTGCCATCTTGCTCCAATGACGCGATCAGCGAGTTCCCTCCGATACTCGACCAATCACGAGTCAGTCTCAGCTGTCACTGATCACATTTCACCTGGTTTCATATCCTTTGATTTGGTGCCTTTAATACAAATTTCAGAGTTTTATTTGAAAAGTCTCCTGTTGAAGCGATTTAATAAAGAGATTAAAATAAAGTGTAGTAAAAGCTGATGGAATGTTTCTCCTGCACCCGACATGCAAACCCTGATTTTTGCATAAATGCCAGAACCCATCGGCATCAATGTAAATAAGCATCGTGCAAAGAACAACTTCAACTATTCAAACTAACTGAGCGAAACAAAACAGATTAAAGAATAACAACACTTATTATATACTTTTTCACTGAACCTGTATTAACATGTCCTGTGTCATAGATCAGCTCTTGTTTCTAGTGATATAAACTCCAAACGTTATTGTCTGATTTGTTTCCAGTTCTCTGAGACAATTATGTAAAAAGGTTTCAGTGAGGTGTAAATCTGCGTCAACATCAGGAGGACATGTTAAAGTAACACGACCCTGCAGGAGTGGAAACCCTGCAGAATGACTCATCATAACTCTGATTATCATGAGTCATGACTGAGGGTGAAACATGTTTGAACATCATATGTGAAAGTTTCTATGAATGTGTCCAAAATATGAGTTTTGCAGCCGATAGTGTCTAATCATGAAGTGCTGCCTGCTTTTTGGGGGAGGGACCGGATCAGTTAAAACTTAAAATCTGATGCATTCAAACATTTAATCATTTCCTGTTGAAAGACCTGCTGTAATATCAGGACATTGTTTTCATTGCTCACACCAGAGACACCACACAGCCTCTAGAGGGAGATTTCTTATCGAGGCAAAAGTACCATGGTAAAAAAATGACATCATGAAATTGTGACTTTATAAAATAAGTAGAGGGAGCACAGCTGGAGTGACAACATCTGACCAATCAGATCGCTCGGTGTAGACGTGTGTGTGTGTGTGTGTTCGATATCGTTCAGCAGATGGAGATGAGTGTGAGTTGGACGCCCATACTGTCTCCGACTCTGCCATCCTCTCTGCTTGTGGTCACACCATCCTCCTCCTGTCACGGCCTCGAGGCGACACACACACACACATACACACACACACACACACACACACACACACACACACACACACATACACATAGAGAGAGAGAAAGGGGGGAGGGAGAGAGAGAGCACACTGGGAGTCTTTTCTCTCTCTGTGTGTGTGAATGTGAGTCCAGGGTTGTGTGGAGGTGATGTCAGGCTGCAGATTTTCACTGAATTCAAACACAACCGATCAAAGACACGGTTGGAACAGGAAGTGAAGCGTAAAACTGGATGAGTGAAAACCTCTGAACGAGAGTCAGGAGAAATTCAAACATCAGGAAAATCTATGAGGCAGCGACAGGTGGTCCACACACTTCACATCCTCAATCATCTGACCTGTCCTTCTTTCTTTCTTTCTTCCTTTCCCCTTCGTTCCTTCCCATCCAGCATCCACCTCTCCTTCTTTTCTTTCATCATCCATCCATCTTTCTTTTCTTCCACCCATTCATCCATCTATCCTTCAATCCCTTCTTCCTCCCTCCTTTCATTCATCTTTCTTCTTCCTTCCTTCCTCTATCCTTGTTTTCGTTCCATCAATCCTCCTTCCCTCCTTTCTCTCCATCGACACTTTTCACCCATTCATCCTCCCTCCCTTCTCTCCATCCTTCCATTCAGAGTTTGTCAGAGGGGAGTGGGTCACATGACCTGGTCCTCGATCAACTGACCTGACACTGAGTCATTCATCTGATCAGCTGCTGCTGTCGACTGTTCTCATTCATGAAAACTGAGCATCAGTGGGACACTGTGGGTTCAACCAGGATCAAACAAACAAGCAGTTTATGGATGTATGCAAAATCGCTTTATTTCCATTATTTTTCCTTTTTCATACATTTGTTGTGTAATAAATAGACATGAGACGAGCCGATGCTTCAGTCCTCCTCCCATGCCGATTCTGCACCTTTTTTTCTCCACACCGCAAACAACTTTTCATAGAATTTACAACAGAAAATAAAAAAACAAAGCTTGACACAAGCTGAATTTCCTGCTACCAGCCCAGCTCAGCGCTCGCCTCATTATGTTACATCCACCTGAGCTGTGTTCACGTAGCATATTCCCAGGGAACAAAAATATATATATTTATATCGTATTCACAGTTACAGTATTTACACATTTCAGGATTATAAAGCAAAATGGGCAGAAAATGAAGACGTTTCTACAAGAAACAATCTTTCAAAAAGGGAGGTGGACACTTTTTTTCCTGTACACAGGGAACCTTGTCTTTAAATAAACAACCTTTGAAACCCTCAGATTCCTTTTAACTGATCCCTGAAAATAGTTTTAAATACTCAGTCCTCTGTTTTTAAAAAAAGAATAGAGAGAAAGCGAAAGATGCGTCTTAAAAGTGTTAACCCTGTGAAGATAAAAAAGTTTTCGATCTTCTGTACAAGTAATCATATACAATATAAACATCACTGATGGAAAAAAAACAAACAAGGAAATCTCCATCATCAATCAAACTGAAGGAAAAGCAATGGCTGACTTGGTCTTGATGGGAGTGGGAGGTGGAGTGGGCTGATTGAAGAGGGCGTAAAGCTGAAGTGCATTCACAAATATTATTTTTCTATCTTAATGACTTTATAAAGAATGAACGACCCTCTAACATCTGCAGAGTCGTGGAAACATTAAACACTGGTAGAGTAATAAGTGTAGCAGTTGAATCGAGGAGAGCATCCAACACCCCCCCGACCCGTGAGAGAATGGGCAGCAGCTCTTTGCACGTTACCACGGCTGCAGGTGACTCTTCTGCCCGTCAACTGTCAAGTTACGCATTCGTATGGCACTTAAAAATCAGGAAATAACTCTTTCTTCCAAAGTATTTTTGACGCTGCACAGTGGATGTTGGATTCTGTTTTGATCTAACTTTTTTTGCTCTCCATGATTGGTCGGCCTTCTGCGCTGTGTCCTACAGGGGGCAGTGCACTCACATTCTCACAAACGCCGAGATGTCATGATAAATACTTTGAGTCAGAAGCTTGACACACACATTCTCACTCTCAGACACACACACACACACACACACTCTCTCTCTCAGACACACACACACACACACACATATAACACAAATATAGTGTCTTTGAAGGAAACAAGCCAGAGGTGAACCCTCTGAACAAAAGTGGAAAACACTGGAATATCATTAATACAAATTTTTCACGTCATCTCTGACTTTTGCATAAACCGACAGGAAGCAGCACGATCCGTCATTGGCTGGTGAAAGCGGGTGCGATTTCCCAAAAACATCCAGATTTTTGTGGCAGGATTCAATGATTTTCTTTTTTTCATCAGTTTGATTAATTTCCGAGAAAACCGGTTCAGGAGGAGGTAGGAGCGAAAATGCAGGGTTTCAGTCAGGGGCGGGCCGTGACGCTTCCGCAGTCCTTCCCCCCCCCCCGCCTGCTGCAGGATGGGAAACGCAGCCGTCTGCCACCTGATCGGGAGGCAACCACGTCCCCCACCCCTCACAGAGAGGTTGTGTTTTCCCTGGTGGGCTTGTGCGTCTCAACAGTATTAGTAAGCAGCTGATCGTGTGAGTCTGTATCACGTGTGGTGTACGTAAAGCTTATGAGACAAATGAGAAGAAAACAAAAAAACAAGTGTAAAACTGTACAAACCAGGACTCGAAGGGGAAGGGGCCGTGCTGAAATACTGAAATCGCTGAGAGGAGGGGGAGGAAATGTCAAGTCTTCTGTAGATTCTGGGTCACTGGCATTCATAAAAAACTATGCATTTTTTCTTTTCAAGAGCACCATAATTCGTAAACAATCTAGAGTTAAATATGTGAAGAGTTCCGTACAGGTAGCTTAAACTTTATTCAGACCGTCTGCAGGTTTTGCCCCGGAACAAGACCTTCCCGTCTTCCCCTCCTCCTCGTCCAGGGAGTCAGCGTGCAGTCTGCGCAGGAGATTCTTCTGCTGTCGACCGGACGTTAATTCAGCGTTCCTCTGCAGTTCTCTGCCCCACACAAACAGGGGATCTTCTCGTCCTCGATGGGGAACTTGTAGTCGTACGTGATCTCCTCGTTGACGTTTATCGGCTGCCTGGAGTAGATGACGATCTTCTTCTGAGACTCCACAGTGATGACCTTCGCATAACAGTTGGGCTGAAAGAAAACAGACAAATAAACATGAATACCTTATGGTTGTCGTTCTGTTTGGAGTGATACAAATATACAGATACTCCCCTTACGTAATAGAATAATATAAAAATACTCTTAATACGTAATACAAGTGAGCATCATGAATTCAAAAATGTACAGAAACATTTGAAAGTGCCAAAAGGTAAAAGTTATCATTATGCAGACTGGTCACTTTTAGAATTGTTTTTTATTTTTAATTGAATGTGTGAGCAGCATTTTGTTGCAGTTGTTCAAGATGATATTTTTTAATGATTTTCTGCAAAAACCTCCAATCGAACCGAAAAAGATGTTTATTTAAATGTCCTACTTAGTCCTACTTTTATCTAAACTTTATTCTTTCTTTCAAACGATGGCAGTTACCTTGAAACACTTTTACTTTAATAAGAAAAGAAAAGAAATTCACAACTGAACTGATTCTTCAGGTGGAAAAAGTTGTTATCCGTTGACTTACATTGCAGCTGTGGTTGATGAAACGGGCGAAGTTGCCACACTTGGTGGCGTCTATGATGGTATCGTGGTCGACACGGAACATGTAGCTGCTGCCGATGCCCTCTTCCTCGTAGCGCTTCTCCCGCATGTCCGCGATCACCTGGAAATCAGGATCGATACTTGTGAGGGGTTTGTCAACTTTAATCATGAAACCAATTGTTTTATCTGGGAAATGATCTTATTATTATCAATTGTCTCAATGACTTTAACGAAATGAACTGAAGCTCAAATTGGGTTTTCTTGCTACTTGTCCACATTTCAACAGCTCAAAGATTTCAAGGGTCAGTTGTGTAACTGTTACAGCTCCAGTATTCACTTCTTTAAAAAGCCCTGGTTGACCTGATAAAGCAAACGTGCACTACATCTATATAGGAAGTTAGAAAGACCCTTTCAGAGTCCGTTTCCAGACACACACACAAAAACACTTCAAACTGGAGCTGCCTCTCACCTGTCTGATGTTTTGTCCGACGTACTCGATCACCATTTCATCAGCAGCGATGGGCTCCATGGCAAACAGACCCCAGTCGTGGATGTGCGACTTACAGAATCTGATCTTCTTCTTACGGAACTGAACGAGAAAAATGGGAGAAAAAGTTGAAGTTATTGTTTAAGTTTTTGAATCAAATCCAACCATTACAACCCAGGATGAGCAGCTGTCTGTGTTTGTTGTGCTCGTCCATCTTATCTTCTTCTCGAGTGTTTTTAGAATAAAATCCAGTGAATCAAAGAGCAGAGTTCTGTTAGATTTGTTGTTACCTTCAGCTGGTTGAACTTCAGCAGGTCACTGTCACATGCGAAAGAGGACAGCAAGCGTCGCTGCTCTGACCGCCGCTCCGAGCCAGCTCTGGTAGAGGCGTGGACTTGTGCAGGAATACTCATACCCTGAACAGAGAACATAGAGTTTGAGGTTAATGCGTCGCACATACACGTGGTCATTTAACTCAGGCATCGCAATCCGTCATCTCCCGCCCACCTGAGTGTCGACCGGCGGCTCCTCATACTGCAGCTTCGTGCTCTGAAGATATTTGATTTTGTCCTTCTTGTCGATCTTGTAGTAACCTTCGCTTCGGGCGCAGCCGGTCATGTGATCCCTCATGCCGTCGTCTCGCCTCTTTTTCTTCACTCCAGGGATGTTGGTAGGTGCCGGGGAGTCAAGGGAGAAACTGAGAAAATCCTTGAACCAAAAACTCTTCTAACGCTCAACAGATACTGGGGTAGTTAATCCCAGTTCCTCTGTTTCACCACCAGAGGGGGCTGCTATTTGACACACAGGGTACACAACTAGACAATTATGATCATTTTAAACAGAGTTTAACTGAAGTGAACTCCTAGAATGATTTACCTCTACTTAATGGGAAACTTTAGTTTAGTGTCACAAACAAATAAGCATAATTAACATTAGACTTTAAGCAGAAAAGGATATAAGGATGGCCGACCCAGAGTGTGTCGTTGAGCCAGTCGTTGCCATTATCCTGCTGGAGCATCTTGTCATAGGTGATCTGCAGGAGCCGAATGTCCTCCTCGTCTATTCCCTCGTTCCAGATGTCGTACAGGATGGTCATCTCCTCGAAGTCAGAGCGTCGCTTGAAGTACGGCCGAGGCGGCGTGGTGACCGGGGACAGGCTGTTCAGCAGCAGCTCTTCCCAGCCTCGCCGCGCCCTCCGAGCCGGCTTCACGACCACAGGCGCCTCGTCCTCGTAGGAGAGGAAGCCATCTTCTGCGGGCAGAACCGTCTGAGGCTTGACGTCTCCTTCCCGGAAGTCCAGACTCGGGTGGTCAGGAGACTTGGCCGACGTGATTTGCGTGGATAGATCTATGAGGTGTGCTCCATGAAGCAATGTAGTGGACTCGGATGAGAGCTCCAAAGACTCGTCGTCCGCAGCAGATGGTATCTTTTTGCCTTTGGGTCGTCCAGGTTTCCTCTTCGATGAAGCAGTGTCTGATGGCACAGGGACGTCTACAGTGAGACCAGCAGGCAGATCTTCAGGGACACTAGCTGAGAGCTCTGTGTCAGTGGACAGGGTTTGATTAGGCAGTGCACAAATGGGCGGCTCCTTAAAAACTGGTCTATCATCCAGGCTCTCAGAGGATACTTTCCTATTAAGAGTTAGTGCTGTGGGGTCAGGGAAGACAGGGGTGAAGGTTAAGTCTCTTCCTGGGGTGCGGGGGACTCCAGCACTGAGGACAGGGGATTGAGCGGGGTAGGAAAAGGGGCTACCAGGGATGTGAGGCGAGCTAAGCAAAAGGCTACTCCCCGTAAGCGGGGCGTCACTACCGGGTGTGTTGGGCACTGTGTCCGTGCTCTGGGACTTGCCCAGACTGCGGGCACGCTCCATCAGATCCCTCCCCGGTGTACGGGGGATGTCTTCATCTGTGGGGAGCCTGGCCCGCTGTGGGAGGTCAGGAAGGGGACCGGGGGGTGGATGAAGGAGGGAACGACCTTCTATCGCAGGGTGAGGAGGGAGAGGGAGGTGCATTGAAGATGCGGAGACGGGTTTGGGGACAGGTGCGTTTGGATCTAAATGGGGTGGGGGTAATCGACCGGGGGTACAGGCTACTTCCCCAGCCTCTGTTTTACCTTTGGCTTTCGACTCCCGGTCACTGTCTGGCGCCGTGCCTGTGGGCGTGGGTGGCCGAAGGTTCGCTACGTGCTCCTGAGGTTCAGACTTCACTTCGGGGATGGTGCCGTCTCGCTCTTTGACTACAAGAAAAGAAAAGATATTTGTTTTGTTTAACCTAAAATCAATAATTATTTAATTAATAATAATATTTAATAACTTCGTAGGAATGTTTCACATGATCTCTACAGACGCAGTTAAAGATGCTCACCTGGGCCTTTAGGTGAAGGCGGCTTCAGGTCCACTGCCTCCTCCACAGGACTTGGGGGTCTGCGTTTGTTCTTGCTGCTAAGCACCTCTTTGCTTCGTTTATCCTCCTTGTCTTCTAGGACAGGTCCTGCAGGTGGGCTCGGGGGCTTGGCCTCCGCCTCCTCTTCATCAGAAGATGAGGACGATGATGACGAAGAGGTGGACGACGTCACAGCCTCTTTGCCTTCATCCTCTTCTGCTACTGTCTCCACTTCTTCCCTCTCCTCATCGTCCTCCTCTTCTGAGCTTAACTCGTTCTCGGAAGAGTCTTCGCTCTCTGCTGAGGAGTCTGAGCCGACCTTGGAGGAGGCTGAACTCTCGGCTTCTGCAGGAAACAGGGGCAAAGAAATATTGAGTTACAGCGAATATACTTCATAAATGAACTTACTCCTGTTGTCAGATATTTAAAGTACCATCATCAGATGAATCGGAGGAGGCACTCTCGCTGGATGAGTCTTCATCGTCACCCTCCTCATCACCACTCTCCTAAGAGATGATCAGATATATTATTACAAGAAGGCACCAACAATCAGCACATAGAATTATCATCATTTTCAAGAAAGCATACTTTTCCTGACAACAGCATGTCTGTAGCTCCAGTTTCATCAGGTTCATCCGCTCTGTCCGACAACGACGACTCCTCCTTCCCTGACGTGTCCACCTCCTCCTCTCCCTCGCTGTCCAGTTCCAGTGGCCGCGAGTGCCGTCGCTTTGCAGACATGCTGTCGCTGTCCATTTTTGAATCGTCCAAGGGGAGCTCGGCTGGGTCTCGATCCCGGTCTGACAGAAATAATCAAATATTAGTTTAAGTGGAGAAAATTCAACACTGCATGTATTTGCTTTTGTTTTGCTTTATTGACAAAGGAGGGGTACCTTCATCCTCCAGCTCGTCATCGACTGGAGTGGAGGGTCGGGCTCGTTTACTGTCGCCTGCTGTCGCGGCCTCTGGTGGGTCCTTCCTTTTCACCTGAGCACATCATGCAACCAATAAACACCAATGGAGTGCAACACAT
Organism: Paralichthys olivaceus; assembly: GCF_024713975.1. Lineage (NCBI taxonomy): Eukaryota > Metazoa > Chordata > Actinopteri > Pleuronectiformes > Paralichthyidae > Paralichthys > Paralichthys olivaceus. The sequence goes on from NC_091110.1 coordinate 12,583,173, forward strand.
TGAGAGTAGAGACACTCCCTCTTTATCCAAGTTTTCAAAAATACGAGTTTAAGAGCGTACCTTGAAGGAGGGTAGACGGATGGCTCCACGCAAACTGATTCCCAGGCCCATTCCCTCATAGCCCAGTCCCTCGCCCTTGTTCCAGTTCTCCAGCAGACTCGAACCAATCGTCTCTTTGGGTTTGGGTCTTTCTTCTTCTTTCCCCTCTGCGCCCTTCACTGGAGTCAAAGATGCCTGAGAAGAAAAAATGTGTAGCTTTAAAAAAAAATAAAAAAATTCAGTCTCTCACATTTTAAGAAACATTAGCTGCTTCACAATTAAATGTAATTCATTTAATTTGTTTTGATTGACATTTAATTGATGTTAATACAAACTTCGGCACAAATGTTTTTCCCACAATTCTGTGCGTGTGTAGATGTGAGCTCACAGTGTCTCTGTTGGTAACGCACTGTTTTTATCTCGAGTGGTGAAATGTAAGACTCACCTTTGCTGAGCGTTCCTTCTTATCCCACCAGTCATCAAAGGCTCTAAAAGCCACCACCTCGACCATTTTACGGTTGAGGTCCCTCTTCATGATGGCCTTCAGCTCTTTGACGATAACCAGTAGCACGCCATCGACAGTGGCCTTGTGCGGATCCTCCTTTTTACCCTCGTATCCAGGTGGAGGAACAGTGGGGTTGAACTTTGGTACGCTGGATTGCTGCCACTGTTGTCCAGGTGCCCCTGCACTGCCACTCGTGGGCGCAGTACCGAGAGACAGAGGTGCGTAAGGTCCACCAAACTGGGCCGACGCACCACTGTCCATAAAGTGTGGATAGGGATAGGGCCCTCTAGTCTGAGCGATCCGACTCAACATCTGCTGCTGCATCTGGAACGACATGGGCACCGTGCTCCACTGCTCCCACCGCAAGCAGTTCATTAGCTCCATTTGCACCAGTGGCATCATGCTCGGAGGGTAGGGACCCATGTGTGGAAGCATGTGGTGAGGCACTCCGGGATGACCGGCCAGGTGAGCAGGATGCCCCTGGACGGCAGCGTGAAGGGACAGTTGGTGATGCGGGATCGTGAAGGCGGCCTGGTGTGGCAGAGGGGGGAAGCCGGGGGGAGGGATGGTAATGGTCTGCATCGGGGACACTGCGGAGTTGACAACGATGCCCTTGCCACATTCGCCACTGGTAATTGGAGTCCCAGGCATCTCATCCTCAGAGATTTCCATGTCTTCGCCTGACGACTGATGACTCTGTGTGAAAAAGGAGGACAGCCTGTCAGGACTACGCTAAGTGAACATCATTTTTCACAGGTTACACAAGTACAATATGTATTTTTCCATCTCTCTGACAACGATGCAAACACCATCTACTTCTGGGTCATTCCAGGTCAAATCATCCCACTTTTGGGCAGAACTGTCAGAGATCTCAGCAAAAACCAAACTTTCTAGAGTCCTTGATGACATTATAAGCTAAAGATTACTTTTATAGTCACTTATTGTACTGTTATATTTCTCTATGACTTAGATTGAGGGAGACCTGGCTAGTCAAAGTCCCAACTGCTTTGGTTCATATGTCCCTCATTTAGGACATTGCAGTTCTATAGGTTTCTCATACCTACCTGAGTTTTAGTTGCAAAGTCTTAGAAATGTTTTTTAGGGAACATGAACAGTTCTTGAAATACTGTTTGTACACAAGCAGCCATGGAAGAACTTTGCATGAAGAAAATCAAGTCAAAATAGGTGAATAACTGTTTGGAATTTGACTGAGCAAAAGTTTAACATAGCTTTTGATACTTTGACACATTTCAGTCACTATGAAAAATGTATTGATGTTTTATCCCGACAGACTTCCACAATAAGAGCATCACAGATTAAAATGCTGATCTAAGCTCAAACACAGCTGACCCAAGTCGTTTGTCGGCATGTTTTAAAACCAAGCTGTTTGTTCAAGAATCAAATTACATAATCCTCAAACCAATATCAGCAAATATGAATGAAAGGCTTAGACATAACAGAAGTGAACTCTCTTCCCTGGTGTTCAATTCTAGAAATAACATATCTGTCACAAACTGTTTAAATGTTGATACTAAGCAGAGTTAACTCAACCTGGGAGTGGAGTCGTTACCCAAATGACCTGTTTGCACTGTTTGCTTTGTGATAACTTGAAATGTGAGAGCAGAGATGCTGCAGCCAGTCCTCACTATCAGCCTCAATGAAAACCAGGAAATGCTGTGTTGAATGGGGCCCAACGACCAAACCGCGTTTTCTTCCAAGAGCAGCGATTGTTAGAAAGAGGAAACGAGAGTGTGCAATTCCAACAGCAAAAAGGCTCTTATTTCTCTTTCAAAGAGCGCAGCAGCAAGTGTAGGAGTACAGGATCACGGGCCAGATGTGTAACTCAGACTACAAACCAGCTCCGTTTCACGAGAATGTGAAGGTATTTGTAAAGATGCAAGTTGTGAATTCACAACTTTTCATTCATAACTAATTCCAGCTTTGACCTGTGCAGACAGGACATTTATTTGAGCTTTCATGAAACTTTTGTTCTTTAAAAAATTACTTTTACTGGTTTTAAGATTGTTTTCATTCTTTGCACAAAAACTGACAACAGCAAACTGCTGTCTTCCCAGAGCCTTCATTGTCTGAAACTGTCGAAGAAAACAAAAGGGAAAGTTTACTACCACCACCTTGCACTGAAACTAAACCTCACTTCCTGTGTCCTCTGAGTAACCGTCATTCATACCTCTGCGTAAACACCAGCACACAACAACTATCAAAACAATCACTTTAGTCCCTCAGAATGCTGTTTCCAGTGAATAGTAACCAACTTAACACATGGAACCATGCATCCTGCAAATACAGAGCTGTGTTTATACTAATATCATTGAAAACTGTTTCTTACCGTGTCCATTTTATCAGTGGGAGTGTGGACTCGAAACTGTCCATCTTTCAGTTCACTGTTGCTCATCTTCTCGTGGACAGGAGAAGTGATTTTCTTGACCAGAGGGGCAGTTCCAGGAATCGGCTCCTCGTCCTCAGAGTCCGGTAGTGGGGTCGGACTGATGTCCTCCAGGCCTGTGCTAGATGGACGGGAGTTTTGCTGCCCACCCTGAGAGCTGCCAGTGTAAGGGGGAATTGGGGAAAGCTGAGAGGACGAGGAGGAAATCGGACTTCCCTCCATTCGCACCTCAGTGTCCGAATCTCGTTCCTCCAGGAAAGGCAAAAGTTTTGTCCGTTTCTCTTTGAGGAGCATCTCAATGCGGGAGTCCAGGCTATTGCGCTCTGGATCCAGTGCAGGGGAGCCAGGGGAGGGGCAGCGTTCTGGCGTTTGAGGAGGAGGGGTGGTCGGTTGGGCTGCGGGCTCAGGTGGGGGCTCGGGAATCGGAGGGGTTTCTGGTCCCTCCTTGACAGGCAAAAAGTCAGTGGCAGCCGGTGGTGGCGGCGGCTGAGGTGGTCGGAGGTAATCACCCTCCCTCTGGGGTGGGTGATGGAAAGTAGGCTCTGATGGGGGGAACGCAGGGGGCAGCGGAGCCTGGTAGGGCGAGTACGTGGACTTGAAGTTGGGCGTAGCAGGGGGAGGGGCTGTGAAAGACGGGGTGGAGGGTGGAGGTTCAGGTGGGGTGAGTTGGTGCTGTTTGAACAGACCCTGTTCCGATGTCGTACCTCGATACATGTTGCTGCGGTACTGAGGCCTCTCTGGTCTCCGGTTGTACGCATCTTGGAACTTACTCTCGTGTCTCCGGGATTTGTATCCTCCGGAGCTCTCAGGTCGGCTGGACTGGTACGCAGGCGTGGACTGCCGACTAGAGTAATTAGAGTCTTGAGAAAAGGGCGTACTTGTCTGGCGGGGGGTAAGAGGGGTTCCCTGGGACTGGGGTGTGTCCTGCCTTAGGCTGGAGAAACCTGTATCCAGTGACAGAGGAGTGGAGGAGCTGCTGGGTGGTAAAGCTGCTCCCCCGGCTGACACGCTGCTCTCTGACAACCTTCGGATGGGCTCGCAGGCCTTGGAAGAGAAGAACAGGATCAGGACAACAAGTCACAGGTGGGACAAACCTCCACCAATGTCTCTCGGTTGCACCTTAGAACCTATTGTAAAGCTGTATAAGTTCATTTATGGAAAATAATGGGACAATTTCCCTCAAATTACCAATAGCTGCATTTCACAGAATACACCTGCAGCAGTCATGTCAAAGGCCAAACTGGTGGATAAGAGTATCTAGGCACAATGCCTGGGTGATCTCATGTTACAAGGTCAAAGTACATATTTCAGTGGCTTTGTGATTTCAGTCTGAAGGCAGGGGTCTGGACAACATTTCCTCTGCTGTACTCCACCACCTGCTGCTCCAGTAAAATGGATTACAGATAAGTATGGCAGCTTAGATTAGTAAATTGGTTCATTTCTACAGGGTAACAACAATGAAATAATCATATCTTCTCAACTGAGACTGTGCTAAAATACATTAATATCCAACTACCATTGTCACATTTTAAGTAGTGGTGTATAATAAACAATGAATACAAACATGCAAGGTATTAAGAGGTTGTGTTTTTTACCAGTAAGACCTCAGCCAGGCTACGAGGGGAAACGTCTCTGGCGTCCTCTCCACCAACAGGCAGGGTCATTGGATTGTAGCTGCCATTCATCAGGAGCTGGAAGTACCTGAGGCGATTTTCACCTGTAAAACAATAAACATGAGTGGATCGGATGCCAGGTTGATAGAGCAGGAATAAAGCCAGTGAATGTTGAATAAAGCTTATCAGACAGGATAATTATGACAGCAAATTCTAACACATTTGTAAAAGAGCAGTGTGCATAAACAACTGTTTCCTCTCTGATTATTTTGCAAACAGTGATTATGCTGGTGTGTCATACAATAAATATGGTTTATATAAATATGGCAATCTGAAAGATTACCTGCAATGAATCAATGTTAATTTATTGACATACAATAACACCAAAACTTTGATATTTTATACATTACACACACACACACACACACACACACACACACACACACACACACACACACACACAGTATCTACACTCATTATAAAGACAAAGAGGTTCATGATAATAAGTAATTTTGCAAGAATAAATTAAGAAAAACATTTATGTTGGTAAGATAATGGTGCACACACTAATTAAAAATATCAGTCATTATTATTTCTCATATTAAATAAGCAGAGGTGCAAATGTGCCACCAGGGAAACAATAAATACACAACACTGTCTTGAGAGGAGTTAAAGTTCCTGTTTTTGCCAGTTAATCAAAAAAACAAGAAAAAGAAAGAAAAATGAATTTCTATTATAAGTGAGTGAACAGACACGTGGGTAGAGGGGGGGGCTGTGACTGATTGGTTTGTGTTTGTTTACAGGTCTGAAATTAGGCACAGTGGGACTACACTGCACCCTCAGCTCTGGGCTCCTGGGATCAGCCTTACTATTCAATTGCATTCAATTTTCCCACGTTACCAGGCAACGCACGTATACATTTAGTAACGTGACCGATGTCGCTCCTCATAATCCACACGAACACAACACTCCACCGTCAGCACAGAGGAGGAGACACGAGGCTTGATCGCGCATAACAAATATAGTCCACGCGTCTTCTCCTCCCTTGAAAGAGTGAATCACTGTTTACCTTTCGGATCCAGCTCCACGTGGATGATGTTTCCCATAACAGACGTGTTGTGGAGCGACTGCACCGCCACCTTCGCGGCTTTCACGGTCTCAAAAACCACTTTGGCAATTCCCAGGTGCTTCTTGTTCTTCGGATTGTACAGGATCTCCACCTCCTCGATGTCCCCGAACTTCTTGCACATGTCCATGAGAAATCCTTCCCTGATGTTGTCGTTGAGCCGGGCGAATGTCACCTCCTTGGGAGGCACGGGGCCGATGTAGCACTCATCGATCTGGAAGAAGAATGGAGGGGAGGTCGGGTTAATGTCGTTAAGTGGCTTCGGGGGTTAATGTTGCACCCGGTGGGGTCTTCCCTGACAGCTGAGATAAGGACACGCCACAGTGGTTACAAGAACATGCGAATGCACACACTCTCGTTCAAACAACTAAAAGATGGAGCGTGCGTGTGATTTATTTTGGTTTTCTGACAATCATACTTTCACTGGACGTCCCACAGATGAGTGAGGGGGGTGTGTCTGCAACTTCTGACAGCACCACAGGGAAAGACCCCTGTCAGCATAGCTCCTGTCAGAGTATGTACCTTAAACTTAGGCACCGGTAGATCCGTCTCTTTGTACTTAGTCCAGAGGCGACCGATCCTCGGGTCCCGGACAATGTCCACCGGGGACATCCCGGGGTTCTGCAGGAGAAGATGGGGGGAGAGGAGGGGTGGTGGTTACAATGATGTTATCCATCCCATTCACAACTTCACACTCCACTAACTTGTTGCAAAGTAGTCGACGGGTCGTGTGTTTAAAACCCAGCAGACGTGCTGGATGTTTTTGAGGGGATGCTGGAGCGTGTCCGCGGCAGCAGCGGCGACACGGCCACATTGTGACCAGTCATGGAGGTCTGCTCCTCGGTTACTATTGTGGCCGGGTCCCCCCCCACCCCCTCACACACACACACACACACACTGGCGGTCCACTTACGGGCATGTTGAAAGTGTGTCCATCGTAGCGGTACAGCTTGTGCGAGCCCTTCTTCAGCGCCGGGTCGATGATCAACTTGTAACTTCTCCAGTGGTGACTCCGCTTCTCCGCCGAGCCGCAGACGGGGTGACTGTCCATGCCGTTCGCCAGACCTGAAACGACGGGAGAGAGGAGAGCCGCCGTTAGTGCAACCCGCTAAACACGGCTGCTGCTGCTGCTGCGAGCCCGTGTGCCTCCACCACCACCACCCCCCCACCGCGGACACTTTAAAACACACGCTACAGATGCATGGCTCCGGTGGTTCCGGGGGGGGAGAAACGGGACCTAGCTTACCCCACTGAAAACAGGCATGAGGAGGAGAAGCTGGAGAAAGAGGAGAGGGAGAAAAAAAGAACAAGCTTACTTGAACTCTGCTTTCTGCCATGGTCTTCGCTCAACCTGTTTCTCTCCCCGGGCTTGGACATGGTTCGTCCGATCGACTGGAGGAGGGGGGGTGGTTCTCGAACTGATGAAAAGACACAAATCGCTCTCCTTTCGCCGCTTACATTACATGATTTCGCCGGAAGAATACTGCCTCCTTTTCGGCGAGAGCCAGCACATATTGTGTGCCTCTCTGGTCCGTGGCTGCTCCTGTCTCTCCCACAATACACCGCCAGGCTTGCTTGCCCACCACCCTCGACGCTGGCCGCACTTTCGGCGCAAACTTACTTCTCCCTCCGCTTGTCAGTTATTATAATTTTTCTTTACCGCAGTTTTTTTTTAAAGCGCCGATCTTTCAAGCGACTCGTTAAAAAACGAAGAATGCGAATATAAAATGAAACCACGGGGGCGGCAGCAAGCATGCGTCGCTAAACCCTCTCAATCATTTTTTTTTGTGTGTGTGTCGAATCTGCCGACTGCTTTCAACCCAGATGGCAAACCCAAGCGAGATATACACAGGGGTCAATATGTAGTGAACCGCCGCTGGAGGCGAATAAAACACACGCTTAGCTGCGGAGGAAACGAACAAAGGAGCTAACGTGGAGCTAACTGCTAGATGTTTGTTGGTTTATTTATTTCAAATACGAACGCTAAGTTGAATGAAGTAATGCGGAAGAACCGTAGGAATGCGGCGGGTTGTTACATCCTTCCCTGTCTGCCTCTAATCCACTCAGGAAAGACAAACTAGTGCCAACCCGGATATGTAGTTCCTCGTGTTTTTGTGACGCTTCTTTAAACCCGTGCGATCGCAGCGTGGCTTTTTAGGTGTCTCGTGTGTTTTTATTGAAATTTACCGGGACTCGTGTATTTTTTTTAGGTTAAACCGGGTTTTGTTTGACGTCGCCTGCTGTTTTTGCGGTGCTCGGGCAATTGGCTGGTTAACAGCGGCGGCGCGGCGGACCAATCAGAGCGCGGCAGCAGAGGAGCCGTCCACTATTAGAGGCGAGGATCAGGAGTCCTTCAACGCAGAGCAGAGAGAGGGGGCATCGGCAGCCATTTTCCTAACAAAAACACACAGGACTCAGTGGCCTATATGGGTTTCCTTTGTTCCAAAGAGGGATCTTACACTCGATTTCCTCATCTCTCACGGACTATGATTAAAAACTATCCTTGAGAAGGATTGAGAAGAAGGAAGAGAATGTGCCGGATGTGACATTTTGAGCCTTTTTTCCTCTGCCTGGAATCCACCTTTGTCTTAACTAGGCCATGGCACACCCAATATAATAGTGTTTATATTTCTTTTAAGTGAAAAAAGAAAAGAGAAACCAAAATTGTTGTGAATAAACAGCTTTATGGTTTTGGAGAGAGAAGGAGGAGGAGGAAAGAAAAAACACAGTTTAAGTGACAAAACGTGTAATGGCTGGTTTGTTTGGCATTGCACTTTATGGCCTTTGTAGGATAGGAGTAGCAATGAGTAAGTTCAACTCTTTTATAATCATTTCACAGTGTTTTTGATCTTTCAGTAATGTAAAAAAAATGTGAGGCATGCAGTTACTGTTATTAAAATTATTTTTTATACTGTCAACTTATTCTCTGAGCTATCATCAATGTTACCACATAGAAACTGTGATCTTTATTCCAAATGTGTTCCCTGGCATGCTGACATATAGATACACAGCATCCAGGTTATATACAGTACCACTGCTCCTCTAGTGACAGAGAGCAGGCCACGCAAAACTAATGGCCCCTTTTATTTGGTAAAATAGTTTGTTGTGCTTCCTGCGATTTGGACTGTTGACTGACAATCCCTCTGCTTTGATTAATGACTTACTTTCCTCTCACAACAGCAACGCTTAACAACCCTGATGACTTGAGTTGTACCCTGCCCACAACCGTGGAGACAACTCCAGGCACGGTACATAGGGACCGTGCCGTCCATTTGGCTTTTACGCACCGAATGCGTAAAGTGTAAAACGACGGTTTGACCTTGCTCCAAGGGCACATTTAAAACACTACTAAAGCCCAGTGAGGTTGCCTTTTTTAAGAACTCACAACAGTCTATATAACGATTCAAAAAAAAAAAAAAAAAAAAAGCTGTTAAACCAAAGAGGAAACAGATGGAGGGAAAACTCTCAGGGTGAAAATATTTACCTCAGCACTTTGGTGAAATGCAGTTAACAGGCCTAAACGCAAGGGCAGAGACGTTTTCAGCTCCATCTTCGGATCCTCTAATAATGGCTTTAATAAAGGGTGAGAGAGCGTCTCCTGTGAAAGGAAGCAATCCATTAGCACGACAGACAGAGAGCTCTTTTGAAAAAAACTTTTTTTTTTTCAATCAGTGGCATTTGCGTCTGCCAGCGAACATGCATCTCCAAGCATCATCTCGTGTGGGCAATATGCAAACTATCCCTCCTCTCTCCTTGAAGACAGGATTGCAGTCAAGTATAACCTCCTGCATGTCGACATTTCTAACTGAGCTGCATCGTGTTAAGAAAGAAAAAAAACTAAACAAGGAAAGGTTGGTTTTTTTTGAGAGGTGATGGATTTTGAGCTGTTTCACTTAATTCTGCCAAGCTGGTATGTCTATACACGTAAGTATTCTCACAGAGGACAGACAACATGACAGATCATACACGTGGATTCAAACGTTATCGTGAAAAATATATTTGTAAAAAAAAAAAAGAACCAATATATTTTTATACATATTTTTGATTGATGTTGTAAACTTACAGTTAGTATTCAAAAAACATGTAATCCAAGTCTTAAACGAGCAAAAAAATGACTCTTATAGGGAGGAATCTTGCATATTTCACTGCTTCCCTTTGTCCGAAGACACCTTTTGGTGATGTGGCTACACTTGTTCAATGGTTTCTCTGCTGTTCTCTGTCTCAAAATGGCTTCTTTGCAGACAAAGGCGAGCACTGTGCTGTGAAATGCTGCTGCGCCATAACTGGGTGAGGCTCGCTCGTGTGTGTGTGTGAGTGAGTGTGTGCGTGCGTGGGGGGGAGACGCTCTTTCTCCGAGGACATTTTCTCTGTGACTCGACGTGGAAGTCTTTGCACCAAGCGACACACAGGGTGGTGGGGGTTGTTTGATTTCTCGAAAGGATGCATGTTTGAGATAATAAACAGATAAACGCGGCAGAGAGCGCGACATGAGGAAGGACGCGTCAACAAGCGCCTGTCAAAGTGCTTCTCGCTCGGCTGACGCGCCCTGGCAACGGCGGTAATCCGAGAGCTCTGGACGGTTGCCATGGTGTTGCAGAACCCCCACACTGCCATATAAGGTCACCGGGAACCCTCTCCCTCCTCCCCCTCCATGGTAACAGCAGCAGCAGCCCTTTAGATTCGTATCTGCGTGATAAACAACTATCGTGGCTGCGACGAGCCTCTGCGCCTGCTTCCCTCTCCCTCCTCTCTCTCTCTCCCTCTCTCTGGATCACCGTCATCGAGTGTTCCAAACGCCGCAGGCCGCAACAGGCAAACAAACGAAATGCGATTCTACTCTTTGTTTGCTGAAGGAGCCGAAAACAGAGGCAAAGGGGGACGCTTATGTTCGCGTGCGTAAAACAGGGGGCTTTCCACGTTGTGCAACAATGTGGTGCCTTTTACGCACGGTGCTGTGTGCGCAGTGCGTTTGAGGACATAAAAAATCGGAGCCGGTGTCAGAGGCCTGTTTGTCTTGATCTCCACTCACAGCTCCGGCTGCCAAGTGCGCGCATTCCTCCATTTGCAGGTCACGAGGCTGCTCCCCCACCCTCTCTCTCTCTCTTTAATCCCTCATTCCTCAAGTATGCCTGTATTTTTTTTAACTTCTTACCTCTTACACAATATGGATCAAATTGTGAAAGTTATGTTTGCGTTACAAAGGTGAATATTTAATACTAGTTGAGTCTTTTTCTCGCATCGAATTTGCTATTATGGTTATTTTTAGGCCCTGTTTTTTTTTTAAAAAAAGGGAAAAACTCCTCCCCGGTGGGTTGCGCCATTCAATTTTGCCTGCTGCTGACAGACTGGAATATTCCACACAGAGGATTGGCCTCTCTCGTTCAGGACAGCTCTCTCTCTGCATGCATGGCGAATAACCATTTTTTTGACAATAGTTCTTTGTTCATGAATTGACAATGGGTGATTTTACATGTTTGGATATTTTGCACAGGACAGTTTTATATCCTTTTTATAGCTATTCAGGTTGACAGTTTCACTTTATGAGTCAAACAAGCACTCTTCTCTTATTATTATTATACAGGGATTTTTTTATTGCATGTGCTACACAATACTTTATTGTAAAAGCATATGGGACACGGTGTGTGTATGTTTCTCTGGAATCTGACAGACAATGCACCTCCTCTCTGTCTTTCTTTGTATGAGCAGCCTTTTATTCTGACGGATTGTTCACTGAATCAAACCAGGTATCCTCTGCGCTTTATGTTTTTTGATAATTCATGGGCACACTTGCTTATTCAAGGATTTATCCATCCAGATTGCTGGTACTGTATTTGTTTTATTTACAACATCAGCCGTTCTTCTTTCTAGCTCTTACATATTTGCATGTTTGTGTACTGTTAGTGTAATATTCCACAGTATGGTTTGTGCTTTAGTGTGCTTGGCAATACTCTCACCTGTCTGTGATTTTGAGGTGTTTAAATAAATAGAATATACACCCATTTTATGGTTTGTTGTTGTGGAAACTGAAGCAGATTGTTTTGTTTTTTTTAAAAATCTTTTTGATGAATTAACACTGAAAACGTAAAGCTTTAAATGACATAAGGCCTGGATTTAACACAGTGTTTTCGCCTGTCATGGCATATTAAAAGCACACCACACTAAAACCCACAGACATGGCTGTATGAGATGTGCATGTGTTTTAAATACTTGGAAGACTAGTGTGTCTTCTTAAAATAGGCAAAGGGCAGTGTCAGCTTATCCTCTTAAAGGGACAGCTTGCTCAAAAGGGTTAGTCGCTCTTACACACCAACTAAATACATCCTTTCCCAGCAGTGACCATAGAAATGTAACCTTTGGATTTGACTTTGTAGCCTACGTCGGTTTGAATTCGCCTCAGCGACTAGACTCTAGACGATGAATCGAGATTAATCTCCAAAGCATTCTTGTGCATTCTGATTATGCACACTCATTCTTTATGATCTGCTCTCTTCTGACACCCTTGGTAGTCAACCCACATATTCCCAAATTTAAGATTAAAATGTAAATTCATTGCATACAATGATGTTCAGGAGTTCTCCGGCATCCAGGTAATTGGATAAGCAGAGATAACACAAAGGAAGGAATGAATAAACTCACACAGCATGTCCTGTTGTCTTTGATACTATCTAACCATTATAACATCCATCCCTAGTTATAGACTGAAGCTGTGTTCAAGGGAAATCTCATTTATTGTCTTAGAAGTCATTCTGCTCTAAAGTCTCCTTCAGCCTCCCATTAAAATAAAACATAGTGCAGAGGTATGTGAAGTAAAGTATCTCTGCATTATCTTCAACCTAATCACTTCATTTGGCTCAGTGCTGTTGGATAAGACGCCGAACGTCACACGCTGGGACGAGAGAGAGAGAGTAGCTCGTCCTGACGCCCAATCTGTGATGTCACCGTCGTGTTCAGCTGCAGAGTGAAAGGAGACGTACATTTTTGTTGTAACCACGAGGATTCAAACCAATTACATGAATGGATGCTACCATTATTTGTATACGACCTTATAACAACGCGGTCAGATGGTGTTTTCAGATGTATACATTTAACCAGTCAAAATTTGATTACATACTATAATACACTGATATTAAATTGATTACATTTAACGGTGTTTTCCCATAAAGATTAAAACATGAATATTCAAAGGACCTGAGAGAAGTGATGCAGAAGGTTTAATACAGCTCATATTTTGTGCTTCATCTGAGAAGAAGAAGAGGGAATGGAATGTATTTGAGAGAAGTTCACAAAAGACATAAACTGTAGTACATAACATGTACTTGTACTCTAGTAAAAGGTACAAGACACTCATTCATCCCATCCACTGTCACCAGAGCATCTCCAGGCCTCACATGACTTCACAGTTAACCATCAGAACTTACATACTTGCCGTGAATGCCTCGACAATACACGCTCACTTATCTCCAGCACTGGAGGAACATTTTCAGCGTTATCTCACACGCACACTTCTGTGGACGGAGGCAGTACTTCACATCAAACACCCACCCATACAATGAAAAAGGAACATCCAATAGAGGAAGTAGGTGCAGCCACACTCAGATGCTGCTGCATTATTCATACACCAGAGATGCTGCTTCAGTGAGCAGCGCAGCGGTGGGACAGGGGAGAAGCGTGTAGTGGGGGGTCGACTGCAGACAGCCTCTATGTGACAGGAACAGGAAGTGGTGAGGAGGCCGAGCTGTACCTGTCAAACCATGAGCCTCGTCTGTTCCTCTCTCACAACACATGCATGGAAACCATCTCAGCCTTTCCAAATAAAAATTCACCATGTGTTTAACCTGAATCTGGAGGGAGCATCTTCAGCCCTGTCCTGACTGGCACCTGTGTGACTTCTGCTGGAGGTCGACATGACACAGAACAGTGCTGCGACTGGTAAAGGTACCGCAAAGGAGGGAGATGAACTTAAAATTGTGATTGTTGGAGATGGAGGCTGCGGGAAAACATCTCTTCTGCTGGTTTATGCTCGAGGAAATTTTCCAGAGGTAAGAGAGGCTGTGGCATACAGTGTTAATGTCCTTTTCAAGACTAGATCCACTTAAAAAATGTGACATATGAAAGAATAAGTTAATGCGTGGCTGTATCCTAAAACCAGCATATTCTTCTCGTCTCAAAAACAGAAATATGCTCCATCAGTATTTGAAAAATATGCCAGCACTATCTCTCTCGGAGGAAAAGAGATAAAGCTCAACCTGTATGACACAGCTGGTAAGAATCACCTCCGTGTTGAACATCCATTAAGACAGATTTAAGTCCCGCTACATTTAACATGATGTGAAGAGACAGTGTTTTGAGGATGTTGACCCATACACTGTCAACTGACTGGAGTATAATAGAAACACTGTGCAAATAAGGAGCACACACACTGACTCAGAGGTCAGTGCTGATGTTTACTGCAGGTGGGGGAGGAATTATTTTATGGTGTCTTGTCTTTTCAGATATTAAAGTTTAGGCGTCCCGACACTGTGAGTTGGGTCTTTATCTTGTTATACTGACACACAGAGACACAGAGGAAGTGGTAAAGGTTGACATTAACGTCAGAGCATCATCTTAATCATCTCTCGGGAAGTGAGACACTGTCGGTGACTACTAACAAGCTCTACTGATGACAAAATTTACAGAATGTATGTAAAACTAGTCAGACTGTCAGATGTTAAGGTGTCTGATTAAATGTGAATAAGAATTGTATTGATATTTGCCAGAGGTTAAATAAAATACATTCAGCACATAAGGGTTCAGAAAACAGTGCTGTTTTTTTTTTTATTATTAGTGGTTAAAAACCAGTTTCACAACCTCTCTGTCTCTTTGGGACATAAAACATGAATTTTCCATTAAAAACAAGTGTCATTACATGTCCAGGAAAACCCATGAGAGTGTGTCTTGACATCTTATCTTTAGTATGTGTGCAGCAGGGTGCTTTACATCAGTGGAAAAGGAAGCTGAGGCCAGGATGTGGTTTTATTCATCAACTTTGTAACACATGTTGCATCTTGAAATTCAGGCTGTTTCGTCCTGCACACATTTATTTCGTTCGCTAACACGTAGGTTTCACCTTCCCCTTTCTAGGACAGGAAGACTATGACCGACTGCGACCTCTCTCTTACCAAGAGGCCGATCTGATCCTGGTATGCTTCGACGTGACCAACCCCACCAGCTTTGAGAATGTCCTGATAAAGGTAATCACCTCTTCAGAGCATTAACGACACGCAGAGATCAACAGGGAGGCAAAGAGAAACGAGAATGTGACTGTTCAACAGGAGTTTCAGGTTTACTATTCAAATTCAGTTTGTAAATGATTGTTAGAGTCTGGTGTGTTTTTGCCAGCTGCATTCTTTGAGCTATGATTAACTCATGGAGGAATGGACGTTGACCTCATGTGTGCAGGACTGTTCTCAGTGCAGAGTGAGAAATGCTGTCAAAGAAAGTTAAATAGAGCAGACACACAGAATTACAGCTCAGCATGTGAGACGTTTAATTGTTTTTCTTGTAATGTCAGTGGTTCCCAGAGGTGAGGCATTTCTGTCAGGACACACCGGTCATCCTGATTGGCTGCAAGACCGACCTCAGGAAGGACAAGGAATGTGCAAGGAAGCTGAGGGCCATGAATCTGGCTCCTATCACATACACGCAGGTAAGATGAGAAGACGTGTGCAGGCGTTGATCTGTGGATACAGGCCTTTTGCCTGAGGTTACAGGATATAAACTGCAACATGCAAGATGATGCACCACAGCCAGAAGCTTCCACCACATTTAACTGTATTACAGCCAAATGAATGGAAATGCACATTTATCTTTATCGCCTTAATCTCACAATCTAATTTTTGGTTTTGGACTTAGGGTGAGGAGATCCAGCAGCAGATGAAAGCAGAACTGTACCTCGAGTGCTCGGCGAAGTATCAGGAGCACGTAGAGGACATTTTCAGAGAGGCGGCCAAAAAGGCTCTGGCCCACTGTAGGAAACAAAAGAAGTGTAAGAGGATGAAGAAATGTGTGGTTTTGTGAAGTTGAAGGGACGGAGCCTCGAGGACCCCACTCTGCAGACGAGGGCCCACAGGTGATGACAGCAAAAGATGGTTTTGTTCCTGCAAGTTTGGGCACCACTGAGTCACGGGTTCATCTCTTTTTTATCAAAAGTGATGCAACAGGAAAGAGGATTTTGCAAGAAGTTGCAGGGTGGAGATACGCAAAAGTGTTACATAACTTGAAATGACTTTGGTCAATGTATTTTTTTTACTACTTTTGTAAGGATATTATATTTTAGTAGTATTTCAATCACAAAACATACGGTTTGTTTTATTGAGTGTATTTATTGTAGAAATTTGCAGTCAACTCTTTCCCCAGAGGATCATTTAAATGTCTGTGTAAAGTTTTGAAATATAATAAATTGTGGTTCTGTAGCTTTAAGTCTGGAGACGTAAAAAGGAGGCTTAGTTCATTTTCAGGGAAACTAAACATTGGGCTTGACTGTTTTGACTCCGTCCACTGAAGCTCTAATCTTTGCCAACAGTGCCCACCAGTGTTGAAAACCTGGAATGCATCAGAGTCGACTACAAATGCAGCATTCAAATAAATAAGTCACTTCAGTCAACAAGAAACAGAATTTGCTAAAAATTTTAATTACGTGTTTAATTTTAAATATTTCTTTACAAGAACGTACACAGAGAAATTGTCAACTGTCTCTCGTCACTGATCGTATTCAGGCACCAGTTACGGATTCAAGAAGATTGATGAAAACATTTGTTCAACATCGGCTACATCATAAAAACAAGGAAGTCTTAACTGTGTGCATCCTGGCAGCTCATTTTAGTCTGTAACCTGACGTGCGTCAATTAATAAAAGTGATGTGCAAATTCTGTGACCCTCCTCAGCAGCACTACTGTATGAAGGAGAAAAAAAGACAATATAGTGCAATTGTCTTTGGATTTTCAAAATAAAAAATAAAAAATCAGGAAATGTTTTGCTGTGACAGGCTGGAGGGACAATAAGGCAACAGAGACCTGACACCACCACAGCTGTTCATTTGAACCCACCCACCCCCTGGAAAAACAAGAAGACCCTCAAGTGCCATCTTTAAACAAACATGAAATGTGAACCAGACACCGTGACAGTGAAGGAGAGTAGAAGCCCTGGAACTGGCCATTCATTCATTCTTATAAATATTTAATTTAGTATGCGTACTTGAATAAAATAACTGAATCCAGCACATTATTAATCATCAGTGTGTATCGTAGTCTCACAGTACCAGTGCTAATAGCAGCATTTGATTATAACATTCTTTCTGCATTATTACAGAATGAAATGGGAACGGCAGCAGCACAGTAATGACAAATCCAAATACTGTGCAGGAACTTTGAATCTTTGTGACAAAATGTTTCCTCCACTCAAAAGCTTTTCCTATACAAGTACAAATTTAGACCATTAGTGAAGCATGATAAAAACCTAATTATATATTACAATTTGTTAGCATTATGCTAATGATATCATAAAGTGGAACTGTTAAAGAGGAGAACACATGAAAACCTTGTGAATGTGAGCCAGATAACCAAATTAAAGGATTAAATCACACACACCTATGTAAATGAGGCCTAAAGGGAAGAACAGTGCTCCATTCTAACATCACTAGAATTTGTTTTCATGAAGCTGAAGGTAACTATGGTTACCTGCTCGTGAAGTACCAGGTTTATGTTTTTTAAAGTTTGACCTAGTTGACTTAGAACAAAAGTCAAGTTGAAAAATAAAAAAGTAATAATGGTTAGCAGTGTAACAGCATGATGGGGAGTTGAGAAGTACTCATAAAAGAAATGAAGCGCAGTGCCAAATTGAACATGTCCGCATTTGTCTGAGCCAAAGACAGTTTGACAGTTGCTACTTCACAGAAGTATGAAGTATGTACATAACAGACGTTAGGTCCTTAAAAGGCAAATCACAGACGGGTGATAAATTAGAGGAAAAACCCGGAAAAAGGGAAATGAAACAGAACGATGCCCTGATCCAGAGAGAGCAATGGTTTGACGAGCATGAAAATGATGTGAATCACAAGCTGTGGCCTTCACAGATCTGACAGCTATCATGATGACCACTATCATCAAAACACCTAGAGGGAATACATATTTTTGATGAATGGGTTTTTAAACCGTAGTCACGTTCAGAAACTTGTAGAATCAGTGCCGAGGCACACTGAAGCTGTTCTGTTGGCTCATTTGCTTTTCCTTTAATTTGTCACCCATCTGTATATTGATGCTACCTGCCCTCCTTCAGTTGCATATGATTTAAACAAAGACTCAGACAGATTCATACACTGACAACACTCAAATACAACACATTCTTTCCACTCACTTGTTATGTACAAGATAAAGCAACAAAACTGCTCATCCTTAAACAGGTGAACAACGCTTTGTGTTGAGACCGACTGAGCAGCGAGACAAACAACGAGTCATTAGAAAGCAAAAAGCCTGATCTCCAGATACTCCAGCGAGATGCCGGTGGCGGAATCAAAGCCTGAGAGACGCTGCTGTTTCCGCTTTGCCTTCTCCCGGCCCGATCGTACTGGGGTCAGTCTCACAAGCAATCTGTGCCTGTTGCTTCAAAGTTACTGGCCGTGTGGAAGAATTTGAGGTGTCTTGTTGAGTTTATGTCTCAGTCATTTTTTTGCACCTTCTCCTGGTTTTTCTGGATTTTCTGGTGGACAACTTTTACTGTAGTAAGAAAATTTCCCAGGAACAGGACGAGAAATGTCAATGCCAACATAAATACCTAAAAGGGAAAAAAAGAAAAGAGAGAATCTGTTTTATTTCAAGACATCAAGTGTGAACATGCAGTTTTACAACCGAGGCCATGTCTGTATTTCCAAATGTTGCTGGGCGAGGACATGTTGAAGCAGGTGGAGAGAATATTGGACACAAACTCACTTTAATAAAGTCGTTGTGTGTTCACTAATCAAATCTGATGTCCACACAGGGCCCCCAGTTTGTTTATACACCTTCTCCAGTCTTGATATTCAACCAATGGTTTCAAGTTTTATTTGTAATTTGGATGTGCCAATCCTTACCTGCCACTCTTTACAGTCTTCATGTCCTGCCAAGCGAAACAGGGTCACTGAGTTGTACAGCTGCCAAAACTGCAAAGGAACAGGAGACATCGTCTTTTATAATGTTTCTGCACACTATAGCTGCACAAGATAATAGTCCTTCCTCCTTATTTAATACAATCCAAAAAATACTTACTTTGTTGAACTACATGCTCTTCAAACATACTTTATGTGATTAATACAAATAACAAATAAAAGGTGTAAAATATATTCTGCCCAGTCTTTTTGATTTAAAACTATTGGAATAGGACGATAAAACTGTGGTTTGATCTGAAACAAAAGAAAATAAATGAAAATTTTTGACTTACGTGGCCAAAAAAGAGGAATGGCAAAAGAAAAGTGAGGCCTCTCCACATCCAGGACTGGAATCCCTCTGCAGAGACACAAAACAATTGTAACAGTGACCTCGGCACAACAAGGCACAGATGATCCCTGTGCTCTCTCTGACATTAGAGCAGCAAACTCACTGAGGCCTCACTCAAGATCCTGCGACATCTTTTGTGCGGCAACAACTGTCTCCATCTCTCACCTTTACCCCATTTACCGCCCCCATCCCCTTAGACATGGCTTTCCAGATGGCTCAAAAGTTCAAACGATTAAAATGACAACCACCCAAAATAGCTGCCAACTCACCCACTGTGAGGTCCAGCTGATTCCGCTCTCCCAGAGCTCGCAGCCGGTATAAGCAGCCGCTCTGGTAGTAATACTGGAGGAACTGAACAAAGCCTGGGGGACAAACGGAAAGATGATTGAATTTATGTCTCAGTTGCCATCAGTTAACACCAGTTACCTTCCCCCGTAAAAACAACAGTAAAAAAACGTAAGTAGAAGTTTTACACAATAATACTTTGATTATCTCAAAACAAAAGAAAACACAAAGAAAGGAGGCACTATCTGAGTTCAGGCTAAATTTGTCCTGTGACTAACTTAAATGAACTATTTAAAAAATTGTACTTAACCACTCAAACCATACCCGCACAGATGCATCACATTGATTGACACATTATGAGTCTACATGTGATACTGAGCAGTGACTGTAACCACTAGTGTGACATGACTTCCCTTCTCTATTCAGGTGAGACAGAAGACCTTGTTCAACAAAACAAGTCTCAGAACTTCTGCAATTAATCATTGTTTATCTGCAGAGTCATTGTATGATTCCTGCTACAGTCTAACCTTTTTTTTTTACCCCACTGGGTAATATAGAGCTTTGCATTCTAATAGAAAAAGTACAGATCTGTACAGCAGTTGAACATGTCTCAAATAAAGAAGACTCAAAGTTGTAGCTGCTCTTCAAAAGGATGAAAGCTTTACATCAACCTGCTGTCTCCAAACACCATCACTGGTCTGTACAAAACGAACATTACTCTGAGACATCATAATAACATGAACACATCTTGTTCCAACAGTAGCAAACAGATTCAAAATTCTTACTCTGATATATAGAGAACGCAAGAAACTGGCTTCTGAACATCTGATACATGGGCCCCTCTGGCCTGTGAGAGGAGAAAAAATAAAAAGTTAAATTAACACCTACAGTCGTCTTTAGTCACTTACCTCTACATGTGTGACCTTCAGCTCATATACTCAAAACAATCCACCAATATTCTGGTATTAATCTGATTAAGATGATAGTCTGTCATCATGTCAACAGCATTCTCTGATTATCTTAACCTGAACAAGATCATACTCAGAATAGTCGATTGAATAAGTAGATTAATTAAGTGGAGTATTCTTATCTTAGTTGCATTATGAAGTCAATCACTATTAGAGTCTTCACAGCATTTTGCAACATCTACATACAGCAGTCACAAGCTGCTTGACCACACATGCCCTGGTTTCGAGAATCACCAAGTAGTAGGAGTTGATGGTTTAAAGATTGTGCATGCAACATGTTACCAGGAATAATTCAGGAGACGGTCAATAGTCTGATTACTGTAGAAAATGTAAATGTGGACACTGTGATGTGACGAAGACAAAAACTCACCAGGTCAGCATTACACCAGACAGAAAGGTGGACACATAATGGTGAGACACCCACCAACCTTTGATTCTGAGTGAGGGAAAAAAAATACACAAATTCACATTAATACTGTAACTCAAGAATTCAGTGAGCACTTCTTCAAATTACAAAATGATATCAACGTAGAGCGATCGTATGTTTTACTTTCAACTAAACAAACAGATAGAAATAGAAATGAAAAAAGAACGAGTGCTCTGGTGGGTTTACACGACAGTTTCCACTGACTGCACAGTGACTGGACTGATGCTGCAACTCACCTGGAGCCATTGCTCATGAGGATGCTTTCTCTTATGGTCAATGTGCAGTAGTACCACACCAGCAGAAAGTTGAAGATTTCATCAGTGACACTAGAGAAAACAGAGAAAATGAAATGGTGAGCAACTCTTAAATAGGGTTCGACATCAACAACGCTTGAGGGGAAGATAAACATCTCACCGACAGTTGAGGAAGAAGAGGCAGGTTATGGCTCCAAACATCAGGATTATTGTCATGTAAAGCTTGAACTTCTCGTACTCGTCTTTGTAGGCAAATCTATGCAAATGAACAGAAAACAAGTAGACGATGAGCGTCGCACAACAAACACACACAAATCCAGAGTCTTAACCTGTGTTTTCATGCCATCCCAGACCAAACACTTCACATACTTTGCCTGATTGCTGAGAAGTGTTACGTTCACATTGCCCAGGACCAAATTCAGGTACAGTCTAGACACAAAACAAGACAACAATATAAATAGGAATGTATCTGAGAACTAAAAGTGACTGAGATGAAATGGCGACATGAAGAATAACTGACCCGTTCCTCTTAGGCAAATATGCTTCCATATCAAAAAAGACATTTTCTTTATCTTTGATCTGTGTTTTGATGTCCGTGATCAACTTCAGATCTTTCTCGTCACACGTTTTCACACATCTGCAAAGAAAAGACACAAGAGGATGTTGAGTGGGAAAGAGGAAGAACATCTGATCCCTCCATATGATAAAAGTCAGTATGATAAAAGTCTAGTGATCTCTAAACAGCTCTTATCTAAACCTAAGTTTTTTTTTAACAGATTAGTAAAGTGAAGCAAAGCAAGAGAGTTAAAACATTTACAGTATTTTGCACTGTAGTCCGAATAAAAACAAATGCAACGCCACCAGAACAACTCCCAGAAATGAACATGAATGAAATCCTACAATTTGTAATGGTCAATAAATCAATAAAGATTTATAAGGTAATCTGGACAGTCACTAACATTAAGAAAAGCTCTTTGAGGAGATATATTTTGAGAAGCGATTTAAAGGAGGTCACTGATTCTGCTGACCTGATTTGCTCAGGCAGCTCGTTCCAGAGTTTCAAGGCTCTGACTGCATCTTTCTCCATCCATCATATACCAGTGCATGGAATGAACCGTTTTCTTGGCCAGTGGTGAAGCCGGTTGCAACTTTCTTTCTGAAACTGTTAAAGTGACCTGCAGTAATTGAGCCTCTGTGAGTAAAAACTGTCTGAACGACTCAATCTGTAGGAGCCTGAAACCACCGCTGCTGCACAAACACCTGTTTATTCAAAGTTCGGTGAGGCTGGACTCAGAAGCACAAACTGGAGAATCGGTTGCCATTGCTGGGGACAGGCCCACATCATTTAGTTTGACAAGGCATACAGTAGAAAAAAAACTTGCAGTGTTTTACAATACCGATTTTGGGAATACTTACTTGCTCAAGCTGTACCTTAAGTCCTTTAGGCATTTTCTCTGTTTACTGATGGCATTGCTGCACGTTGTCTGTAGATTGGTGAGCTCCTCAAGTTTTTGTCTGTATATTTTGTGACTTTCCTGTGGATCAAACAAAAACACAAAGTGAAGAAAGGAAATCTGTAAGTTGAACATCTGCTGACTGAGAAATGGACAATAAGTCATATCAACCTGCATTTCCTCAAATTAATAGAAAAGCAGGAGCAAGTGTATCAAAACAAAATGATAGTTACAATCATATTTTACTACACACACTTTATAAAGGCTCACTATAACGAGTGAAGTTTATCTTCTTTGCACTGAAAAGCTATATGCCTGATTCTTATGTGGGAAAATATTGAAATGCCTGTTACATGCATTTGTGCCAGAAGATCAGACCACAGGTTCCCAACTGTTTACCAAGAGTCCTTGCCTTCATAGTATCTCCAACACTTATAGGTGCCTCTCAACTCTTTAAAAATCTGGATGTTGTCTTGTAGAGCAGGACTGTCAAGAATCAAGAGACCAAAAAGGGCCATTGTTTGATAAATACTTCCACAATTAATGTTTTGTTTCAACATTAAAATGACACAAGTAGCCTAAATGAAAGATGTTTAATCTGCCGTGTCTTTTTGTATCTGTCTACTGTATCATTCTTGTCATCTACAGTAAAGATCTGGGTTTCAAGGGGGAATACTTTAAAAGTAAAACATGTTGGAAGAACAAACTGGATTTTGTTTTATTTCTAGATTTGAAATACTTGATTATGCATAGAATGAAACACTGGTTTGTTTAAGGCTATGGACCAGCTGAGCAATCACTCGACCGCTGTGACTTTGTGCCGTCTATGCTTTTAACTTTGTCACACTTTGGAAAGCAGAAGGAGATCCTGACCTTTGAGGAGGAGAGATCATTGTGTTTACAATAGAGGTAGATCACATGATGCCCCCCCCCCCCCCTTAGCAGTAATGTCAACATGCACATGGTGAGATGAAGAGGGAGGCATCAGCCCAGAGGTTCACTAAAGGTCAATCAAACAAAAAGTTTGAAAACCAGAACCACACACAGAGTTTGGGGACTTTACTCCGACGACCTGCAAGTGTTAAGATGTAAAAATGAGGACTGTGAAAGAGAGACAGGCGGATTATGTGGCTTCAGCTATTCACCAACACATCTGAGCTCCTCTGGAGAGAATCCCTGGAGAGCTTGACAGTCACCTCCATCATGTTTCCCAGCGGAGGAGCTCCACATCCTTTATTATTATGATACTGGTCCATGTCTCGGATGTGTGACGCTGCCATGAGGAGAGGACTTGTACTGTTATCAAGTTAGCCTGCTAGCTAACCTGAGCTAGCGTAGTGAGGCTGCACAGTGCTGCATTCAGGGACTACAATCTCATTTAGTCAAGCAAAACCACACAACCAGCAGTTGCACTTCACGACCTGTAACTTGTGACTTCTGTGAGAGCAATCTACAGTCACCAGTTTCCACAGTGCTGCGGCGTGTGGCTAGCTAACTTACAGTAGCTGCTCATTAGCCTCATCTCACTCGAGCAGCAAGAACCGGCGACCTGCTGCTAACGCTAGCGGCTAAAACACCGGGATGCTCCAGTGATAAACGCGAAGTGAAATTTAAGATGTATCGAAGCTAACAACAGCAGCTTTAGCTCAGAGCTGAGAATGAATGGCGATCAGGGGGAAGCTCCAGCCAAAGTAACGTAGCCCCTCTGCGAACAGTTAGCATCGTCCTCGGCTACTGGATCTACCGGGGACGGTGTTGTTCCCCCTCGTAGCGTTTCTCCATCACCTGTAGTTGTTGGTGCTCCTCGTCGATTTCCTCCCACTCCGTCTGGAACTTGGGTTTGGACATGGCGCTGCAGCCGCTGAGGTGGCGG
The DNA here is from genome assembly GCF_024713975.1 of Paralichthys olivaceus. NCBI lineage: Eukaryota > Metazoa > Chordata > Actinopteri > Pleuronectiformes > Paralichthyidae > Paralichthys > Paralichthys olivaceus. The sequence continues at coordinate 12,607,626 of NC_091110.1, forward strand.
GGAGGACGGGATGCTTGTCGCCGGCTCGCTCGGGCAGACGCTGCTCTTAATGGGAGCACGGAGCATGCGCACATCGCATCCATTTAAACAAATAAATAAAACATATAAAAATAAACCGCGCGTCAACTCAACCTGCTGGACGCGTTGAGATGTGATTTTTAAAATAACTCTTGATACAATTTATTTGTTTTATTTCATTTACACTGCGCCAGCCGCTACGCATCTGTGTTGCTAGGATACAACAAACGCTAAGTGTAATGCTAAATCTACGCTGCTAGCTTACCGACGGTGTTTGTTGGTTTGTTGGTCCGAAGCTGCACGGACTGAGTTTGCGACTCGAAGAAAGTAAACTCGAACACAACACTAAGGTACAAGTTCTTTATTTTTGAGTGAGTGTTCCATTCGCTAAATTCACCTGGGTTTGAAGTTAGCGGTGTTGTTTGTAAGTCAGGTGAATAGCAAGTGCGAGCTAGCCAGCTTCAAACAAATTATGCTAAATGTGAGTTCACGTGCATTTGTTTGCACCACATTGAACATTTAATCAGCCCTGTCTTTCATAAAGATCAATACATGCAATAGATATAAGATCAGTAAAGATTGCACATGAAGTTGTGCTGTAATGTTTTTTGCATTTTGATGTTTAATATTTCAAGTGTTTTTAGTGCAAGTGCAATATTTAACTTTTACTCTGCACTATTTTTCTGTGTATGTCCTTGTGTACTGTGTTTTGTTATTTGTTTCTCAATGTACTTCTGCAGCTGCTGTAGCACTCTGGCCCTCAAAAGTATATTTGATATTAGAATTGATTAATGTTGTTCTCTTTTTATGTCTTTTAAGTTTTTATGCTACATGGATAAGGTGTCTTATGTTGTTTTTAAATGTGACCTGAACACTTATTGCTGTAATGTGTATGATGGAAGTGACAAAAAGAGCTATTAGGTATCATGTGTTCAGCTGATGGTAAACTGAACTGGGCAATGTAAAGGTTAAACTACAGCTTCATGGCTCTAACAGGCTTTTTATGTTGTAGGTTTTTCTTCAAGGTGCCTCCAGCCATGCCGTTTGTCAAAACAGCTCAAAAAACACTGTCACTCTCAAAACTGTTGGATGTGAAGTCACAGAAATGTGGCCTGCGGCACACAGTTTTCTCGGCCAATGGAAATGAATACACTGGGGAGTGGCAGGACAACAAGAAGCACGGTAAGATACTGTGTCGTGTCCGTGGATGTCGGGTTGTGGTTCATTATACAGGTTGATTACCCTACAATTAAAATGTGTATGCATATTGATCTTTTCAAGGAACGGGAGTTCAAGTTTGGAAGAAGTCTGGTGCTATTTATACTGGGGAGTGGAGAATGGGAAAACGGGATGGTTATGGCCATTATAGTGTACTGCAGCCAGAAACAAAGAAGTATGAAAAGAAGTACATTGGAGGGTGGAAAAATGGAAAGAAGCATGTGCGTATCTGATATACAGCCATATATGCACATGATAACTAAGTGTAATTACACCCTGTGATATCCTTTGCGTCACTTTCTGTCCCTCAGGGGTATGGGACATACTTCTTCAGTAAGTCAGCTGTTTATGACGGGGAGTGGAGTGACGACCATCGGAGTGGCTGGGGGAGAATGTATTATGAGAATGGAGATTTCTACGAGGGAGAATGGATGGGGGATAAGAGCCATGGACAGGGCATTATTCGATTTGGTAAGAGCAATGTGCTTTACATACATTTCTATCTAAAACAGGTTATAATTCAGTCAGTTAACATGGTGATTTTGAAATCTTGAATTTGCAATTTGTGTCCAAGCAAATGGAAACTGGTATGAAGGCACGTGGCAAGATGGCAAGAAGAACGGCAATGGAAAGTTCAACTATTCTGATAAAGGCCAAGTTTATGAAGGCGTTTGGGTGGATGGCGTAGCAAAATGTGGGACCCTGTCGGATTTTGAGAGGGATGTAGCACCCACACAGAGAAAGTATCAAATTCCACAGGTACGATATTCTGACTGTGGCTGATTTTACAAAACCACTTAATATCACTGACAGGACACAAAGAAACGTGTATCTAGTGCAATGTTGTATAAAAACATGAACGTACAGTATCTTCTTTTGCAGATCCACCTGGTGGATATGGAGTTGGTGTTAAGGGAAGCCCAGTCAACCTACCTTGATCACTACTGATGAACAAGAAGATCAAGAGCAGGTTTCCACCTCACCACACAAATGGCATTATGGTGTTGTCCATATTCAGGATATAAAGGATAAGTAGAGGGCTCTAGCTTTACAAAATGAAGCAAAGAGGAGAGTGTAATACCAATACTTATTCCACACAACTCAAAGTGTGATTCTGCAACAGGACTGTGCAGTTGGTCATAAAGCAAAAGGATAAACATCTGTGCTAACTATTATGCAATAAATGTACTTATAAACTTAAAAGGTTTGAGATGTGACTTGCTTAACCTGTGTCAATGATATATAAATTCAGAGTGATAATAAATCCGAATTATTTTCTAAACTGGGAAACCTTGAATGCCACTTAGTAAAAAAGTGTTTATTATAGCGGCACAGCCTGTGCTTCAACATGTCAGCAAGCATACTCGTACCATACTCAAGTTTTAGCAGCTGTTGATTCATTCTATGCAAAAAACATGGTGTTACAAATACAAGAAGTGAGCATTACAATAAATCGAGTGCAGGGTGAATACTGAGGAAACAGTTAAAATACCTGTGGTTCACTAAACACAGCAAAGTAATATATATATAATAATCAATACAGTCTTCACTGACAAACAGATAAATAAATGCAGCAGGCAACAGACAGGATTCCTAGTTATTGTTCAGATTGTCTCTGCCATAATTTAAGAGATAAATCAAGCAACTATCACAGTTAAGACTTTACAATCTCAAGTAACATGCGTATTGGCAGATTGGTGAGTTCACAGTTGATCAAATAAGTCTTTTAGAAATACAACTATTTTCACAAAAGTAAATTTCACAACAAAGACGTGTGATATATATATATCGTCATTCCTGTAAAAAAAAAAAAATGAGGACAAAATCTAAAACTGAGGCTTCTGGCTTGGAGATATTCTCGGAGTTCCACCACAGATTTGTATCCACCATGCTTGCCTATGGGAAATGTGAGCTTGGAGACTGCAAGATGGAAGAGTCCCCTCTGTTGTCTAGCTCGTTCTGAAGCCTGGTGAGGTTCGATAGCTCCTCCAGCTCCTGAAACTGTCTGTCAGTCTTGTGGCTGACCAAGGAGCGGTAGAAGTGCACAGCAAAGACTATGAAGACCAAACCGAAGGGGACCATGATGGAGGTGGAGGTGATCGCAGCAGCCACGCCAGACGAGACCGTATTATTGCTGGACTTGTTGGGCTTGATGGGCAGAAATTTGACCCAGCAGAGGAGAACCACCTCAGCCAGGAAGAGCAAAGTACCGATGACAGTTGAGAAGGCCCACGCCAGCTCAATGTGTCGGTGCATTCGCTCGTGAGGAGACTCCTTCACTGAGTTGAGGTTGTGGACGTTGCTGACGGCCTCGATGTTGGGCAGGATGCAGGTGCTGACCATCAGAGCGAAGAGGTGGACAGCCACGAGGACAGTGGTGCAGGCACTGAAGGCAATGAGGAGGGCAGGGGGGTATGGGTAGCTGTTGTCCAGCTGCACTTCTACCATGGCCACCTGGAGAGGAGGAGAACAGAGAACACAACTTTACAAACATGTTACTACTCTGTAACATCACGATTCATCCACAGAGGAGTGGAAGGGGTGAAGTCTGGGGACAGCGTTACCATAGCAAATCCAGAAAGCAGAGCTGATGTCCGGCTGGAAGCCTTGAGTTTAGCCCGACTGAGGTACAGCTTCCTCCAGGACAGAGCCTGCAGCGAGTGCTCGTTCAGGCTCATGTCGCGTGTTTGTGTCCGGGGACTGGAGGAGCAGCGCCGGCGTAGTGACCTTCTTCTTACTCCTGGACGCGACTGAAACAAGCGATCAACATGTCAACGTGTTCGCCCACAAAACATTCACCCTCGCCTCGAGTTGCGGAAGCTGTTTCTGTCTTTCACCGCCGGTCTGCACAGCGTGTCTGCACCTTACATTACCCAGAAGCCAGTGCGCTCAGAGAACAACATCCGCTTCTGAGAGGCTAAATGGAGGCTAGTTCTTCGCTTAGCCTTTATATAAGAGTTAAACGTGATAACAATAAATACAAATACCATGCTTATTTATGACAACATGAACATTCTATTTCCTGATTAGACTTTAATCATTTTTTTTCTGACCTGTTCATTTATTTCTTTGTTTTTCTTCTCTTTTGTGTTTATGTTTTATATATTTATGTCTGTATATGTTTATGTCTGTATATGTGTGTTATATCTTTATGTCTGTATCTCTATGCTCAGTCTGGTTTTCTAGACTTCTCTTGTGTTGGAAAATTTAAATTTATATCAGCCAGCCTTATTATACATAAAGTAGAGAAAAAGTGGATTCTATTCGCCATTTTACAAAAATAAAAACAGCTTGTAACCAATTCATAAAATGTTTATATAATATTCTTTTAATTACAATACTTAACAGTATTTATATATTTTTTTAAGGCTTATATATAATTGCATCTAAATAATCTAGCTACCCCTATAGTGTTAAATGTTTAATTTTCTTTTTTCTTCCATTTTTGCACTCTGGTGGTACTTTAATCTCAGTGGTGAGTAATTAAGAATTAAAAAAAAACTTCTTACCTTTGCATTAATACTGGTCTAATACACCTTCAATGTACAGAAATAAAAAAACAAATACAAATAAAGTGAAAGCAGTATTGCAGCAGAACGTAAAAAATGATATGCATTTTTGGAATATGGTTATAATCGCTTATTTTTTCTATTTGACTGACCTAGCTGTTTGTCATTGTATGTTTGTGCACATATGATCGGTGTTGTGTCATGTGTGCTGGCTGACATGCCGTGACGTCGTCCAACAATGTTTTGGTTCCTGGCGGTGACGTCACACACAAAAACATGGTTCCCCTTGTTTTGAACTCGAGCAGCGTGCTAAGTGCTGCCGTGACTCCGCCGCGCAGGGAGATGCTCCTCCGACACTGAGCCACCGGGGAAACGTAGCCGACGAGAGAGGATGGCGGACCCCGCGGAGACGTGCCCTGAATCCGGACGCAGGCTGGTGCGTAGCTCCCCCATCCGCCGTGTTGTCGTTAGCTCATGAGTCGAGCTAATTACTTAGCTAAGCTAACGTCTGCAACTACAGGCGCAGGTGGTGTTCGTCAGGGCTGCAGGGGACTGAGCTACATCCGCTGGTTTAGGGTTTACAACTTCTTTAATATCTGTCATAGTTCAACGATTCAGCATACGTGAGGGAAAACGTGCAAACATTCATCACTGTGGGACCTCACACTAAAAATACCTGCTGCCTTTCATTAGGACAAGTGTCGTTTCATGATTATTGCACTTGACGTCACATTCAAGGAAACATCATGTCACCAAAATATGCACAGTCAACAAAACCTGAATATGAGCCCTCAGTTAATCCCGTGTTAAAGTTTGTGAAGAGATGAAGGTCCAGTTTCTTGTGATGGTGTGTTTACACACAGATGCAGGGGCCTTTGTGAGTTTAGTATTGTGTCTTGTGTCATGTTTGGATTGCAGCGCTCCATCTGCAGGAGGATGTATGATGAGAACGAGGACCTGTCTGATGTGGAGGAAATCACAAACATCCGAGGTTTCAGCGTTGAGGAAAAGCTGGTCAGTGACAGATACAGTGCAAACTTCGTCCACTTGATGGAGGGAAAAGGTAAATAGCAAATTACACAACATCTCTATTAGATATGACATGTTCCTCATTATTATTATCATGCATTTTGCAATAAAGAAACACATCAGTTCCTTTTGCTTTGCAACATGCATGTTATTTTATGTTCTTTTCTGTATTAATTACCTCAATGCATTTCGATCACTTAAATCATTCAGTTTTTATCTACATTCTTACAATCAGTTTTCACAGCTGTTATCCTGTTCACTGTTCTTTTACAGTCATATACACTACTCTTACTTTATCATTTGAGTTCGCTGCACTGAGTTTTAACTGTCCATGGATATTACACTTTCATCCTTGTTCTCTCTCTTGTTTTTACTTGTTGTCTTGACATGCTCTATGTTCCTTAGAATTACCTAATCTCAAGAATATTCCCTCAGGGGACGAGTGAAGTTGTTTTGAATTGAATTTGAACTGAATTTCTATCATTTCCTTGGACTAAAACATTCATGTATTGTGTTGCAGACTTCACCTATGAATATGTACAAAGGGAGGCTCTCAGAATCCCTCTCATCTTCGAAGAGAAAAATGGACTAGGCATCAGGTTAGAAGCAACTTCTGTCAATTGAGTTCTTTAGAATATCTTTTACTTACCTTTTTCTATATTAATGTGTTTTTTTGTCTGTAACAAATTACTGAATGTCATCTTTCCCTCTCTTTGATTCACACATATAGAATGCCCGATCCAGAATTTACAGTCAGTGAAATTAAAGGTCTAGTTGGTAAGTTGAATGCTACAAACAACACGCACAGTAAACCTCATGCATTCATATTTTACTGATGTAGCAACCAATACAAATGCTGTCCTGTGTTTAGGATAGAGAGTTCAAAAACTTGTGCATGCTAATAGAAGAAAGTTTCAAGATTAAAAAAATGCTTTTGTGAAATTTTGTGAAATATAGAAAATAGCTTAAGAAAATGAATTATCCAAACTTATGCTTTGCTGCAAGTATTAAGGCAAATTTACATAATTCACAAGTAAGTAAAATACCTTTGTCATGTTTTGCATTAATTACTTAAATGACATATCATGTAACACTGGTAATACTGTTTGTAGTTTATCGTTTAATCAATTTTATGCTGTGTTAGTGAACTCACACACATACACACATGCCTGTCTTTCTGCTAACTGTCTGCCTACAATTAAAGAAGGTGTGTCTGTGTGTCTTTGTCCACTTTCTTATACTATGGACATGTTGTCCTTTAATACTATATCTGTTTTTCTATCTGCTATCTTGCACTTTTTCGAAAAAAACGTCCAACAGCAATTATTTTCTAATGCATTAAAAAACAACTTCACTAAAGTGAAATATGAAAGAAAAAGAAAAAGCACGGCTGTTGTGTAGTTTTGCCATCTAGTGGAAGAGATAATGAAGTACATGTACAGATGAGATAGTTGACAATGATGTCATCAATGCAAAAATGTTTCCATGTATACATCTAAATTAGCGTGTTATTCTTTTTATTCAAACCTGCAGCCAGATTGTCAATGACAGCTGAAGCACTGGTCTGTGGCTTTCACCTGATGTCCTGGTTGTGTCTTGCAGGCAGTCGTCGGTCTGTGGATGTTATGGATGTGAGCACCCAGAAAGGCTCTGAAATGACCATGGCTCAGTTTGTCCGATATTACGAGACACCAGAGGAAGAGCGGGACAAACTCTTCAACGTCATCAGCCTTGAATTCAGCCACACTAAGCTGGAGAACCTCATCAAGCGACCCACGGTGGTAAGATAACATGGCACTGTATGATGTGTTGAAGGATTTTATAAACGTGACACTGGTACCATATTAAAAGAAGAAGTTTGACTAACAACACTGGTTGATGGATGGTTGATGGATGACACTGAAGTTTTGATTGCTCTCACAGGTGGATCAAGTGGACTGGGTGGACAACATGTGGCCTCCTGATCTGAAACAAAGCCAAACAGAAGCCACCAATGTCATCTCCGAGATGAAGTACCCTAAAGTGCAGAGGTATGAATGAACTGAATAGTTTTTTCTGTTTTGCTGTTTGTCAGTCGGTGATTAAAAGGTGACACACGGAGTGAGATGTAAACAACACTTGATTGCCTCCTCGTCAGTAGATATAAATCCCCCTCCCATCTGCATGTCTCCTGCATCGCTCCATCACTGCAGAGCTCTGAATACTACCAGTGTAATCCACCTCCTGTAAGTGCTCCTGATTGTTGCTAGGCAGCAGAGTTTTCTATGGTGGAGGACGGTCTTTAACACCTCTCGGCCAATCAGCTTTGGACAGTAGTACGCTAAGAATCCAAACCAATCGTACAATTTTTTTAACCTTGTATTACCTTGCATCACTCAGGGACTCTATCCCTCATTCTTCCACTCTGTCCCTCTCCTGAGTTATATTTAACCATTTTAATTATATTTGTGAAACACTGTTGAGGTTAGGTGTGTGTTGTAGTAGGCATTAGGCTGCACTGGATGGAATAATAAAGAGCAGATGTTAACCACCTTCAGTGGTTTCTTTCCACTCGCGGAGTTCATCGTCATTTTACTATTAAAGTGATATTAGTAGTAGTATAGTAGTGTAGTGTTAGTGTAGACATGATGCTGAAAACAATAATTTTTTTTTTTTCACTACTTTATTAGAATGCTAATATTTTATCTGAAATAACGGTGTTGCCAAGTGCCTGCATTCACAGTTAAACTGTGGTAAACATTGCTTCTTTTACATCAGCAGGCTGATGTTTAAAGGCTTCACTGTAAATTGCTCCCTTTCACAATGTTGCCTGAAAAACTTCACACTGTCTTTAACGCTCCGTTAGTTAATAATCCTTCTGTCATGGAGGTGCAGAACGCTGGGCATGAATGTAATATGCTTCATTGATGTATGTTTACAGTTTTGTTTGTTTCCAGAGTTGCTCACACAAGCAAGCAACAAGTCATTTGTCACAGTTGAAATTGTTATTCTTAGAGTTGATAGAGAACTTGCTCATGAATCAGTTATTTGAAAATGAAAGTTTTGAAACTAGTTTGATTATATGTCATTTGTCATTTTTTAAAAGCTACAACACCAAGAAAGCAACATGAAGACATAGCTTCGGTCTCTGGGAGGCCGTGCTGGGTATTTTTCACTATTTCTAACACAGATTGATCAATCAAGAAAATAATCAGTAGATTAATCGGTCATGGAAATAACTATTAATTGGAGCCTAAATTGTCAGTCTTTGATTCATGACTTTAACTTGCTGATTTCGTATTTTTGCCAGAGTCTTAGTCATCTGTTTCTCCGGCTGCAGCCTCATAATATTTATATAATATAATAAGTATAATCTTACAAGTGATGATATTGCAGATGTTTTAGATTAGACTTCAATTCATGTCACAGCCAAAGTGTTGTCAGTGTTCATTTCAAACATTTCTGGACAGCAGACTCTTAAACACATTTGTTATTTGTAGCTGCGGCTTGCAAACCAAGTGTTGTGCTGTCAAAAGAGCAGAAGTACCTGTACCTGCCGTAATCATTTAACATCTCTACTGACAAATTAGTTCATATCTACTTCTGCTCAGACGGCTACAACTGACGGGCCAACAGGTTTAAATAAACTGTCTCAGTGCGATGCACAACATAATCCACTGTAAAGATTTCCTTGGCATAGATTTTTCTCAGATAAACAGAGCAGCTGCAGTCTTACTGAATTAGTGAATCATTTATGTCTCGCAGCGCTAACTGTTCCCCAATTAACTTCCAGAGGAGAGATGTCCTATTGAGAACAATTTTCCATGCTGCAGTTCTCAGTGTGAGTGATTTCTAAGGCTGTTTTTATCGGTAGCTAATGTTTCGTTAAACACAGCTGAGATAACTGCTGTCTTCTAAGTGGCTGAGCTGCGGCTTTTCCTTTTCAGATATTTCTATGAATGTCAGTCTGTTAAACCTGTAGACTCTCACCATCTGATTTATACAATTTGCATCTTGCAAATGTTTTTTCTCTCAGGTACTGTTTGATGAGTGTGAAGGGCTGCTACACAGATTTCCACATCGACTTTGGGGGAACTTCGGTTTGGTATCATGTTTTCAAGGGACAGAAAGTAAGTTCAATCCAGTTTCTTGACACTTATGTGATATTTTGTTTCTACAAGTGTCAGTGTTGATTCTTCACCTAACCTGGCCATAACTGTACAGGATCACCATTAAATAAGGATCCCTCTCCTCAGGTGTTCTGGCTGGTGCCTCCAACACTTCACAACCTTGCCCTGTTCGAGGACTGGGTCCTGTCTGGCAAGCAGAGCGACATCTTCCTGGGAGACCGAGCGGATGGATGCCAGAGAGTGGAGCTTAAGCAAGGATACACCTTCTTCATCCCTTCTGGTGTGTTGGCATTGTTTGTTTTTGAAAGTTGCCAGGAGGAGAACGATTAGCTGCTACTTAATCTAATCTACTTGTATGTAAAGCTTTACTTGACCATTATACCAGTTTATTCAGCTTTGCATGAATCTGCTTTAATCTCTCTCTCTTTATATTTGTGTTTTACTTTTGTATTTCTGTCTTTAAGGGTGGATTCATGCTGTCTACACTCCTGAGGACACACTGGTGTTTGGAGGCAACATTCTGCACAGCTTCAACATCCCTATGCAGCTTACCATCCATGAGATAGAGAATAGGACTAAGGTAGGAGATTACAATGTAGTGTGGCTGAATTCTGAGTGGCACTCTAATACAATAAATTCTGCCTAGAATAAATGAGTTAACCTGTGACACAGTGAGAGGAGTAGCAGTCGGTGTAGTTGAGATTTAAGTGGAATAAGGAGTCAAAGGGCAAATTATTTGGCAGTGACAAAAAGACTGCCGCCGCAGAAGTCAAGAGGATATGTTTCACTCTTATTACTGAGGTGTCTGATGTACGCTGAAAAGACTAGAAGGGGCACTGACCTTGAATGTTGGTTATTCAATGCGAAAGAAAGAAACATTTTCCAACACAAATGGTAAATGAACTGCACTTCTCTCTTCTAGTCGATCACTCAAAGCAACTTACAGCAAATTTCACATTCGCCCATTCACACAAACTATAGTACTTCTTTGTGCAGCTTTTTCTTTTCTGTCACACTTGGTATTGTAAACATATTTTTGAAAGGAAAACAGACGATATCGAGTGCCACCTATTTGTTCCACGGATCCAGAATTGAAATGTTTTTTCTTGTAGAAAACTGGTTTCCCAGACTTTCCCCACTTTCTTATACATGTTTGTTGTTTCTGATTTCAGGTTCACTCCAAGTTCCGTTTCCCTTTCTACTACGAGATCTGCTGGTATGTCCTGGAAAGATACCTGCACTGCCTGACCAAGCGCTCCTACCTTTCTCTGGAGGCCCGTAAAGAGCCTGTACTGATCGGTGAGTAAAAAGTGCAGCTGTCTAAGATCTCTCATGTGCCCTTGGATGTTGTTAAAATCTTGTACTGCGGTTCTAATTAGCTCTCTCAAGTTACTAAATCTCTTATTAGATGTAAATAATAAATGATATTTCTCCATCTGTCCCACTGCATTCTAATGGAATCTGCAGCAACAGACTTAATTCTGCAGCAAGTTTTCACTATTCTCTGTTATTTTGTGCCGTCAGACTACGAGACGAAGGCGAACACAGAGAGCCCGTCCTCTGACTCGAGGAGCCAGGACATGAACGAGGACTCGTGCGAGATTCAAGCGAGGGAGGACCAGGGTGAGAAAGCAGAGAGGGTTGCTCTGGATGGCACCTGCTCTCCTGACCACGGGAGGGGGCAACACCTCAAAGCTGTTTTATCGATTGACTCTGAGGACAGCTGTAATCCTGGCTCCACTTCTCTAGATTTCCCCAAAACCCCCTCTGGCTCTCCGGCCTCCGAGTCTCAGAATAAATGGACTCATTTGACAGAGTTTGAACTGAGTGGACTAAGGACGCTAGTTGAGAAGCTGGAGTCACTGCCTGAAAACAAGAAATGTGTCCCAGAGGGAATAGAGAACCCGCAAGCTCTACTGGAGGACATAAAGGTAAAAAAATGAAAAAGACAATGGTTTGTTATATATAATTTATACGATCAAATAGTTGCGACACATCATTTTTCTCTGTCGTCTGTGGCTGTCTAGCTTGTTTTAAAAGAACATGCTGATGATGACCCCAAATTAGCAATCACTGGACTTCCTGTGGTGTTGTGGCCTAAGAAAACCATAAAGGTAAGAATATTTCATGTGCAAAAGTTGTAGCTGTGTCCTGCTCAGCAGAGCAGTAGAGGTGTGTCCCTCTGCTGGGCGTGCGTGGTTATGTGTCCCAGTACCTGGACCAGATGCCCAAACATGCATGAGGGTGGAAAAACAATGTTAATAAAAGAAACGCCCTGTTCTTTGTGGAACACAGAGATTACTCCAACATGCATTCAGCCCACTTTTTGAAACTCAGACAACGTTTAACCTGATAATACAATTTTTTAACATTATATTTACCTCTGAAAGTAAGAAAGAGCGTCACAGGTCCCCTTTATGTGCTGTTGATGTCTCAATGTCGACATCACTTCACTTTTGATTATATTGAAACTTCAGCTGAGCAGGAGGCATCAATAGAGTCATAATAAGGTTTTTTATTGATTGTGTAAACGTGAAATTGCGAAATTATTTTACAATGGCTTTGCCGAGTATAAATTGTGCCGAGTATAAATATAAAGATGTTCATTTTCACTGTCAGGCAAAGCAGTTTATAAAGCTCATTTAATACACAGAGGTAGATTCAAGGTGCTGCACAGGGACAGTGATAAACAGCACAGAGACGAAATTAAAAGAAATCAATTCAAAATAAAAACAATTTATAATATGAAAAAGACCATTTTATCAAAAAGCGCATGAATAAATACAATGGTGGTGGAAATGTTCTGACTCTATTCTATGTTTTATATATCGTACATGCTTTAATTGCCCATCAATAATTAATTGAATAAATGTCATGATGTGTGTATCAGCGAGAGAAGCCTCAACAGGAGGGAGGATGTGTTGTGATTTCTATTGGTCTCGTGGACCCTCTGGATCCCCCCACCTCCACACCCATCCCTCCAAAGGCCAGCTGCTGGTCATGGGGCCTCTTTGTGTTTGCCTTTTGTAATGAGATGCCATCTGGCTCCATTGGCTGCATGTGCAGAGCCTGCTCTCCTCTCCCTGTGAAACCCGTCATGAATATGACTACGCTGTTTCTGCATATTCTTCTTCCACTGGATAGAGGCAGACACCCCCCCAGTAAATATTCTGATGCACAGCAGCCTCCCATTGGCCCTGTGCCTCCCAGCACCCCTCCTCTTTTTCATGGAGTTGATCCATATTAATGAGGCAGGCTCGCCTGTGTTTCCTGCATCTGCTTGTGGTATTGTGGAGCTCTTGGAGCAGGAGGGAGGGCTGTAGGCCAGACAGCAGTAGCAGCAGGAGGAGGAGGAGGAGGAGGAGGAGACTGCAGCCATGTCAGTTTGCTGTGAGCTGGACGGTGTGTGAAAACCAGCCATGGCCATGTCGCTGAGCGCTGATGATGAGGACTACGATTCAGACTCGGAGCAGGTTAGCACATCACACCCCTGCAGGCAGGCATAGTGAGGCCACCAGAGGAATGCTTGTGCCAGACAGAGCAGTGAGCAGCATCACAGTGCAGCGAGGAAATGGAGCAACCTGGAGAGAAATTAATTCACTCTACCTTCTGATCTTGCTCTTTGATTTTTTGTTTTTGTTGTAGTCTTGTTGTTTTTTTAGGTTTTTGTCTGTGTGCATGTGTGCATGTGTGTGTGTGTGTGTGCATGCTTGTGTGTTTTTGTCCTGCAAATCCAGCAATAGGAGAAGGGCTGTGTTTATACAGCTCAGAGCCTCGGGGCTGCTATTGGTTGTTAGAAAGGAGAGAAGCAGAGGAGTGGGAATTCATGTAGATTCACAAGATGAATCTTTCATGGTTTGATTGTAAAAGCAGAGGATGTGAATTATGTTAGGAATATATAAAAAAAAAAAAACAGGTCATCCTGCCAGAAGGAGAGCGGTCATCCTGCAGGGATTTATTTGATATTGCTCAGTGTCAGTGTCAGGTTAAACTGAGAGTTGCTTACACAGCAAGACATGTGTTTGGTCATTTGATTATTTCTCTTTACTTAACTTGGAACCACACCCCTTTGCATTAATTTGGTTGGATTTGAAAAACATTGATTGCAGAGTATATCATTATTATTATCTCCTCCTATATCTTCCTGTTTTCATTTCCGTTTGTTCCAGTCATGTGAATGCACCTGTTCATGGTGTCACAGTTCAGGTATTTGAGAAATCCACAGCAGGAGGAGTGACTGACTTTAGGTACCACACAGGTCAAACATACCAACAGTGGAGCATCGACCACAGTATTTCTCAACATCTTGAGAATGTAGTGTATTTACTCTGAAGGTATTTTAACTTATTGACAATTCGTTTGTTTTGTTCTAACAGGTTATACTTGGGTTACATATACACACTGCAACAGAGCAATCACATGTTACACATGCAGCATCAGCTTCACAACATATGCCACCTCTAAAGCTTAACAGGAAAGTAATCCCTCCAGGAACTCGTGAACCCTTTTTTTTTGCCAAGTCAATTGTTTTCTAGACATTTTCCAAGACAAGGGAGAGAGAAATAATGAAGTTTGGTCTGGATAGTTGGAGAAACTTCATGAAAAAAACAACAACCTGTTTATGTGAGCATAGACTTCAGGTGTTCTTCTGTTGCAACCAGTTACGTAATCTTGAATTTCTTCTGCTCTGATAAAAACAACTTGTTCTATTGTTTCTTCAATCTGTACGCTTTGTCTTCAGGGTGATGTTAAGTACATGTACAATAATTGATTTCCGCTGCTCTCCACAGCAGCTCAAGATGTTCCAAGGCTGTGTCGGTGAACATAAGAGGCTGCTTTTCATAATGATCCCCGGCTGAATGAGCTGTGAGGAGCTAAGAAATTACTAGTTGGTCACTTGTACTGTACAACAGAGGCACGTGTGTACACTAAATATGTGTATATATAACAATTACTCACTATTTTGCTGCCAGTGTCATATTTTATGGTCAAGATATGTTTGCAAAAACACCACTGAGTGTAGTGACTTGAAACGAGAGGCGGTTAATTCCATCAGTGCTGTTGTTGTCTTGTGTTATTTAATTCTGTCAGAGGGATATCTGCTTTAGTGATCACCCACTTAGCAGCCAGTGGGGGGTTCAGAGGGGATTTAGGGGACAATGAGGACAACTAAAATAAATTAATAAACATTTTTGATATAACATTCTCACCTGTAATTTAAATTACAGGTGTAGTAACAATAATAAAGAAGTTATATGTGCTCTGACATGAGCAGTTTGACTTGTCGGCTACTTGGATCTTGCGAAAACAGGGTTACAGATTTTGGTGCTTTAGCCACTGCAATGGATTTATTTTTCTGGTCTCATTCCAGAGTTAACCCCCCCACCCCCCACAACAGCTCTATACAGACTGCACAAGCCCCCCCACCCCAATATGCCCCTCTAATCCTGTCTGGTAACCACATATCTGACCGCCTGTGTCAGTCTATTTCATAGCTATTGTTAGAAGAAATTATTGTAATATGCCTAAAACTGAAGCTGCTTTCTTTTTCTGTCAGAGGGTCTCATTACAGTTCTTATTGGTTACAAGTCTGTGTGTCATAGACTGTTCTGTTAGGGAACGGGATGTGGCTGTTGCTATGCTGACGCTAGGAAAATCTGCCCTGCCGATGTAACTAAAGAAATCTGATCTTCATTTCCAAGAGCTGCAGTGTTTCTCGCTCCTTCTTTGTTTATTTCTTGCCTCATATTTTCTCACGTGGCACGGTTGGCAGTATTTGGACATGTGGTTTTCATGGTAAAAACGCACTGTTGTGGTTTTGGTTCTGTCAGCTCTGAAAAGAAGCAGAAATATAAAACACAAGAGCAATAATGATGCAGATCAAAAGCATCTCATCTCCATTACTCGCTTCTATTAAATAGAGCACATTTGATGTGTACTGTTATAAATCAGTCTGCACGCCCCCTAACATGGAATAATGGGGTCCTGGTGATCCATGTGAGAAATGCAGCCATAAGTGCAGCTTCTCTTTGAAGTAGAAACATGCAAGCAAGTCAAGTGCTAAATCTGGAAGACGCCTCTGGGGACGTTTCTTGATGTGTTTGTTTTCTCCTAGATCTTGTGCTTTAACAGCCATGAATAATGTGTTTATGCACACTGTGTTTTTATCAGGTTTGTGTTGAATTGAGGTTATATATTATATGTGTATTTGTAGGTGCAGGTGCTGTTTTCTTTTGCATGTGTCTGAATCAGAAAGGGCATATCCCCACACATCCAGCATTAACACTGACCCCATCTGAATCTGATTTAAGGTTTAATTTTATTCTTTTTATATAACATGATAGTTAGTGTTTATTATAGGGGCACAGAACAGTTATTAAATTAAATTCAATGTAATCCAGCACTTTAGAGCTTTATGCCTTCCTTATGAATCTTAATAAATTTGTCAAAAAATTCACAGATTTAACTCAGTAGAGCGCATACCTCTGCCAAGGCCCAACGGCCCCCTCATGAAACCTCTGAATGTGCCTTTTCTCATCATGATCCATGAACTATTCTCTGAGAAATTGAGGAAAATGTTAAATAATCTATGTCACAATGTTAAAGAAAGTGAAAACAAAAATCCTGGATCTTCCCTTCTGATGCAGATCTGCACCAAAATTTAATGGGTTCCTTTCCTAACCAGTATATAACATCCTTACACAGAGTTTCATGGAAATCTGTCCAGTATCTTTTGGGTAATCTTTCTTAAATCAAACAAACTAATAAACTCATGGACAGGGGGGAAATATAACCTCCTTGGCGGAGGAAATAATATAAATAGAGTAGTTTCATTGCCATTTAATATTAGGTGAGATAAGGATTCTAAACCTCACTTTACTTATATTATTAAGCAAATAATAAGTGTTATAATATCATATATCAGAATTCTTAATATATATTGCTAGTAGGTGATAATTAGCAGAATAACAAAATAATAAGACATTAAATGTGATCTTTGAATCTAGTTGTGTAATAGTTGTTGGTTGATGGATTTAGGTTCTTGACACCGTATCCCCTTCATCCCTTTAGCCCCGGCCTCCCAATCGGCCGAAACCTAAGATGGCAGCCTCCCCTGCCTCAGCAGTCAAGCTGTCAGCCAGTCGGGGAACATCTGGTGCCAGGAGAAGACGGACCCGCTGTCGGAAGTGTGAGGCATGCCTGCGGACGGAGTGTGGGGAGTGCCACTTTTGTAAAGACATGAAGAAGTTTGGTGGGCCGGGACGTATGAAACAGTCCTGCATCATGAGGCAGTGCATCGCAGTAAGTGCCCTGTTTATATTGTGAATTTTCTTTTTGTGAAAGACCCTTGATGACTTTTTTTTACTGAGAGGTAGAAGAGAAACCACTTTCAGTTGATTAGCTTAGCATAAAGGCTGGAAACAAGCTGGCAATGTTCGATGGTAAAAAAAAAAGAATCTGCCTACAAACACCTACACCTGAAATAAATAGACCCTAGATTATTTTCCTTGTTATTATTATTACTTGTCATTATCATGAAGTTGCCAGACAACCAACAAAGAATTTACTGGCTGAGAAATAGTAAAACCACCATAGAACCCCAGCTTGTCATTTTTATATTTGTCTACAAATAACCTTAATGAGATGTGACATTAGTCAGAGAGCTTTAGATGTGCTGGTTGTTTTTTCACTTAGGTAACTGTTTCCTAGTGAACAGACATTGTGTGATATCAATCTTTAATTGCATTCCCCAAAATATAAAACAATTAATTGAATGATCTATTCATGGTTGTGTTTTTCCTTTAATTTTAATTACTTAACTTTGTTTGTGTCCATGGGGTTTTGAGGGTGTTAAACGTGGTTGTAAGGGCAGTACAAGGTGATTGGTTGTGTGTTTCAGCTGATCGTTAATTACTGCAGTTATGCCATTTGTTTAAGTAGTTATAGGATTACTAATGATAAAGCAAGTAGTAGTGGCAGCAGCAGATTTGTTGGAGGGACTCGCCAAGGACCAATCATCATGTGTTTGAGTGTTTCAGCACCATGGACAGAGACATGTTTATCCAGCACAAACAGAGATTCACTTTTATTAAAGTTTCATCTGCTCCAATATTTCACACTTATGAGCTTAAGCTCTTCAGCAACTTTGTCCCACTTTTAAGAAACGGCAATATGTTTAATCCACTCTTCATGTTCACTCTGATGCTGTTTCAGAGGTAAGTATATCCAACAGATCATCAGTACCGAGTTGGATGTTGTTAAATTCAAGATAATTGTTTTCAGGCTGAATATACTTGAGTAAAAATCAATAAAAGGCTTTCAGAGCAACAATGATTAAAAAAGAACAGAAGTATAAATGTATAATATTATATTAATAATATAGTTTATTCAACTGTCATAGCTGCTGAATGTAAAATGTGGGACCAGAATTATATGAATCCACAATTTGTAGGCTGCCAATCAGTATTACCTCAGTCAGACTGTGTTTCTAATTTTCTGGCTTCTCAATTAAATAATGTGAGTGGGTGATTAAAAGCCAAGGCTGTGAAATGTTCTGAAATCACTTTGACATGTTTTGCTTCACATTTCAACATACATACATTTATATACTGTTTAATCCACCGGTAACATACTCAAAGCCCTGCAGATAGCGAACAGCATTTTAATAGAACCTTAACTAATAGATATTGTATAAGTGTGGGTTAGCTTGTTTGTCAATCACATTTAAAAAACGATGTGAACATGACACAGACCGTGAAGGAAACTGTGAGAGAGTAGGGGAAAGACATGCTGATGATAGTCCAACCAGCCAGGAGGGGACCTGATACTCCAACTTTACTGTGTTTTTTCCGCAGCCGGTCCTGCCCCACACAGCAGTGTGTCTGGTGTGTGGAGAGGCAGGGAAGGAGGACACTGTGGAGGACGAGGAAGAAAAGTTTAACCTCATGCTCATGGAGTGCTCCATCTGCAATGAGATCGTTCATCCCAACTGTCTTAAGGTAATTCACTCGATACATATTAATCTTTCTATCATTTACTTTGAAAATTTAAGTCATTGTTTCCTTTCATAGTAATCTGTATATGCTTCTTTCTTTTAGGTCAAAGATTCTAATGGAGTTGTCAATGATGAGTTGCCAAACTGCTGGGAGTGTCCAAAGTGCAACCATGCGGGGAAAACAGGGAAAGTAAGCATCTTTGTGGACTTTATTTTGGATGAGTCCGAATCTCAGAACTAGTAAAATAAAGTTGTGCTCTTTTTGTTTCTACCCTTTTGGCCTCAAAGCAAAAAAGGGGGCCAGGGTTCAAATATGCATCAAACCTTCCCGGCTCGCTGCTTAAAGAAACACGGTTAATTAGGGATTTAAAAGAGGAGCCCGACCCTCCCATGGTGGCTACAGCAACGGTTACTGCGCTGACGACAACGTCTGCTGTGAAGAGGAAGGCAGAGCGGGAAGACGTCCCCAAGAGGAACGACGAAGAGCCTCCAAAAAAACGTCCCCCTTTGTTGTCTCTGGATGGTACGCCCCGACCAAGGCTGGAGGACAACCCACTAAGGAAAAAGAGAAAACTTTTTGACACCAATGATGAACCTGTGATTGTAAAAAAGAAGGTAACAGCCTTATCTATTTGTAATTACAAACAGCTTTAATGCTTTTATATCTAGTTTGTACCTTTCAAAAATTAAAGTAAAATATGTCAGCATTTCATAAATCTCCTTTTTCTCTTGAAAATAAGGAAGCTCTGCTATAATTTCCATATCTTTAAATTCACACCTTAATTCTAATTGCTTATAATAATTATCTCCCTCCTTTTCTTTCTTAGAAGAAACTTTTGAAACCAGATGATCCCCTGACTCATAAGCTGCTGCGTCAAATCAAGACCGAGAGGGATCACGGTGATGAAGAATATGACCAGGATGAGCGTGAAGGAGATGGGTTCTGCTTGGACAGGATTTATTTAAAGGAGAAAAATGAGTACGGTGATGAGGACCCAGAGGACGATGAGTTGGAAGAGGAGAAGCTGACGAAAGAGAGAGACAGTAGAGAGAACAAAGCCAAGGTCTTGTTGAATCCACTGCTGAGAACATCTGCGGTCAGAGAAAGTGACCACTCCTCCTCCAACTCTCCCAGAGCTGGACCTAGCAGCGAGTCAGGAGAAGCTCAGGAGAGGAGCTCTACTCAGCTTAAATCTCGCCATCAGCGGCGGCGGCTCTCCAACAAAGAGCTGAGCAAAGAGTTCAACCAGGAGGTTCTCCACACTGAAGACCGTCTGAGCAACCAGAACCACGGGTCAGTGAAGACAGAGGACAGTCCAGCCAATCACAATCGGCGGCCAGTCAAGAATGAGGATTCTGTGTCCAATCAGAACCGTAAACCACTAAAAACAGAGGACTCGACCACGAATCAGAGCCGCAGGGCCCTGAAAATGGAGGAGGGTGTGGTCAGTCAAAACAGACGGCCACTGAAAGCGGAGGACTGCTTGACCAATCAGAACCACAGGCCGATAAAATCTGAGCCCGAGAACGAAGTAGATGACCAGAAGCCTAGATGGCCTCTTAACAATGGCAGCGGCGACCTGGGTGACTGGCTGCGACATCGGGGGCGGGAGGTGAACGGAACGCCACGTGGTTACTCGCCCCTCGGCTGGAACAGGAACGCGCCGATCACACCCATGTGCCCCCGACCACTCCCCTGCAGGTCGCCGCCCAAATGCATTCAAATGGAGCGCCATGTGATCCGCCCTCCTCCCATCAGCCCCCCACCTGACAGGCTGCCGCTAAGCGACGGCGAAGCTCATGTGATGCGGCGAGAGATGTGGATGACAGTGTTCAGTCACCTGACGCACAGAGACCTTTGTGTGTGCATGCGCGTCTGCAGGACCTGGAACAGATGGTGAGTACAAGATGTGCTGCGGAGTTTAATGCATGTTGTCTTCACTTCATCACACAGCGTTTATGGGAAGGTGTCCGCTGCGTGTCTCCACAGGTGCTGTGACAAGCGGCTTTGGAAGCACATCAATCTGAACCGATGTAAGTCCATCACACCTCTCATGCTGAGCGGCATCATCCGGAGACAGCCAGTGGCTCTGGACCTCAGCTGGACCAACATCTCCAAGAAGCAGCTCAGCTGGCTGATCAACAGACTGCCAGGTGAAGATACACTCCACCAGGGAACACTGCGCTGTAGTTGTGTTGTATAAACAGCCAGTAAATGAGATTAGATGTAGTTTTGGAGGGAAATCAGAGAAATCTGGCCGACATTATTATGTGTTTGTTAAATATCACAGGAAGCAGGGGATCAAAGGAAAAACCACAAAAAAACTGTATATGTTGGGAAAGATCTAGTTTAAGTTCAGTTGATCTCATTAATTATTCTTTCATATTAAATTATAATAAGTGGAATAAACTGAGGGTTTTATTTAAGAAAAAATACAGTTTCCAAATCTGTAGATTCTTAGTGTTTATGAAAATTACCCGACAGATTAATTATAGCGAGACGAGGAGATGGTGAATCACTTTGACACAACCTTACAGTAGTATCCATTAGCACATGAAGTAATTGAACCATATTAACCATGAATTTAACCATGGATAGTGAAATAGACATGTTCTGATTCTGATAATCATCACTTCACTTCCACAAAGGGTTTATAGCACACAGCTGTTTAAATGCTCAGGTATCTGACTCGGTATCGCCCGATACACAAAGTCCAGGTATCGTAACTGGCAAAGGAAAATTGGTGTCACAGCATCTTTTGAAAATAAAGGCAAATAACCTACTACAGGCAGTCATAGTACTATTATCCTGGTGTGAATAAAAGTGTGTTTATGTTGCATGTGCAGGTTTTAAGAAGTTAGAGTTAAAACGTTTTGAACATAAAGTGTGTTTGAGTAACATGCTCCCGTATGGCTCGTCCATATGGATAACTGTGTCCCCTGAGGCTCCTGAATGTAGACGGTTAACTTTAGATGTTAGTACGGTGTGTTTGGTGCCAGAGAAATGATTTTCTTTCTCTTATGAATCTCTTAGTTGGACGATTCAGAATATTCACTGCATCTGTGTTGTTTGATTTTGTGACCTCAGATAAACAAAAACTCTGGAGACAGAAAGCCTGAAGAATGCGGCGTGTTTCTTTACGAGACTGTTCATCAGATAAATCTATCATCCGGCTGCGTGAACCGATCTTAATAGAGTTTTCAAAAGAAGACAACAAATGCAGCTCGGTTTAACCGGATGTTTTGCGTTTGCTGTCCCTGCAGGTCTGCGTGTGCTACTGCTGTCCGGGTGCTCCTGGGTGGCCGTCTCTGCTCTTTGCACCTCCAGCTGTCCTCTCCTGCGAACTCTGGATGTTCAATGGGTTGAGGGACTGAAAGACGCCCAGATGAGGGACCTGCTGTCACCTCCCACTGACAACAGGCCAGGTACTGACACTCTGACTAAACTGTCTGAGAAATTAGTGGAGGAGTGAATGTAATGATCTGGATTGTTCCACAAGATGTGATTCTGATCTGCATATTAACTTCAAGGCCTGTTTTAAGCGATCAATCCTAATGGATCCTGCTGAAATAAGAATTTAAAAATGAGACACAAACATGTTAAGTCCTTATCTTCTGGGTACTGTTGTTAATAATGTGAATAATTGGTTTGAATATGATGGAGGTCTATGGCACAGATGAATATACCAGAGTTATAAAGCAGCGTTTGGATACACAGATAATAGAAATATCAGTTCATTGTTGATTTGAGTCTTTTCATGGTTTTTCATGGCCATGAGAAAAATAATACATTATTCTCCTTAAATTAAATATATAGTGATGTGGACAACCACAAATATCCACATTCACCATGATTATTCAGGATCATTCATATGGTTAAACACAACATTATATTGACCATATAGAATAAATGCTCTCTGTGTCTCTGGCTCAATTTCCACTCTTTTTCCATTTTCACTGTGTAGGTCAGTTAGACAACAGGAGTAAGCTCCGTAACGTGGAGGACCTGCGTCTGGCAGGGTTGGACATTACAGACACATCTCTGCGCCTCATCATCCGTTACATGCCCTCGTTGTCCAAGCTGGATCTCAGCTACTGCAACCACGTGACTGACCAGTCTGTCAACATCCTGACGGCTGCAGGGACGACCACCAGAGACTCGCTCACTGACATCAACCTGTCAGGTACAAGCTTGTCTTTGTTGGCTGTAAAATCTGCCTGCATCTGACTCGCTTCCACTCAGGGATGAAGTTTGAATTTATTCAATATTGACGCATCACGTCTTTAGCTGAATAAACAAACTAGTGTTTTTACCTCATTAAACACAAATCTATAAATATGCTCATACTGCTGCAGAACATCCTCCAAAGTACATGCCTAGTTTTTACTTCCAGACAGGGACCTTGTGCCATTTCATAGATTTTTATTACCTTTGGTAATAAAAACCAAAAAGTTTCTTGGTTGTTACTTTGAATTAATATATTCAGGTTGTTTTCAATCTGCTTTTATAGGAGTTGATTCAGCCTAATGATCATTTAGAAGGCTGTAGTTTGTGGTGTTACTTCTTGCTGTTCTATCAGAGCTTTTAAATGACATGAAAATTGATTTAACCATTTGTTGGGACGTGCACACAAAGCTAAAAATAATCAGACCGTATACTTGTTGTCTCTTTGGATTGCCATTAAATGTGTAAAGCAGTGAATCATTATGGATACAGCTGAAAGGCAAATGCATTTTGTCTTTCTGTGGAGTGCATCAGCCTCCTCATCCATTACCAAAAACATTGCTGAGCATAATCAGGCCTTTGGATTTCACATCCTCAAATATTCTAAAAGGGTTGATTTATCCATGTCATGGCTTTTGTCAGTGCAGGTGTCCCATCACGCATCACTTGTTCCCTCTCTTCTAACCCAATTTCTCCTCATGCAGTCTGTAACAGGGTCACAGACCAGTCGCTGACCTATTTCAAGCGCTGCGGAAGCATATGTCATATCGACCTGCGATACTGCAAACAGGTGACCAAGGAAGGGTGCGACCAGTTCATCGCAGAAATGTCAGTCAGCGTGCAGTTTGAGCTGATAGAGGAGAAACTGCTGCGAAAGATCAGCTAGACAGAGGCTCTTTGACATTTAACAAGTGGTGAAGCTACTGTCCACACGGAGGCAGCAGACGACTGCGCGCTGGTGGAGAGCAGCGCCGAGTGTCATCTGCAGACTACTGAGCAGACGAGAGGAAGCTGTCTCTTCCTGTGCAGCCTGATGTAAAAGGGAAGCTGTGCTGCTAAGCCCGAATGTAAAAAGAAAAAAAAGAAAGTCCAGTGAAGGCAATATTGCAAAAATGTTTTTTTTGTCGTTGTTTGCACCTTGTTTAAAAGTTATTTATTTCTTTGTATTGATGTATCATGATTATCTTTTGGGTGTTCATAGACTATTTTTTTGTTCCAATGCAAAGTTTACTGCATTATAGAGTAATATTTTTGTATCAGAAAGTGTTTCATACATTTATGTGCAGTATTGAATGCACCAGTGTACAGTATCATACCATGAAAGTTGATAATCGTTCGGCATTACTGTTAAGCTCTTGTTGTCGAGAGGCATTTTATTGCCAAACTGTAGGACGGTAGCTTGTGTTTGTGCGGGTGTTTTTATATTTTATTATACGTGTCAGTGCCCTGGTTTCTGATTGGACAAAGGTGCTGTACTTTTTGTTTTTTATAAGACTACATATGTTGCTCTGTCCTCGTGGTAGAGACGTTTAAAAAATGCATTTGCACTGATACAGTAAATATGAATGTGTATAAAGCCTATTTTTCCAACACTAAAGCGTTCTGCTAATTCTACTAACAGCTTCTAGTTACTGGGTTATACTGACACATACCTGTATACAAAGGTGTCTGTCGATCATCACTCTTTTAGTATCGTCGGTGCTTCGTGAAAGGAAGCGTTTGAGAGGCTGCATGCAGAAAAGAAACATTTACAACACAGTCAGTAGATTTAGAAACCGATAAATATTATAACCATCTACTCCTTTACTCCTTATCCTGAGCTGAACTCCACGTGATAAAAAAACCAGACTAATGAAGAGGAAGCAAAGTCCAGGAGGAGAGGAAATTAAATTCACACAAATCTTTTAGATGAGGCTTTGGAACTCAGGTGTAATCAGTCAAACAGACAGGACACCAAATGATTAATGAAAAAAAAATCTCATCTTATACTGTATATCCCAAAACTCATGACCACAGATATTTGGTTTATTTAGTGATTCATTGTTTCTAGATGTGAGGGATGACCTTGTCTTTTATTAAGATAATATCAAGACAACATTAGAATCAGTCTTTAAAACCCAAGGTTCAAAAATTCCGTAAATTGAGATGAGATAAGACTTTATAGACCCCACATGTCCATTCATCCTAAATTATATTTTAAGACCCTTCAAAAACATCTGTCAATCATCTGAAAGATTTGTGGAATTGGATTTTGTTTATTCTTTATTCTGTCTCACATTCCAGTGAAAGACATTTATTCTTTTCTTTAAAATAGTTTTTTGAAAGTAACATTTTTTTAGTACTCATTTGTGTTAAAGAACATCACAGCCTATGGCACCATTTCATTGTTCTCACTGTGTGCCTGTATTCATCGTCATAATATTCAACTTGATACACGAATCACAAATTTTCTTATCGGAACCAATACATTTCTAAAAGGCTTCACAGTAATGATTTGATTTGTTTGCGTTTTGTGTAGCTGTTGGACAGAGGTTGACATGCTTCAGTGGATGGGTTTGCATTTAAATATTTGTTTTTCCTAAACAACCACATCTCATTGGAAGATTTTACTACATTAATGTAAATGTTCTGTGTACATAATGTACATGTAAAGCCTCTAAAGTCAACCTTTGAGATATTAAATCCGTTTAAAATACTGAAATGTGTGTGGTTTTGGTCCTTTGGCCTTTTAAAGATTCCAGTAACTGCAAATGTGATTTAATACTGCAGACAACAATATGCTTTGTTAGGAATACAGCAGTTTTGATAAAGAGCTTTTCTAGTCTTATTGACCCCTCAAGGTGCTTTACACCATAAGTCACATTCATGCAGCGTTTTTTTCTATCATACACCATTCACATGGCCATCAGGGGCAATTTGAAGGTTTAGAATCTTGCCCAAGGACACTTCTGCGCTCGGCCTGGAGGAGTCGAGGATTTATCTGTTTAAAGTTAAACCGAGGAAACATTTGTTGTAGGAAGGCAATTTGAATCCAAGGCGTGAATGGCCGACCAAGAACATGTAGAGAAGAAATTACAAATTCTAAATACATTAAATGATCCACAATACAAGCAACTGAAATGACATGAAAAATCTCATAACTTTTGAAAGTGTTTCATAAAAATTAGCAACATGACAAAATGAAGAGCGTTTTTCTCAGGTCTGGTTTGTAGTACTGCATTTTATTGAATCTAATAAATCATTTTTCTCTTGTTTACCAAAATAAAAAGGTTCAACATTCCAAAATATAAAGATCCAGGATTATGAGTGCTCATGATACCCTCCTACTCTGGTACTACTGTAGCTGCCCATGAATGACATCTTTGAGAAACAGCAGCGTCAACAAACAGACTTACAGAGTTACAGTGTTATAGTTTCAGTGTCAGGTTCAGATCTGAAGCAGACGATGGTGAGAGGCGCTGTAGGAAAAGCGAGACCATCACTTTAGTGGTGAATGAGGAAATCTTCTGACCAAAACCAGCAGGAATACATTCTGAAAAACTGTATATTCTTTATTTTCAAACCTCCGCACTGATCAGAATGTTAAATCATGTCTTCTCCCAAGTACATGGAAAAATATACATTTAATAACTCATCAGTAAACAACAATATAAACTATCTACTGTATGTTATTCACTTAACAGCAAATGAGTTGGTTTTTTTCTTTTTTTTTACCACAGGCATACTGTACACGCAGATATTTTAGTAACTCAATCTCATGACGAACAAAAAAGTGTTTCATTTGCATAACAGGTTAAAGTAAACCAGGATTCTTTGACCTCTCGCTGTGGATGATGTTTGGAAGGACACAGTGACGACATGACAGAAAGGTGTGATGATGTTACGCTACAGAGAAGAGGAAGTAGCACCTTTTACCTGCCTACGATTCTACGTTAGTGGACACACAGACACTTGGTGGACGTGTAAATCAAATAGTATTGCTTGGTGGAAGATATTTTACTAGTGAGGACCACACCCCAAGGATGTTTGATTTCAAGGTTTGAATGGAAATCCATATATTGCATGTCGAGAGTTGAGGTGAAGGTGTGTCCGATGGGCGGGTGATGGAGGACGCACTGGTGACCAGGCGGAGGGAGACTCAGTGTGGAGCTTTAACAACCCCCCCCCCCCCCCCCCCCCCCCACCCACCCAGACAGTACCAAGAACGAGACATGCAAGAGGCATGCACCAGAATAAGAAGGGATGAGGGAGGGAGGGAAGAGAGGATGACTGGATGAAGGAAAGGGAAAGGAAAAATATGAGACAAACAAATATGTTGACAGGTGATTAGAGGTATGTTTGAGGCGTGGCCCTGCTTCCAAACCAAACTAGTTACTAGTTTCATTAAAATGGAACAAGTCTTTAAGAATGTCTTGGCATCATATAAGCTGCGTCCCAATTCAAAGGCTGCATCCTACACAGGATGTGGTCTACGAAGACCACCTCCTTCATGCGCCAGGCAGTGACCGCAAATGAGACGGTCTGGTCTACAGAGGATGTCCGTCTCCATCATCTTACTGCTGTCTCCTAGCAACAGCGCTGCAGTTGGACACCAAAAAGTTTTTATGCTTCTTGGTTTTTTTTCAACGTGTGGCATTAGATGTGCAGTTGAGTTGAAGCCTGTCAGTTGTCGAGAATTCTGGGATAGTTTGGCCCAAGACGGATCCACCACTTGGTTGGTGGATGAAAGGACGCATATGTTTGGCCGTATTTTTAGGAGCCTTCCCAGTGAGACACCGCTGTGACGCGAGTCTTCCAATGCAGCCTCCGAAGGACGCAGCCCCTGATTTGAGACACAGCTATAACCTCCAAGTCACATGATGTCAACTCAAACATCTCCATGACAACCATGGAAACTTTCTGATGCAGACCGTTTGTAAATGAGTCTGAAGTTATGATTTTCTTTCTCATCGCTCTGCTTTCTCAAAGGTCAAAGGTCAAGAAGGAACTTCCACACTGAACAGGAACATCGTGCAGCATGTTGTCGGCAGGAGTGGCGTCTGTGCACCGGATTTTTAGTCGAGGGAAATGTCAGAGCACATTCACACATGGTGTTCACACATTTACTTTTATTTCCTAAAGTTCATTTGAGAAAACAGAAAGAAAACAGGAGTAAACTATCACACCAACTTTGCTGGTTGTGAGATGCATGTCGCTACTGATGTGAAATCCTAACCCAAATATCAGACAAAGGCATGACGTTTGGCACCTCACAGCCTTCTGCGTGTGAGACGAGATGACTAAAGACATGTGTAAGTAAGTCTCTTTCATTTTTTTCTCTGATATTGCACATCCTAAAGAACACTGAGGGAGATAGCACACGGCGTCATGTGGCATGACTGTGTAAACCGTATCGACTCTAACCCTGGGATCTTACATTTCTCATCGCGCTGCGTCAGAACAAACTGATTCTGCTTCAAGTCACCACGGGACTGCCATCCTCTCCTCCTCTCCTGCGAGTAGGATCTAAAAAGAGAGTAGAAAGTGATGGCGGGGAGTGGGGGGGGGTCTGCTGTGTGTTTATCAAACCCAAGAGAGAGGGAGTGTGTGTGTCCCGGTGCAGCTGATGACGGTCCACCAGGGAGGAGCAGTGGGACTGGAGCATGAGTTAGTTAAGAGGGGAGGAGGGGGATCCAGACCGTGGTAGGCCAGAGGCAACAGTCTGGTTTCCGGGGAGTTGCTCGTGCCTGCTGCAGCATTAGGCCTCGTGTGAGACGTCACGCACAGCACTTCTTCCTCAGTGGTGTAGAAAGAGCTCGGGCCACGTGTGCGCGCCTGAGGGGGGCCGCTCCGACGCGCACACGCTCGAGAGTCTCTAAGACTTGAAGACGTGCACGGCCCGCACTACGTACTGCCTGCATATGGGGCACTCGCTCATCCTCTTCCCGCATTTGGTGCAGGTGACCATGTGGCCGCACTCCAGCAGCACACAGTCGATGATGGCGTCCATGCAGATGCGACACAGGTTTTCATCGGCCGCCAGCTGAGCTTTGACACCATCTGTGGACGGAAATATGAAGTCAGGTTCCACTGTTCCACTGTTCACTTAAATACACAAGAGTGTAGTTCTTTTGTGATAATCTGTACAGTAGTTTTTACCGAAATTCCACTGACCAACAGCTCGACCAACAAAAGCAGATGAAAACATAACTCCTCCAATTCTTCAGAAGTGATCACAACATCATTCAGCTCTGTTTGGCCCAGCTGTGACCTGCCGTAAACTATCTCATCTCAATCTCCCCTCTCTAGTTGTTAAGTCATCAAGTGTACAAGTCCTCATTAAAATGTTTAATCAGCATTGTCCAAATCTTATAAATGCCACATCTGTTCCTGAAAACTGCTTTGCTGAATATTTGGTTAAAGGATTAATCAAAAAGTCAAAGCTTTCGTATACGTTCAATGAGACATGAAACAAATCATTTCATCAGCAACTATCTGGTGCACACAGAGCGAATACCTCCACCTGCGCATCTCACCGTGTTAAAGCAATAAAACCACACTCCTCCACAAAATTCAATCCTGCTAACTAACTAATTGATAAGCAGACAAGCAAATACCAATAAAAACATAATCTCTAGAAACAGATTCAGACGATAGCCGATGGGCAACGAGCCAGATGAAAAAACTTCTTGATAGAGCTAATAACCAACACGGACGTAAATTAAAACTCCATCTGCTGCTGATCATGTGATGGAACTGAAAGGAAAAAAAAAAGCTCCTTGAAAACTAAAGCAACAAATGAGTCAGGGTAGTTGCAGACGTCCAGATGCCTCGCCCCTATAACAAACTATAAAACTAGCAGGAAACACAAATGCCAAAATCGTAAACCTCCTCGGTGGAAGTAATAACCAACATGGACGCTGATGAAGATCATGTGGTACGACTGAAAGATGCAGAACAGCTGCTCAATAGACATGTGGGTTTTATTTAATTGTTAAAAGCTGACAGCTCTTATAAAACCCTGGTCACTGAAACCAAGAATATGAAAACTAAAGTATAATTTTAAGCATTCATTAAAAAAAACAAAAAACGTTCTCATGTGCCTCTAATCTGTCTGACAGCTGATTGATCAGCTCATTGGCTTAAATCTGGCTCCTGCTGCGCTCAGCTGTAAAAAGCCGACAGAGCCCATCGGCTGGCCCCTACACATCGAACCGTGTCTACCCTCCTCGAGCTCTTCATGTCAACAGGAGGACCAGAGGAGGTCTGAGAATGTAATTACACCTGATGGAGACATGCTGCCACTGAAGTAATGCGATGACTCATCACAGAGGTAAGAGCTCTGAGAGAGTGGGTTAATGACGGGATGAGAGAATGAAATGAGATGATGCACAATGGAGAAGAGACACGAGTGACACAACGTGCAGACGCTGAGAAATACAAGAGATAATGACTCAATTTACCGTAATGGGATAATATACAGGATGATAAAAAGGATCAAGAGGGTGAAAATGGCTCGAGCCCGACCAATTTATCAGCTAGTCAATAAAAAACTGTCTGCCTTTGGCAGACTGTGTTCATGTTTCTAAATTTGAAAACACAGAATTAACAATGCAGAAAAGATTTATTCTCTCAATTCAAGTTCTTTAAATGTGTTTGAATTTGTGTTTTCTTTTAATTTGCAGTTATTTATAAGTAAGTTTATGGTTTAATTGTATAAAAGATACTGTGATAATAAAGATTAAATATTATATAAAGCAAGCTGATTTCTGATATTCCCCTTCTAACATGTAGCTGATATATCGTAATTTAATTTTTTTTATTCTTTAATATCAGAAACCCCAAAATCCATATCAGCCGGGCTCCAAAAAAGGCTGCAGCATGCAGAAATGTGAAATGTGCAGTATGACTTCATGGAGTTGATGCAAAATGTGTATTTATTATAAATTATACATCTTACCTCCAACTCCACTGTTGCAGAGAGGTGGAGGATATGCAACCACTTTATAGATAAGAATGAGCAGTGATAGAGAAAATGTATTAGTGTAGGAAACTGTGTTGAAGCAGGGATTAAAGCAGATTAACGTCGAGTGGGAGTTTATTTCATATGTAAAAGCAACAAATATAATCAAAATGACAATTACCTGCAGTTATGCTCACATTTTCCACTAAAGAAAAAAAGAGAACATTTTATTTTTAGGAGACAGAACCAGAGGTCACATGAATTCATAAGATTTTGATGCGAAAGATTGAAAAAGTCAAATCTGAACTCACTGGATTTCCTGTTCTGCTCGTTTTCTCTGTAGAGTCGATGCACTCGCTCCAGCAGCTCCCACTTCTCGCAGCAGCCCGAGTAATTGACAAAGTTCCTGGCGAGAATCTCTTTCAGCTGGCGGACGGAGAGGTTCTCTATCGCCTCCTCGTTGTCCAGATCAGACAGTGAAGCCCTGATCCTCCTCTGTGTGGCCGGACTGACCTACAACACACACGGGAAACATATTTATGTAGTTTCAACATCATTCAGTTTTATATATATATATATATATATATGTAATAAAAACCAAGGCACCACACCTCCATGATATTTTCAGTGGGCTCCAGGTTCAAGAGGGACGCTGTTGGAGTATCCTCATGCTCCTGTGTGGGTGGAGATCAAGACAAGTCAATTCAGCTTTGTTTAAACTCTTCAGTCAATGCTCAGCCTATTTAAAAGACACAGCACATTTACTGATTCATCTCAAACATAAAACCACAGCTCATAAAGCATGTACTGTTTGACTAATGCAGACTCAGAGTGTCAAAGTCAGATGATGTGCACAAAAGAAATGTGTAGACATTTTTTCTGTTATTGAATAAACTTAGAGATCTTTGAAAAAACAGTGTTGTGTCATTCTAGTTCTATATAAAGGCCAGTATGTTAGGCCAGTTTAATTAGCTCAAGATGAACACCCTTTAAATGTGGTGCCCCCCCGGCACATTTAAATCAGCAGGTTTGATCCACGTTTCTGTCTGAACTGAAACGTGGGTTTGGAGAAAGTAAAGCTAGTAAAGAGCCCAAACAACAAAAGCATATTCAGCCCTCGTGTCCCGCGGAATGAGGAGAGAGGAGATTATCTATGGGAGGATGAGAGGAGGGATGAACTCCAGTGTTTGTGTTGTTTCTCTGCAGCTGTGATGCTGTGGGGAGTTTCTCAACCTGTGTGGCTGTTACATAACAGACTCAGCCCAACAGACCTAAAAAAGGCAAAGGGCTTAAGCTGCATCGCTGGCTGGTGTAAGAGCCACACACACACACACACACACACACACACACACACACACACACACACACACACACACACACACACACACACACACACACACACACACACTTGTACTTCTATCTTTATAAGGACATTCATTTACATAATACATCTCATGTTTCCTCACCCTAACCTTAACCATCACAACTAAAAAAGGTCTATACCTCAAAGACAGAGGTACAAGTACACACATGCAGAGCTAACACAGTTGTTTCACATGCTGTCACACAGACATATCAGATAAGCCAGCAGTGTTTTTTCAATGTCAGTGGAGGAAAATCTTATCTTCACATTTTGCGGATTTTCATGGAGACACATTCAGAGCAAAGCACCATGGGAAGACAAACAAAAGATAGAAACCTGAATAACACTCAGTGGAGCGTTTACCAATCAACGCCTTTACATTCAATCAAGCTGCACCACATTTCACACACCTATAAATATCAGTTCCCTAAATGTGTTTAAGTTTTTCCCTGGGAAATCAGTGAAAATGTTGAAAACTTGCAATGTAAAAGAGAGTGGCAAAAAAAAAAGATCTGCATCCGCACCAAATTTGAATGTGTTCCTTCCACATCCTTCCTACAAGTTTCATAGTAAATCTATTTTTTGTGTCATCTTGCTAACTAACAAACACACTGGGTGAAAACAAAACCTCCTGTCTTGAGTTGAAAAAGAAAGAATAAAACAAGAAAGGAAATAATGAAATAACCAAATTGACATCTGAAGAAATTTGAACGAGAGGCTATTTGTTTGTTGGGGAGTTGAAAGGAAGAAAACCTCCTCCTGACTGAAAACTTGTAAATAAGTTGATTTCACCTCTGAAACTAATTATCTTGGATAGAATGAGGCCAGATGTGAGGGAAGTATGGCATATGGAAATTAGTGAGTGAGTGAATGCCTGCTTGTGTGTGTGTGTGTGTGTGTGTTTGTGTGTGTGTGTGTGTGTGTGAGTGAGTGTGAGTGTGTGTGTGTGTGTGTGTGTGTGTGTGTGTGTGTGTGTGTGTGAGTGTGTTTGTGTGTGTATGTGTGTGTGTCAGACCTGGCTGGTGGTCCCTGAGCTGTCACTTGGGCTGAGCACGTCTCCCTGAGAGGCGGAGAGGACTGACTGTTCAGAGGTGGAGCGTGTGGCAGAGCGGGGCGAGGCGGCGTGCGAGTGGGGGAGTGAGTGCAGACTGTCTGTGTCATCTCCCCCTTCATCTTCCTCCTCCTCCTCATGTGTGTCCTCCTCCTCTTCTTCCTCCTCCTCCTCTTCCTCTTCTTCCTCTTCCTCCTCGTCCTCCTCTAGCACCGCACTCTGGGGCTCCCTCGACCCCTGATGACACAGCACCAGGTCCACCAGGTCCTCTTTCTCCCGACACATGTCTGTGGGGATGTTGCGCAGCAGCAGGTACTGGCGCAAGTCCTTCACTCGGAGCTGCATGAGCCGAGGCCTCTGGAAGGCCGTGCCGCGCAGAAGGTGGCAGGTTGTGCAGCAGCGCAGGTTCTCCTGCAGCACCGAGCACAGGGCGCAGAAACTCTTCTTACAGTCACAGCAGATGTGCTGGGGAGGAGAGAGAGGAGGAAAGTCAGTGACTGACGTGATGTGATTAGTGATTCTTTTTCTTCTGACTGAAGCAACCAAACTCATCATTAGAATAATTCAATGTACAGCGTTCGTTTAAGAAAATGTGTTTTTCATTATTTCTAATTCGGCCCTGATGTCTGACTTCTGTGAGCATAAGAAACTAATATCCTCCACGTGACGTGTGATGAATATATGAATCACAACAGGGATTCAATTAATTTGAGCTGAGGAAAGTGGGTCAAACGATGGAACTGAGATAGTGACAGTTTCTGTTCACATTGTTTTAGTTTGAATCACAACAATTCACCAACCAAGAGTTTGACTTGCAAGATACTGTTGATTGGAACTGAGCGATAATCCAGAATTACCATTTATTAACTTTCAGTGGAACTGCTGCACGATAACAGGAATTTAATTTGTAACAAAATGATTAGTTTTCAATTCTGAGCAAAGTGCAAATGAGCTGAGATTCTGCTTTAACATTATAAAGATAATTTCTAATTTTGATGATAACAAACTTTATTTATAAAGCACCATTCATGCAGCACAATGTGCTTTACATAAAAGATGTTTAAAACATTCATAAGAAAACAATTATAAGAAAAATAAAGCTGAATATAAATAGCAAGTTGAGCTACGATTGGACAACAACCATCGGGTAAAACATTCAAAAAATGATTTGCCATTTTTTGGGAAAGAATAAAGAAAAAAAGACCTAATTGTCAGTAGTTCTTGGAGATGTTTGACATTTTACAGGCTTAACACTGATTCAGAGCGTTTGAGTGGACTGACACTTCAAATGTGCAGGAAAGCAGGACCACAGCTGTAAACATCTTATCAGTAACACACAAATATGCTCTGCTCCACCAGAAGCACATTTCTGCTGCAACAGATACACTTCTTCAATCATCTCCTCTTAATCCTCCGGCACGTCTCTTTTCATACGATAAAAATATCACGCCCGCACACAAATTTGCACGTATCGAGGGAATCGACCCGCCGTCAGACAGGCACCTGGTGTTTGGATGGCGATAGAGCGATCTGAAGCGGTGTGGACACGCTGGCATTAAACTCTGACACGGGCAGAGACCCCTGGAAATACCAGAATAAATATGTTTGCTTGTTGCTGCCCAAAAAAACTGAGACATTTAGAGCAGAAATCCATCTGTTGTGGAACTACTGTCTGTAGTCTGATAATTTATATAAGGAGTACTTCATGTGAAAGGTAGTACCTATTTCTTGCTGAAATGAAGTGAGCCATATAAATCAGAAATACTCAAGTACAAGTACCTCAAACTCTACTTTCAAACAGTAGTTGAGTAAATGCACTTTTCACCTTTGTGACAGGTGGAGCTGCAGAGAACTTCAGATAAGTTTCTTGTCACAGTGCAGAACGTGCTGCTGCTGCTTTTTGTTATGTGTGCATGTTGTACTGAACATGCTGATCCTGTTACTGTTTGTGTATTTGTCTGTGCTTTGTCACCTACTGCTCTATTCCAGTCCATTCATGTCAGTCTGACCCTGTTATTTTATTATTTCTTTTGACTCTTAAAGAGGGTGTTAATGTAAAACAGCATAGAGATACTGATAATTCCAAAAAAGAAGCTCACTCACGAGTTGAATCTCATCAGTGACTTAACAACATACAACCTTAAAAATGATCTTGTTGAGTCGAATATGGATTTAAAATCAAATTCATTTAATTCAAGTCTAGTTCCCAGGTTTTTACATTAAGGGGATCTCCACTCAGTTAATCAGTAATTATGGATGTCAGTGTTTCCTTGAATGCACCATGAATGAGCAGTCCCTCTCACTACTGCACGCAATGATTGCATAATTCAGACACATAAAAAAAATAAAAAAACGATGACTGAATGTGCAATGTGAGAGATTATTCAAGCAAGTTCTCTTGTCTCTGCAAGTTGATTTGGATGTAGCTCTGACCTGCAGGGGGGGGGGCAGCTGGTATAGTCAGTGTTAACTTGTTGTTTTGAACGTCCTTCCTAAAAATAATCTTTGGTGTTGTCCCTGAACCCTGGCTCCCTGTCTGAAACACTGTTCACTCAGCTTTAGTCTCTGCGAGCATCTCCCAGCTCTTGTCTACCTTGCGTCTGAAGACGGAGAAGGCCAGTCCACAGGCCTTGCACAGCTGTCCAGCGCTCCCTGAGCTGGTGGGCGGGTAGGTGGAGTATCCAGCACTGGGGGCGAAGCGGAAGGGCCCGGCCCCTGCTCCGAACCCGGGCTGCTGTGCCCGCACCGTGCCAGTGCCCATCACCTCGTTCAGCAGCCCGCAGCATGACGCCCACATGGACGATGCCCCGGCCTATATGAACAGATAGAAACACACACACACACACACACACACAAACTTTTAGAGACATCTTTCCACAGCTTTAAAAAGGGAAATCTTTTCTTCATCCACAGTCACAGACAGTATCATATGTATTATGTATCAGCTCATTCCAGTTCCTCACTGAAGCTAAACAACATATTTATGTCTCTGGACTCCACATGCACTTCTGCACTGCACTGAAGTAATGATCAGTGCATTTGAACAAAGTTTGTCTACATTTACATTTACATTTAGTCATGTCATGTATAAGTACAAGTAGTAATAAACTACATTCCAACACCATCATGTAGTTTACAGTAAATACTGATTAAATGAGTTATCACGCTCTGATCTTGGTATTAATGCTATTTGTGTGTGTGTGTGTGTGTGTGTGTGTGTGTGTGTGTGTATCACGTGTAAATAACTAAAAAGCAGACGAACTGGGGATTTCTCTCAGCCCTGAATAGCGCCTGCAGTACCTCCGCAGACAAAGTAGGGCAGCTAGTGTGTCGCCTGAGACTCAAAATCCAGGGCAAAAAAAGTGAAATGTTTCACTACTGGTTGCAAAACCTTCAATGCTGTGAGCACATGGTGGAATATTTTAGGGAATGAATCAGAGTTTAACGGTAAGGAGGACATGTCCCTCTCATGGAAACTGTCTAACACCTGTTCAACGTGGAGACTGTGAGGACCTGAGCAAATCATCAACATTTCTTGTCCTCACTCTAGTCGAGCATTAAGGGCAGAGAGTGTTACTGAGCCCTATGAGGCAAACTGTGATTTGTTAAAGTGCGTTGTACAAATAAAATGTGATTGATTGATTGTTATTCTTGTTCTCAAACAATTCACTTCCTGCCCTATAAATGAGGTTTTCCTTTCATTGGTGCCCTGGCTGTATATCAAACTATTAATTTTGTTTGTTTGTTTTTACTGCATCATCCACCCCTGGCCTCTACTATACCCCGTATGTCTTGAGGAGATGGTCTCCCTTGGTACGGAGGCTGAGAGAGTAAAACAAGAGAGATGAATGAGAAAGAAAGGGAGGGAGGGAGGGAGGGAGGAGGGGAGATACTGGACAGCCCATTACTGAGAGTGCTCTTTAACAGTCCTCGAGGTTAGAGATAATTAGACAGAAGAAGCCTCTAAAAGCTCCTATTAATGAAGTTTTCCAAAGAGATCTGTGGGTTAAACTTCTCACTCACTGCATTATTTTTCTACAATCTGATAAATAAAAACGCGTTATAAGAAGCAGATGATGTGAGGAGGATATACTGGGAGGGTCAAACAAGAGGATCAGAGTCTTACGGTGGCTGTTAGATCGAGCAATCACAGAGAGACTCGGTCAGTGTTTGACCACGAGATGGGCCAGAGACACGGAGCAAAGATGGCGTGATGGGAGCCACGGCTCCTTGGAGCATACTGATGAGACGAAGGAGGGAGGGGGCGAGGTCAGCAAGGAAGAGAATATGTCTTCTGTTGTTCCCCCAGCCTGCAGAATCAATAGCTGACATGAGCATAACGTACGCCCTCTGTGGTTCCCCAGCTCTGTGCAGGACAGTATCAGAGTTCACAGGGTCCTGCCACATCTCTTCCTCAGGCAGTGCTCTGCTCCGACTTGTCACAAACACCCTGTGATCTGACCTCACCCATCTGCTTAGGGATTCCTTACGTAATCTGCGGAACCAGGCACTATATGTGGAGTCACGGCGAGGAAGGTGGAGGAAGGTCTAGCCCCTGCCGCAGTCGCACAGCCAGGATAGGTTTGCATAATTTAAATCATCCGCTTATTTCATTCATTTATTCGATTTTCACCAAACTAATATCTAAATAATTCATCTTTGGTTAACAAAAGGTAAAGAAATAGAGAAAAATGTTTATCACCTCTGCCCCCAGTTCAAGGTGACATCTCTAAAAACTGATTTTGTCAGACCAACAATCCAAAACATAAAATAATTGAATTTACAGTAAATAAAACTCAAAATCTTTAAATTTGAAAAGCTGGAATCAGTAAATGTTTCCTCTTTCTGCTTGATAAATAACTAAAAATGTCATTAATTGACTGCTATTAACTCATTTCATAGTAACTGACTATTCTTAGCTTTATGCGTCTTCTCCTGATTAAAATCTGCCACAAGCAGCTTGCTTTGCCGTGCTGTACTCCCGCAGCTCTATGCACACACAATACAACCAGGATGCATAACAACTTGAATTATTTGCCCGAGGCTTAAACTTGACCTGATGTTCGGCTGCTAAAAAAGTCTCGCAGGTCAGATACAAAACCTCCTCACCAGGGAGTGAAGCCACTAAAAAGGAATATTTACTGCATCCTCCGCGGCGGCCCTCCGATGAAAACAGTGTTATCCGGCGGTGAGCCAGCAGCACGAGATCCCTCTGTCACTTCAATTAGCCAGTGTGAGCTCTGCGGGCAGGGAGTCCCGCACAAACAAGGGACAGGAGCAACATCACTACACCGTTTTCGGCAGTATCATTTATGTTTCCTTGGGAATACTGTATTACAATGATGGATTCTGTCGATCCAATCACCTCTAGACACTCTGAATTCTGGGGCTTGGCCATATAATTGAGGCATTTCTCACATTGCTGCTGGAATATGACCAGCAAACAACCAGGGCACAGTTTTGTGCACAAACAAATCAGAGGGCCAGCAAGAGGGGAGAGCAGCAAAAAGTGACTGTGGCTCAGATTTAAAAAGAAAAACCACCTGGGAATGAATATCAGCTTCGTTCAGGCCTGATTGCATGAACAGTAATCTGACCCCATAAATACAGCTTCAAAAATAAAACTTTATCGACACAGACAAGTGTAAACATATGGGACAGAGCCATATTAAGGTGTAAATGGGTCGTATGAAGATTGGAGCTAGAACGAGTCTGAAACTGAGAGATAACACTTCTTACCCCTGAGCAGCGTCAGGTGACTGCTGAGCAACCTCTGCTGAAAAGGTTCACTCTTACATTAACTCTAGAAAAAACAACCAGGTGCCCTGAACCACTGAGTCTATTGGTCACAGGGAGTAACCACATAACAGGAATCATCCACAGTTTGAATCCCAGTATGGACTTTCATAAATGTACACATTTTTAGAGCGTTTTCTTTTCTGTGAAATAATAGATACTTTAACCTCTTTGTGCATAACTCTAGAATTTATAACATCCTTTCACATACATAGACAAACAACACCTGGATGTCTTCGGACTGTGGGAGGAAGCCCAGAGAAAACTCCACCCAGACACAAGGAGAACATGCAAACTCTGCTCAGAACGACCGAGTCGACATTACTGACCTTGATGGAAAATTCATAGAATCAAATATATGCATAAACCAGTAATGCCTGACTTGCAGCCGTGTCCACCACATCTCCATAGAGCTATTTAAAAGGAATTCCACCAATTTCACACAACAAATACGTTTTCAGGACTTGGGGAGAACTCTCCAGTCCTGCTGCGTATATCCAGTTTTTGTACACTGTCCATCTTGAGTCTGAATACTGATACACAGCTACATACTCAGAGTGGTAAGGTGTGACAGTTGTACCTGCGACCAAGCATGTTCCTGGTTTGAATCCCAGCTTGACCTTGACCTTTCTGTCTGGAGTTTGCATGTTCTCCTGATTGTTGAATGCTGTGTATCATCACAACAGTCAATCTCTGTCTCTGCATTTGCAAGCATCAACAGCAATCAATACACAGATACAGTTTAAACCAGACTGAGAGTGTTAGGATGCCTGCAGAGTAAACATCTGTGCACTATCATAAAGCGTCATCATTCACCATATTTCCATCAGGAGCTGTCTCTCTCTCACATTTCATTTCCTCTCTCTGTCGGCTGAATCCTGTTTTTCTCTGGAAATGTCACTCACGCCGTGGAAAGTGAATCCCGCCACCCGTCTGTTCAGACCAGAGACAGAAAATAAACTAATTCGTTTACAGCCTTTTGTCGTTTGTCTAAAATGATAAGACTCAACGTGAGTTTTTTCATTTTAAACTACACATTAGTGAATAATGCGCGAGATGTACTTGATTCGGTCGTGTCTGCTGCAGCCTGCGGACATCACATCCAGAGAGAGTCTGGAGAGAGATATGCACATTAAAGTCGGCTACAGGCTAAGTTTGGATTTGTGTCTGCAAAGTACAATTTTTAAACAGTTTACTCCGAGGCCAGAGGAGAACTTGGCGAGGACTTAGCCTGGAGAATACTTTTGGTTTCGCAATGCAAATGCATATTGACTGCTGCAGAGATTGTACTGGAATATTAAAGCATAACCAGACTGTTTTACAACCAGCACCACAAATCTGTCGACCCCCTGGACCTTCTTCATAGATTTAGACCTCTTCATCCACTTTAGAAATCAGCCCTAAGTCAACTTATATTCTCATCTGGAATATGAGCATGAGCCACCGAGATACATCACTGTGACATCTCATAATTTCAGCAGAGATTAGCGTTTCCGTCCGTGACGTCCAGTACGTGTTTATATGAAATGATAAGAGGATTTTGAATGGAAAGAATTAAAAAAATCAAATATGCATTTGCATTGAAATATATATTGAGTCAAAGAGTACATCCCTGATTGGTATTGATAACACATTTACTGTAAGGACGTTTTTCTGTTTGCAGATGTATGCTACGCTAACATCGTCTGTTCCATATAGGCTACAGTAAGCTGCATTTCAATTTAAAGCAGACTAAACAATAAAAACATAAAGTCCTTATTGTTTTAGTGGGACACAGTGATGATGATGTGCTGCAGGTAAATTGATTACACAATATTTTACACATGGATGGTAGTTGGTAGATGAGGTCAATTTCCACCATATTACAAGAGGTCATTTGCAAACCTTACAATACTCTGTATGTGTATAAAAGCTCAAATACCCAATAACAATATGTTTGTCCACTCTTGACTGAAAACCTCAACTAAAGAAAAAACTTAGTGTCTGAAAGTGGACTTGGTGAAAGTAACCAATCATCAACATCCCCTTCATATATAGACCAGCGGAAAGTATTTGAGTATATGCATGTATTTGAGTATATGCATGTATTTGAGTATATGCATGTATTTGAGTATATGCATGTATTTGAGTATATGCAAGTATTTGAGTATATGCATGTATTTACTTTGCAATAAATGTGTTTTTCATACCAAGAACAGAACACATCGCTCACTGCAATAACATGTGGTTTACTGTCAGATGCATCAACCAGCAGCTCATTACTCTTATCATATCATGCATGTGATGATGAAGATGATGATGATGATGATGGTGGTGGTGGCAGCAGTCCTGTCTAACCTCTCACTGTGCCTCAAACCTGCCTCCACCGGCGCACCGATGACATCATCGCCAACATCTTCATTATCACCGAGTCCTGAGCTCAGCTCGAGCTGCCCAGACATCACCGTCACCTCTTTCCTCCCGGTGCTGCAGCCTGACTCTGCTCCAGCTGCAGGACCACAGCTGGATCCACACACTGGCTGACAGCAGGGAGACTCCACTGGCACTGGACCTGAGAGGAGATCCGAACCGGTGTGTGTGTGTGTGTGTGTCAACACCGAGACGTCTCCCAAACATCCCCGCGCTCTCTCTCTCTCAATGACCGCAGTCTCTATCTCATTAGAGCGGATTAGAGCCTGGCGATGAATGGACGTCGCTCCGCCGGCTTTAGTCCACTGAACTATCACACTGGGGTCAGATCGGACTCATTAAAAGGCTACACACTGTACCTACTGTTTATTACACGCAGGGGGAGAGCATCTCCAAAGGGTTGCCCGCTCGCCAAGAAAATGAAAATCACACTGACAAGAGCAGGAACAGCAGCAGGCGAGTGGATATCTGATGACAACTTCCAACCAGGCAGCTAATCATGCGTAAAAACGCAAACGCCTGTTGATGTAATAACAACTAAGTGTCACACAAACAAAATTAATTGTCGTTAGGATGGAGGCATTCCTCTGCCTCTCGGTGCAGCATCGTGCGCAAAACCCCCCACACAATAAACCCGCATCATCTACGAATCCAAAACATAAAGGAACTGCAGATGGAGTCGCATACCTTCATTGCACCTCCCGTTCGAGGAATTTGCCGAGTAATGTCAGGACGACGACCATGGCAAGTGCACAGGGAATCAAACCATTACGTCTTCCCTCTCTCCGACTGCCTGTGTGTGTGGAGTAAGCATAACGTAATGGCCAAGAGAGCCGCAGCCAACCACAGCGCGCACAGAGCCGCCGTTATCTTTAGCAGCCAATCCGCTTTGGCACAGCACCGGAGGGGGCGTTCTGCGCCGTGCGTAAAGACGCATGTTTGTGCTTGACGGACGCATCATGCTATGTTCACAGCTTTGGTTTCACATGTACGTGTGGTAAGTAATGCGCCCAACTGTAACAGCCTTGATTCAAACATGGTTTATTTTATTATTATCTGTTGTTTTCAGGCAGGATTATTTTATGCTCACAGTTTTTATGAGGGTTTAAGACTTTTTTTAGGTTAAGGATTTTTTTAGTGTTTTGGATTTCCCTTCACAGAAATAACCAATTTTGCAAATGCAGCTTTATCAATATCAACTTAATTTATTATTTACAATGTATTTCGCTCAGAGGAAGATAAATCTACCTACATATTATTTCACCTTCCTATGTAATCCATATACATGCATATGTGCATTGTTGTGCACACTATGCTGCTGTCTGCAGTAAAGGAGGTTAAAGGGGTTTTCTTCTTCCATCACAGCGCCAGTACTCACTGTGAGCCCGCAGGGGGCAGCAGATAGCGCTGCATCATCGTTATTGTCATCTTTCAGAGATAACTGAGCCTCAGGGGGAGGAAGGAGGGCTCCTCGTGTTTGTTCCTGCTGGATAATGCAGCTCATATCATACAGACTGTGTAGGTTGCGTAGCTGCTGCTGCTGCAAGTGTGCAGGAGACATCAGGACCCACACTGATGCAACTACAGTGTTAAGCTGCTGTTTAAGTACATTTAAATTCTCTGCCATTTCCCACACATCAAACAGTGACCCCACTATGTTGATTTTATTTCACAGAGCCACATTAAAGATCTGTTGAGGCCTCTGGGCTGCCAGTGACACACTTAAGAGCTTCAGAATTGGCCTGAATATTCATCCACAGCGTTCTAACTTCAAAGTTGTGTCGGAGCATGGAAGTGTACACTTTTTTTCCCCCTCACGTGTGTTATTTCGAGAGAACCACTTGGAGTGCTGTGTGCTCAAATAAGAGTTGTTTTCAGGGTAGTGGTGCCATGCGTTGCAGGTAATTCTAGTTTTATTTTGCAGGTTTTGACATGTTATTCTCAGATCTCTACTTCCACCCACTCACTGAAATAACCTGAAATGACTGCCCTGTGGTTTAATGCTTCCTTCATCCAGTTCAGTTTCAGTCTGTCATGTTTACCAGACTCTCACTGTGACCTTTGACCC
This sequence comes from Paralichthys olivaceus, assembly GCF_024713975.1. Lineage (NCBI taxonomy): Eukaryota > Metazoa > Chordata > Actinopteri > Pleuronectiformes > Paralichthyidae > Paralichthys > Paralichthys olivaceus. The sequence goes on from NC_091110.1 coordinate 12,651,358, forward strand.
CTGAAATATAATCAGTTGATTTTTTTTTAAACTTTAAAATTTGGAGAAATTCTCCGAAGGCAAAAAACGTTTTGTTGGGCCACCGTGACCGTTGACCTCCAAAATCAAATCAGTTCATCCATTGGTCTAAATGAACATTTCTGCTAAATCTGAGAGGATTCCCTGGAGTCTATAATAATGCATTACATATTATTACACTAATAATATATACCTGTGGATACTTGGGCTAGACGACTCATGAGGCCTTTCAGGAGTTTCAGGATCAGTGTTTGGGATTTTTAAATTTGCAGAATATTTGTTGCATGAAGGCTTCTGAAGGTTCTGTGAGGTCAGGAGCAGGGATGCACCTTTTGAGGGGAGGGGTTTCAAAGGGGGAGGTTTTATTAAGGTCTGGGAGTGACCAACCTTGTTCCTTTGTTTGAGACCATGCGGACCTGCACCAGTGAGTTTGTTTGATTTTATTGGGTCAGTGGTTGAGAATTTATTTTCCCTTCTTTGTATATGTTAATATATTATGCACCCTAATTCACTTATCTATTAATCCCTAATGCTCGGTGATGATATTTGTTTGTGTTCCTGTTGAAGGATGCAGATGCTTTTGTCAACAGGATGCATAGATTATGTAAGTACCTCATTTAATCATTTATTTTGTTTGGTACGTATGGTTATAAGTTCATTTGTTGTCGTTATTCAAAAATTCTTCCATTCCTCCAATCACCCACCTTTTGTATTGGATCCATGTGTTTCCCACTCAATCACTCTGCTTCTGATCATGCAGTTTATAACAAAGGCAACAAGTCAAATACCATGCTGCATATGTTTCGGGGAAATGTGTTCTCCACATGGCTCTTCAAGTTTTGCAACTTTGAATGAGAAACAGACGATACGATTAAACTCTGTGGGAGAATGTCAGACTTTAAAACTTTGGAGAGAGTCCAACGCCCAATTGTTTGGGGAGTTGTGAAATAAAATACCCTTCACCTACTCTTCACCCCGGATGTAGTCACCTCTTGTTCTGTCAGGCCCCATGCAGCTCTTCTGCGCTGCCAACAATTACCACTAGATGGAGCTTGTATTCTTTCCAAAACAGCACTCCACTGCTCTTTGTGTTTTACATTTCCTTTGACATTCCTGAATAACTGGTAAACATTTGTAGAAGAAACCATAGATAAAAAATAATAAAAATAAACTCCTAACTTTAATATTCCAGCATTTTTTGTCATTGGTTCTTTATTCTGCATATATTTGATAACTTTTGTGTTGAAAAGTGCAACATAAAGTTTACTACCTTTCATACTTGTAAAGCACTTACAGACAACTCATGAAAATATAGTTAGAAACTACAAATCAGCTTAATGGGAGAAAGAAACTAATATCAATAAATTGAATGAAGAAAACCTAGGAAACACATTTTAATAACATCAAGTGACTTGTTTTTGAATAAAACACATTTGTGGGAAGAAAGGTTACTGAAAAAGTGTGTAATTGACCTTTACTTAAGTACTACTGTACTTCCAGTACTACTTGAAGGAAAAAAATGCGTCATTGTGTACACTGAATATATTTTGCAACCATTCTGTTCTCCGATTATCATGTTGAGACTCGTCAGATCACTCATACTGATACACATTAATGCCTCGTGGCAATGAATAATCTTATGTAACCTTTTTTTGTTTGCTAACTTGTAACTGAGTATTTTAATGCAGTAGCAGTGATTTGCTAGTTCTTATACTGCTGCTACGTGCGCTGCAGCGAGAGCCAGCACAGTCGGTATTATGGTCTTATGAGGATTAACCGAGCTCTGTTTTATTGACAGGAAGATGTGTGAGTTTTATTTGGGAATTAAAACATTCCTTCTGCCTCCTACATCCTCGTGCACTAACCTGCTCCAATCACACGGATGAGAATGATGACTTACCTGGATGATAGCTTTTTGGAAACAAGGAGAGGAATCTATCAGACAAACATGGACAGTGCAAGATAGATCATGCAAAGACTTTATGAAATAATGAAAGTTCATTATACCCTCCAGTATCTTTCATTTGGTATCATATGCACATGAGCGGCTGTTGACAAAACTCTTAAGCAATGAAGAAAAGACAAAATACACAAACAATTGACATTCAGAATCAGAATCTGCATTTCAAAGCTTGCTGTAAAATGAATGATGGATTAGTACAATTGTAATGTTTCTGTTGCATGTGGAGAGCTTTGTCAGATTAAACTCTAATACTTGAATACATATTTAATAATATATCTTTTAACAGAATTGATGATCTCTAACGAAGCAGGTTATGTTTCACATCTGTCCATTTGTTTGTTGGTTGTTTTCTATGTTTGTAAGAAAGATCTTATTTCTATGAGTTGGTGCAATTTGGTGCAGTTTGGATGAATTTCACTTTGATTGTTGGGCCTCTGGTTCCTTCTTAAATGTTTTTCCTGAAGTACCTCAAAGCGATATGTTCTGTACTGTATTTACTTGAATTGTGCATATGCTCTACTTCCCACAACTGTACACAAGACACTGTTTACGTTTGGTAAACTGCACACAGTCAATTTGAACTGCTGAGTGTTGGCAGCTGGTTTGAGTGTCGGCCATAAACCAGCCGCGAACCCTTTGTAATTTGACACTCCTCTGTTCAGAGTGACAAACTGGGAATAGAAGATGGATGGCCTCAGCCCCCCCCCCACTGCAAATATGAAAATGCCTCGCTAGCAGAGCTTCCACAAGTCAGCAGGATGTTGATATTATTCAGCCTCTGACGGGTCCACGGCAACATTCTCATCCACACACAATATTAAATGCTCACGTGGAAACCAGGTGCAGCGGTAGAGTCTCTAATGTCTCCCTGAAGTGTTGGAGCAGAGACGGCTCAGACTCCACCTCTTTGTTCATCTCCATAAATCAAATATAATAAAATGTAAACATGTTATAAATTACATCCTAATGGGAGTTTGCATGTTCTACCTGTGTCTGCGTGGGTTTTCTCCGGCGTCCTCCCACAGTCCTAAGACATGTAGATCCAGCTCCCCCCGGGACCTTTAAAGGATACGGATGATGGATGAATGGATGAATGGATGAATGGATATCTCTTGATAGATCAGATTTTCAAAAAGCAGATAAATAATCCTGGTACACAGCAAAACCATTAAAACAACACATCTCCAGGAGGACATAGGTTTTACGTATAGACCTCATTTTTACAGATGTGTCTATAGTTGTTATTAAAAATGGATCAAATGGCTGCTTATGGTGTGAAAGAGTTCGTAATGATGAACACACAAAGAATCATCTTTAGTTGTTTTCATCTTTTAGCTCATTGTTTTGGTTGACCAGCTCATTAATACAGTGGAGCATTTATATAGTAGATATATCCCGTGTGAATATTCAGCATTGTCCTAGGTTTTATTTTTATTTATTCAGTTTTACTGTATTTCTTTTTCCTTACTAACGATATAAAACAGCATTGGGTACCTTGAAAGCTACATAAACCAAAGTTATTTTTATATGTACTTTATATAGTAAAGACCAAAAAAAAGTCAATATTTGATTTACATTCATCAGATGGACAGAAACATGAGTCCAAATAAATGATGTTACTCTATATCTGCTGGTTTAAAAACATTTAAATATGAATATTTATCACTATTTATCTATCATAAAGCATCATTTAATGCAGCTGAAGGAATGTATTTTGTTAGACTAACACATTTCAGATGAATACAATTTAAAAAGACTCACAATCCAATGATTAGTTCTTTATCTTCACATTTGACAACACACTGTTTGGTCTTGGTGAAATGTTTTATGATGTGCTGCGTAACAACATGATCGATCATCAATAAAGTCTCCATCTACTGCCCAGTGCTATTTTATGTCTTGACTTGTGGTGTAATAAATAAACAGTTAAAGAAGACAAGTCCACAAAAGACCAACTTTATTCAAATCATGTTTATTTTTTTAAGCAACAGCAAGCAAACATAGTTTTTTCTTTAAAAGCAAGCCACGATTTCATGGGGACAAAATCAACTACTGGTACCAATGTTATTATCATGGCAGTGATTTGTGTGAAAATTCACCAACTTCCCCCTGAAAAAACAAAGCTCGTGCAGTCGTCCTCATGTGCAAATGAGTCGTGCAAATTAGTAAACATTTCATTTCTATGATCAAAGGTAGTAATTTACTCTGCGTGTCCAGAACACACTCTAATTATACTCTCATAGACACACACGCGCGCACACACACACACACACACACCAAGCATCCTGCTCATTAACATCCCTGTAAACACAAATAAACAGATTTTCCTGAACATTAGCATGGACAGAAAACATCTGTAGGCAGGAAACGACCTGGGCTCTGGCAGAGTTGCGTTCACATGCGGCAATATTTAATAAATCCCTCAAAAAATAATCTCAAATTCTTCAGGAAATGTATTGAAATAATATTTTACACCTTTGACTATATATAAAGATGGACGAAATCTCCCAAAAGTGAAGCCAAAGTGTCTCGATCACCACCTGGTGGCTGGCTGCAGTATATGTAATTAGTCCTGCTTGCTCCTGGTTAGCATATGGGACATATTTACAATTTACGTAGTTCTTGTCACATTGGTGTACAGGATGTTTAATTATCCCAGTAAGTTTGGTTTTAATTACTTGTTTGACGCTATTAAATGGGCTGAAACAGCATGATTGACAGCTGAGAATGTTTTGAGATTGGTTGAGTGTTGAGCGCGGACTCTGATTCCCTCGTGGCGTTTGCGTAGAGATGCATCCATCTTTCTCCACAGTCTAGAGTTTAAACTGAGGCCTTTCCTTTTTCGATTAAATAGGAGAAAAGGTCTTTTGGATGCAACACACTCTCTGTCTGTGGGGTCTGATTATTGCCCAACAGTAAACAGTCTTGTCCACGTTTTAAAAACGATACCAAAATATAACACCTACATATCTAAAAAAACACACCAGTTAATAAAACATTGTAATTTATTCATGCCACAACAAGGATTAATGTGCAGACTGTAGCTCCACACAGGAGAACATAAAACAGCTGTTTGTAATGGATTCATATAACTCTGTGTATGCCTTTTAAAACAGAGTGGGCATATTTCATGTTGCTTATGATTTCCACTTATAAATAGAATCATTCATGAACCACCAGTGGACAAAATTATTTGGGGCTAGTCCTGTTTGCGGGGGAAAAAATAGATCTGCGGCTCGCCATCTGTGCCTGAGCGGGTCTAATGAGACCTGATAGAGGCGGAGATCGGTTCATCAGCAGCTCGCGTCCAAACACTGTCGGTGTCGTGTTCATGTATCAGGCTGCATCAAACATCAAACACATGTACTGGAGCATCAGGGCTCAGGATTTAAATTAAGATGTGTTCAGGACGCTTCTTTTATTTACTATAAGTTGCAATTTTTTTAAATAATTCTTTTGTAAATAATGTGTTCCAACAGGATGAAGTGGAGGCATATCTTTATGTGAACGTAGTCTCACTGCAGAGTTCTGTCTAAAATTATATCCTGTAGATTGAAGTTCATTTTTCCATTCACTTGTATAGGAGAGTGGGTTCAGACTCTATGTCAAAGCAAAAACATGAGCAGAAATTAAACTGATTGATTTTCTTAAGTGGGATTTTTAGTGACTTTGATTCATTCTGACTTTTCACAGAAAAGGGGCAGCAGGAGCAAAGTTAGGGATAGAAAAATGTGCTCAAGGAATGTGAATTAGTAAGACTCCCCCTCCAACCTTTAACACCCACCGCCGAGGTGCCCTTGTGCAAGGCACTTAACCCTCAGCTGCTTCAGTGGACAGTGACAGATAACAGGAAGCTTCCACAAAAAAAACGAAAAACAGCAAGTCTATTCAGTTCAGTCCGACTTCTCCTGGGTGAATGGAGGTGGAATCATTGAGTGTCTGCATCACATTGCCGGACTTCAGCATTCAGAGGGAAAAACAACACACTCACTTATTTAAAAGTTTTTATCAGAAGCTGGATTCATCTTCTGCCACGACGGCACCTGCTCACACAGGAGGCTACACTCAGGGCGAGGTGACTCAGAGGGATACCAGTCCCTCTGAAAGGAAGCAGCTCTGAGCGATCACCTCCCACAGAAGTGCAACGGAACAGATTTTGACACATTTTCTTCACCAAAGCCCCAGGCCCGTAGCTCCAGCCTGTCCACCTCCTCCTCCCTGTCGTCCTCCTCCACATCGCCCTCCTCGCACAGGCTGGGCTCCTCCACAGAGGTCTCCATGTTTGGGTTGTAGTGACCGAACGCCTGCGCCTCACTGAACTCGTAAATGGTGGGGAGGCTGCTGCGCAGGCCGAAGCGTCGCCGCAGGGCCACAAGCAGCGGCTGTGGCACGGTGAAGATATCAACATTGTTGCCCAGGTCGATCCAGGCCAGGCAGGGGAAGTTCTTTGGATCTTTAACCGTGTCCGTCAGGTCTTTCAGGACGGCCACCGTCAGACGGTTGCCATTGACAGCTAGTATGGTGAGTTTGGGCAGGCAGCCGAGGTGAGGCAGCAGCAGCCGTAAGCTCTCGTCCTGGAGCTCAGTGAAGCTAAGGTCTACGGCCGTCACCGCGTCGCTGCTGCTCTGGAGGTAGAAGGCCACGCGGTGGACGTCTCGGCCCGACAGTGGGATGCCAGACAGGTTGACCACGTCGCCTGATACTTTCTTCTTCAGCGTGGTCTTCAGACTGTGACAGAGGAGACAAAACAAAGCTCATTTATCTACAAGTTCTCTCTGAGGCACAAATGCCAAACTGTTGCAGACTAACCCAAGTCTGCAAATTCTTCACTATTACCAGTCAGCATTTCAGAAGTGTGTAAAGACAAACAGTGTTTACATAATGATACAGAGGTTATTGATCTATAAGGGTCTGTAATGAGGCACCGAACGGTCCCACAGGAACAGGGAAACTGCAATGTGTGCACAAAAAGAAACAGTATGCAGCATTAGAGTGTAGAAAGTGTTGCAATCAATAATGCAGAGAATTTGCTTTTAAATGTGTCTCGGTCCGAGTCCCTCAACAAATTCTTCCTCCAGGGCTGAGTTTCATCTTCTAAATGGCAGCAGCTGTTTTCAGTTTTGGGGATATTCTCTCCCGATTCATCATCGAGCAGTTCAAACAAGGCAAAAAGTAAAGACGTTGCCAATGTGTCCCAAACAAAAACCTTGTTTTGAGCTGAGGTTGTGGTTGTTGGCACACGGGACAATGTGACATACAGAAAACATGTAAAACATTCAGGAGAGATAAGGATTCTTTCATTTTTAGAAATCAGGTCACTTGTGTTTGAAAAAGTACAGGAAACATATAGAGTGTGGATTTGCTTTGTTGCTGAGAGTTTGATTGATTGAAGATTGATACCAATCTCATGTCTGTATGTTAAATATGAAGCTATAACAAGCAGCTAGCCTAGATATTAACTGTGTCCTAATTCCGGGGATGCATCCTTCAGAGGCTGTATTTGAGGCTTACCAATTTCAATGGCCCCCTTAAATACCTCCTTCCACCCCTGAGCAATGAAGACTCCAAAGCGTGAATCCTTCTCAGGCCAGCCTAGGATTCATCGCCTTCAGTGGTGAAGAGTTAATGGTGGCAGCAAGTGATGAGACCAAAAACTCCAGTGCTTTGGTGTTTGGTTTCATGTTTAGAAGTAAGGATCAGGCTAAATTAAACAGCTGACAGTATACGTGAAAAAACCAAGGGGCTTGAAAGTGTTCTTATTGTGTCTAACTGCAGCTCTGTCGCTATGCCGTGATCCAAATCACGCTCTATGTGGCCACAGAGGCCGTCTCCTTTGTGGGTCGTGGACACAGCAATACATCTGATCTGCATTACTTCTTTTGAACAAATACTTCCCCGTCATTTTGCACACAGACACAAAGAAAACTGAGTTTTTGTGAATCTGTATTTTGAGTTTTTAAAAACCTCTTTTTGTGACATAACACGCAGAGGAAAGCTTTTTTTGCTAAAAATCTGTATTGACGTGAACGAGGCGATAGTCAGGCAAATAAACCTGAACCCAATAAACACAGAAATTATTAATTTTTATTTTATTTTTGTGCTAAACTAAGTTAGCCCCTGTTGGCTGTCGCTTTATATAATTAGTGCACACACATTAAAGTTGTAGCAGCCTCCTCCTCTAAGTTCAGTCAGAGGTCTGGAGATTTAGCGCGGGACAGACAGGAGGATAACGGGCTGGATGACGGACGGACGAACACGCTGAAGAGGGACAAAGCTGAGCCTGAAACGATAAGAGCGATAACGCCAAGTATCATCCATTTTCAGTCATAACGACTTCAGACAAAAGGTGTAAGGTGAATCCATCTCAGGGACGAGCAGCACTAAGAGTATCACACCTGTCAGGTTGGATCATTGTATCCCTCATTGGGCAATATGAAGCTAAGTGTTCTCTCTATACCAGAATGTGGTCAAATATTCATAGGAGCTATAAGGCGCCTGCATGCAAGACTAAAGGCAGCAGTGATCACCTCCCACAGCGAAGACATCTGCCAAACAAATGAGGATGAAGCAGAAATGTGGGACTTTGTTTAAAAGAAGCCTCTCTTTGTCTTTAGAGTCTGTTTGCCTATGCCTTGTCCCTGTTTCCTCAAGCGAGGATTATCCCCGCATCTCGCTCTGCTCGCCGTTCTGTCTGGGAGGCTGTGCTCTCTACATCAGTCACCCTCGCTGCTCCTTCCAGGGAAAGAAAAAAAATCCGTAGCACACCGAGGCTGTGATTTGAAGACTATTGATTCTAGGAGGAGGCAATAACTCATCTCTCCCTCCTTCACATCCTCACTCTTGTTCACTGTCGCTCTCTTTCATGGTCTTTTCTGTTTTTTGGCCCTTTTTTTTTTGCAGTCTCACTTTGTCTGAGACCTTGTATCCACTCTTTCATCTTTACCTGTTTTCAGCCCTGTCTGTTGGTTGGCTGGTTGGTTTGTGAGCAAGATTACACAAAAACAACTCAACAGATTTTGACAAAACTAGGTGGAGGATGTGATATGGGTCATGACAGAACCCATGAAACTTTGGTTTAGATGCAAAACTTACTTTAACATTGTGAGAGAGGGCATATGTCAACATTTTTATTGTTTTGCCAGAGAATAGCTCATAGATCTTGATGAAAAAATCTGGCATATTTACTGAAGTGATGTCAATGAGTGTGTGAAATTTGGTGAAGCTTGATTAAACTGATTTAAATTAAAATTGGATTAAATATAAAATCCTCATCTCAACCGCATTATGCAGATGCTTGACTTTTTGGGAGCTGCCATGTCGTCCATCTATATGCCATCTGTCATATTTACTCGTTGCTGATAATGTTATATATATTATTATACATATATTATGTTAAAATTCCATTCATTCTTTAGTTATCTTGGCCTCTACTGGTAGATGTTTGCTACTGTAATGTAGAGTTGTTTATAAAGAGTATTTGTTTTAAGAGTTAACCAGCAGAAAGTCCAAAAGTTTAGTCCAATACATTTCCATAAACAGTATATATACTTATACTTAGAAAGCTGAAACCAGTAAATGTTTGACCTTTGACTTCAAATTCATTTTTCATCAATATGACCAAAACATTCCTGAGCTCAATCAAATATTGATTTCAACTGTAGTCTTTTTAAAAGTCAGACTGCATCAGGCAGATTCTTGGCACGCTCGACCACAGGAGGTTTACTGCACCACCGTGCCGCTTATGCACTTTACTGTAATGAAACTAATTATGAGCATCGACTCCTGTTCTCTTGGACGTACTTATCGGAGGGTTTTCTTGCTTCAACTGGATCCCTGCCCTCTCGTGTGAGCGCCTGTGTTTGTGTAGGAGGAGCGGCTCCATGAGACAGCGTCAGGCAGGGTCGCTCCTGTAGCTGAGTGGGTGGTGCAGGGGGGGGGGAGGTGGAAATCTAATGTGTTTTTAATGAGATTAAGTGAGGTCGACTTCAGACTTCCTTCCAAATCTGCAACCTTCCTGCTCCGTGGGCACAGCTCCACCCACAGGCTGCTCGGCTGGACGCAGGCCCGGGCGCGCAGCTAGCGTCTCTGAAGCCACATCGCACACACTGTAGTCCGTCACCATGAAAAGATAACAACAAAACAAAATGTCTAATCTGGCTCCCTCTGATGTGGCTGCCATGCTCGTAGGCAGTGGTGCACATCCTCTTGGACCAGCTCAGACACAAACAACTTCAAAGTGTAGTCGACCGGCATAAACACGACGCTAACCGAGAGCGTCGTCCCCTGTACGAGGACTCATTTAAAAGCAAACAACTGAGGCGAATCCATCTATTGGCTTCCTCAGGAGCGACTGATAAAACAGTACAGGAATCTAATAAGAGCCGACTCTCAAGTGTCAAACTATTGGCTGTTTAAATGTGGGTTCAGGCAGGCTGTCTAATTGCTTTTCATAGCCTGTCTTTCCTCGGGGATGTTGTTAACTTTTACGCACTGAACAAGGGTCCTCGCCGCTCTATAGTCATGCAAACCCCAGAGGTAAGAAATAAAACATGTGGGAAAAAAAAACAGAGGACGTGTTTTTTAAAGAAGCATTTGAGAAAGAGAATTTTGAGGGATACGCTGCTGAGGAATCTGCAATTCAATCTGTGTTTCAACCACACTGGATGGGATTTGTAGTGGATGACAAACCTCCATTGGTTTGATGGATCTCACAGGCTGCTGCTGTTCATACAGAGATTTACTCAGACAGGCTCCGATGCCCAGAGACGACAACTGCAAACACCACGCATCTGCTCCAGCTGCGTCTCTTATGCAACGTAATGGAAATGAGTTTGTGCAAAAACACTCAGCTGTCAGACTGATAGGAACAAGTAGCTAAAACGAACACAGTCTAACAATCCTGCAACAGATCCCCCCTTCATGGAGGATTTCAGGGTTCAGCTTTTGTTCAGATTGAGATGTTGATTGCTCAGGTAGTATGTTTGTAGCTCTGTTAACCTACATGGTGTTTTTATTTTCTTATTTTGCTGTTTGGTTCAGTTGAAGCGTTATACTCAAGCATTGGACGCCTTGTTGTTGGTAGAGGTTGGAAGGATTCATCCATCGGAGCCTTTGTTTCTAAGAGATCGAAGGACACATTTGTCATAAATTCATAATTGGAGAGCCTAGTTGCTCCACTGTGACACAATCAGTCTTCAATTGATCTATTGGCAGAAATTGGAAAAAAAAAATATTCCTAGTGATGTTTTCACTAGTGTGTTTCATCTAAATTGTACAAATTGTTGTGTTCTTTACTCTAGAATGGCTCCTTTATATTTAAATACTTTATATTTACATTGGGAGCCGGTCCTCTCTAGGGATGGCGGCCATGTTTTTTACAGTAGCCCAAACTGGACAAACTAAACCTTTTGAGTTTTTACGACAACTGAAGACGACCACATGTTCTCTGTCATGTTTAGAAGGACAGGGTGAGGTGAGGGGCGTTCAGCTGCAACATTCAACTTCACCACTAGATGTCTCTAATATCTACACACACTGAACCTTTAAATGTAACCAAACGCTGGTGAACCAGGAGGAGGTGGAGGCGGCTCATGGGGCTGACACTGCATCCTCCAGGATTAAGACACGGCAACATTTTCATAACAAGACTCACAAACCTTCACTAGTCTTCTGCCAGAGTTTTAAAGAAATGGCAGGAAAAACTTGTAATCTGCCCACCCACATAGAATACATGGTACCCTCCATTACCCTCATGAATCAGTAATACGTCCAGGGATATGGGGGAGTGTGGTAAAGGTTATAACCCCCCCATGTTCATTTATTATGTGGGATTTAATATAACCAAGGGCAGAGAGTGTTAAAGACGGTTTTACTTTTACATTTTTTCAGCACTGGTGTCTGTAACTTCACCCAAGCTACTGGAGCTGATGATTAAAGAAATATTAGAACATTTTGGGAAATTAGCTTCTGACACTGAAAAGAACTTTTTAATCACTCATTAATCGGCTCATCTTTTTCCTCTGTCCTCTATAAATATTTTCCATCAATTTAGAAAATAAAAGAGAAAAATGTTTGAGTCTAAAGTATATGTCGTAAGAAAAAGTTAATGTTAGAGAAGGACGCATATGGCACTACAAAAGATCTCTTTATAAAGAATCATTACAATATTACTAGATCACATTTTTACCATTCATAAAACTTTATACTCTTTATGAAGTAAACCTCGTTAGATTCCTTCACATGCAGCTTGATAGTAACGGGTGAGAATCTTAATATTCTGCAGACATCATTTTAAAGGATTTGTTTTGCTGTTCTGGTTAAAGCCCTGAGCATGGCCCACATGTTTTAAAAACACAACAGTCTGGTTAACATCAGAGTGAGCAGAGATACTGTATCTCAGCTAAGAGGAGAAACTCTGTAAATTTATGTCCTGCTGAGCACGCAGCGAGACACTTGACTCATTTCAGGGGGAATGAAATAAAAGCACTTGAGAAACACTGGATGTGGAAGCCGTTCCTCAGACTCGTGGGATCGGTCGGATCAATGTCTGCTTCATCAACGCTTTGGTCTTGACTTGTTTGTTCCTCGTATCGATCCGAGCTGTTTTGCCTCCGGGCTTCTGTATAATACATGCACAGAACGTTTGGCTCAGCCGCGGTAGACCCTACGAGGGTCTAATGTACAAACTCATGCAGGAAAGGTGAGCTGGTAAAGGACGGCTCCTTTGCTTCTGTGCCTGTGTTTTATGTGAACGCGCCCTCGGGCCTGTGACTGCACACTTCATAGCTGAACACTTCCTCAACCAGTTTGTTTAACTCAACTCCGTTTTAGCATCAAATGATGTAACTCTCATGCCTTAGGGTCATTTTTAATGAGAATCCTTTACAGTCACTCGGAGCAAAGAAAAAAATGTCGTTAAATATGCCATTTTCTCTCTGTCACACTGATACTACGGTTCTGCAGAAAATGTTCTGGGAAACATGAAAGTGGTGATTGCATATACTATCTCGTGTCCTCCAGTTTCACAGGGATAATGGCACATGTTCTGGGGAGGGGAAAAAAAAGCCTGAAAGCTCATTTGGATTTGGATTAAATTTCAGTGAAACATTTAGCGAATGGGGTGATTAAGGCTTCGACCATTGTACGGCACCAACAGAGCAGCTCCGGGCTGTGCAGTGTTTTGACATCTCAGATCAGTCACTGGGTTCTCGGTAACTTTGAATTTGAAGTCTGTGGGGGTGCGGAGCTGAACATGGAGTGAAGTGAGAGCAGAGAGGAGCAGCACATGTGCCCTTAGAAAGAGAAACAGGAGAATCTAAGTACAAGTCATTAAAATCTAAATCCCATCTGAAGATGTGTTATTAATTCCCACCAGTCATTTGTGACTTGAATTAGAAAAGGGGGCCTTAACCAGCACGGCACAAACAGAAGGGACGTTTTCCTTCAGTGCAAAACACAAACTACTCTGAAGTGATAGAACGAGCAATGGTAGGAGGAGCACATCACAAATACAGCGAAAAAAACAAACGGGAAAGAAAACATTACAACTCTGCAGCCCAACATGAACGTGGATCGCTCCTAATAGTTTTATATCCTGCCGAAGATAAAAACATATTTGTGCCAACGATTAAAAAAAACGCTTGGCACAGAACGTACCATAACGCAACAGTGCAGCGTGTAAAATGCAAAATGTCCTCCAAAGACGAGCCATAAATTCTCCCCTGATTTGATTTGATGTGACAAACTGGATGCTGACGAGAGAAGAATACTGCGAAGGAACACATAGAAAACAGTTTGCATTACATAACTGTATATCATGGAGTAGTGCGCCTGTGTCTGCTATATTATGTCAAGGCACAGTTATGAAACCAGCATTAAAATGCAGGGCTCCGAACACAGCGAGCGAGCAGCTGGATAGCGGAGTGAAACCTGATTGTTGTAAAGGATTGAGACCCACAATTCATTACAACAATCCTTATTTCTGTTGTTCTGAGGCAGCATTAGCATTATCTCAGATTTACAGTTAATATCCAAGCAATGAAAACAAACCTGTTATTTGATGTTTAAAATTTCTATCAATTTAAAAGCACCTTCAACCTTGCATCTTTTCATTTCTTTATGGCCCTGTGCCCTGAAGATCGGAGCAGTGGATACCGAGCATCTCTTTCCTTCTTCCCCCTCATCCCCCAGCAGCCTGTGCCGAGGGAAGCCCTCAATTATTGATGGATGTGGATGGCGGCTGGATCTTTAAGTCTCTATTAAAAGTGGAGGTCAAATAGAAAGCAGATTGAGCAGACGGAGTGCAGCGTGCAGTCAAGTGGAATATTCCATGTCCAACTTCAGACATGAGCAAATCCTCTCAAAAAAAGAGATTGCGCTCTCAAAAATGAAAAATTCTCACTTTTTCACATATTCTTTCCCAAGAATTTCTTGCCCACGCCTCAGGAGTTGACCTTGTAGGTTCGGCAGAGGTCGGGCTTGTTGAGTCAGAGCCTGTTTGACCCTCCCACCTCAGGGGGGTGACTCGTCTTCAGAAATAGGACGTACACATTTTAAAGGCAGAGGACACAGGATCAGCGTACAGATGCCACGTGTGGAGTAAATAAACTGAAGTAGAAGTTCATTTTTGCATATATGTAGTAACATTTTTAAAAATAGTTTCTCTTATATTACTTACATTTAAAAAAAAAAAAAAGTACATATGTATATTTGTATATTTATTCATATTCCTTTCTTCTTTGTTTATTTCCAGATGTTTTTCATTTGCACATAGGGAAACTTAAATAAAAACAAATAAAAAAAGGGTGATGGCTTATTATTGAAATTAATTCACTTATATTATGAGTCAACTTTACCCAGTAAATAATAATGTTCACTTTCTGGAAACCATGAATCTGAAAAAACCTATTGCAAACCATCCATTAGCGAAATGAGATTGAGTTTCAATGTATTTTCTAATTCAAATTGTCAATCAGAATGACTTTAAATCCATGGATCACCAATAAGTACAGCAGTGAGGTGAGCAGAAAAGGTGAGCGGTGCCGTGACAATATCACTGTGGCCCCGGAAGGATCATGTTCGGTGGAGAGGTTCAGAAATAACAGCGAGGAAGGGAAGTAAAAGGGATTTCTTTAAAGATTAAAGCAAATTAGTCTGAGCAGAGCAGAGAGAAGCTGGAGAGAGAATCCCACAGAGCGCTTCCGTGATGATTAGCAGGTGAAACGCTGTCAAGGAAACCAGGGATAGAAATAAAGTTGATGAAATGCAGCAGAAAAAGCGTTGATAAGCATAAAATTACACAGATGTCACAGAAACTTTTCACCACGCAACCAAATCTAGTTTGAGTCAAGATGCCTGCGCGGCTTTTCTCAGGGTGTGATTCAGGAGTGAGAGGATGACGTGAGGTTCCATTACAGGAAATCCGTTTTTTTAAATCGTATATGAGCAGATACGGGAAGAAGGTGGTGATCTTTCAAATATTAGTCATATAAAGTGAAAATTTGTTGCATTGTCTGGAAGACTCACGATGGCGGCTGGTGTGCAGGACAGTATGGAGGAGGCGACTTGAGTCTCATTCTCTTGTGTCAGCATCTGGGGATTTGAAATCTGAGCAGCCACAGGGAACCAGTGGAAGCAGCAGCACAGGATGATTTGTTGTCGGGGAGAGAGTATTTCAAGACCAGAGCAGGGAGAGAGTTTCAACCGCTGGGATGGGAAGATGATTTAAACGTTGAGCAGTGAGAAAGTGGAGAAAGTTGGAAGCTGAAACTTGTATGTTACACCTACAGCCAAAATTCTTGTTCTGCCCTGTTTGATGTTACATCTCGACTCTTAGGCTTGGATCAGAAGAGGTTGTCGGTGGGTCAAACTGCTTCAGACCCCCTCATGTGTGAGTTTCTATAGTGTGTATGTGAGAATGATTTTTAACGCCCACCTCTTTCCTCAACTGGCCAGCTGTGCAGAGGTGAAAAGTCAAAGTCTGAACTTCTCCCTTTGGCCCCTGTTTTTTTCCTTCACACAGCTATGTCATTTGCATGCGAACAAACACAACGCCATGCACGACAATGAAAAATTTGAAAAATACACATTTGCGAAGAAATGCTACGTTTAAAGTTGGACGAAGGCAAAATATCTTGGATATGAAAGCAGCCATCTTGTGCATTTGGAGCTAAAGTCTGCGCAGTCCTTCTGATACACACACCCAACCAATCGGGAGTCAGTCTCAGGTGTCATGACGTTTTGTAGCTTCAAATAACATGACATCAATGGAGGACATTGGCTGTACTCCACAGTGTCTGAAGTGTGCATCATTGGACATGAAGTGTTTCCAGATGTTGTTCATGATACTGAAATCAGCCTCTGGTTATCGGACATCGTTTGTTATTCAACCCATTCTTTGGCAGCTGATAAACCGCTGCTTGTGACTTTATTGTCCCAGTGTTTGGCGACTATATTGAGCTTGATAAAAAGATGAATAAAAAATGACTTTTGGCCCGGCTTCAGAGAGGGAGCTGTGGGAGGAGAGGGACTTGAGTCTGAGAATTGTGAGGTCTGCGTCACAAATCACGACTCAGACAGACTATCAATGCTCAGCCACAGCTGATGACACCTGCCCGAACAGCTGTCAGAGCCACGACTCGTTTCACTCTCATCATCAGTCTGCACGACGGAATATCAGCACTACGCTTAATCCTGCTGAACAATGTTTTCGACGCTGATTAATGCAGCAAAATAAAAGAAACACCAGATGGACACAGATTTCCTTTAATATACACAGAGTCTTATTGGTGAGGCTCAACACTGAACAGAAGAATCGTCTTGAACCACAGTTATTTCTTTAAATATACTCAGGTCTGTAATAGCTGCTCTAGGCATCAATTATTGCCTTGCAGTAAAGACGAGCAGTGAAAGTCGCATCTGCAGTCGTGAGTCCAATCTCATCCAAATGTGCTGGAGCTTGATGAAACTGAAATCCAATACCGATTACAATAACATTAAAATCTCCTCTAAGGGCTTCGGCAATACTGTATTTCTCCAAAGCCTGGCACTTGCAGCTGCGAGGAAAAAAAAAATGAAATTGCCTTGATATTTTAATAAGCGTGGCACACTTGCTTTGCACTTGCTGGGTTATAAAAGCAAAGCCGGGCGCAGTAATGAAGCTTGAGTTTTGATTTATGTCTTATATTTGTGGAAGATTTGCAACCAATTGCATATATTTCACCAAACCAATCCAATCGGAGGCCCCGCTCCAGAGCAGGCCATCACACATTTCTAGATCTATCAAGCATTTTTCTCACTATCGCATCATAGAGAAAATGAGAATGTAAGCACGCAATATAGGTTTTCCCCCATTCCTAAATATGAACCGATCTCATTCGCGATAGATTAGAAGCAAGCCTTGCAACCTTGCAGTAATTTCACCTCCCCTCTCTTTCTCTCTCTCCGTCTGACAGAGCATTTCCCCAGAGCCTTGGCTCAAACTGCAGAACCGCTCTGTGTGGCAACTGTTGAGCGAAATGCTCTCTTAAAAGGAGGAGAGGAAGAAAATCCCACATGGAAAAGAAGAGCAGAGGAGGGAAATCAATGAGAGGAAGGAATTTTAAAACAGGAGAAATCAAGGAGCTAGGGAACAAAACAAAAAAAGAGGAAAGGTGATAGACAAGGAGGCAGACAGAGAGGGAGAGGTGGAGAAACAGAGGATCGATAACAGAAAAGCATCTGAAATCATGAAAACCACGTCCCAATGTCTCACATGATCCAAAGACGTTGGTTTTCTACAAGTTGTAGCGAGCAAAGGAAACAGTCCCGCGGTACAGGGCTGTCTGGGTGGTCGCAGTGGAGGCTGCGAGGGAAACAGAGCCGAGCTTGCTAATGAGCTCACTGCGAGAGTCTGCTCGTGTTGTTTTCTTATTTTGAAACGCAACAACCAAGAGACACGAGCAGGAAGTTAACTCATGCTGTAAAAACTCTTTCAATCTGGGTTAATTGCTCTGGGAGAGGGAGGCTGGTGATCGTCATTATCATAATAACGCCACAAACGTATACCTGTTGCCTCGTCTGAGAGTTTTCATTTGTTTGCTGCTGCAGTCGGTGACCTTCTGTCGTTCTTCCTTTCTTTCACTCGAGCTCGAATGATCAGTATCAAGTTCAAATCCCAGACTGTTCACTCCTGCTAGTTATCTTAGTGCGTTGTTTCAGCAGATCAGTTTTAGGAGCACACCTTAATGATGTGGGGTAATGACAGAAGAACACTCTGGGCTGCTTGGATCGTTAAGTGTTTCAGCTGGTGTGAGAATGTTCTCATTACAATCGTATCAGTTTTTTTGCAATTTTTCACCTCAGGATTTTATTTTCTTCCACCAAGTTTCATTAGTATAAGTTATTTATCTTCTGGGGCCAAGGTATTTCAGAGTAAAGATCAAAAATAGATTTCTGGTCATTATGGGATTGAGATCCAATAACTTTAAACCTTTTAAACACATGATGAAACCTTAAAATCCTGGAGGTAGATCGTCCCAGGTGAAGGAGCAGTCCCAGACTTCCTCTGAGTATTTCAGAGAGGCTCTGTGGAGGATTATGAGCGGCGCTGATCCTCACGGGGAGGACGAGTAAACTGTGGCATTTTTCATCTGTAGTGCTACGACACACTGAGAGGACACACTCACCACGCCTGAGACTTCCTCCTGGGCACGCTCTGTCTCGTCCACTTGGAGTGAGGGGTCAGGTGGTACATCAGCTGCCGACAGATCTTGTTGGTGGACTTGAAGGAGTCTGTCTCCTGCAACACACACAAAGGACGGATGATGGCCGGGTAAAATGTTAAATATCTTAAGTCGTTTTCAGATATGAACTCTAGACAATGGCCTGGGCCTTCTCTGGAAACGCAGCAGGAGATAAATGTACATGCAATATTTGATGAAGTGGCTCATCAGCTTTTGGGGAGGTTTGCACAGTATGAATTCCCCTCTAGTTCATTTCTGAAGATGGATAAGAGCAATAATAAGGAGAATGTGATATTTGATTTTCTGGTTTACTTTGATAATCTACTGATCTATAATTTCTGACATTAGTATGTCAAGAGATGAGGGATAAACGCAGGGTGCGAATACTTCTAGATGTATATCTGGTTTTCTGTTTCCCTCCTGTTTGTTTTTCAGTACATGTCTAGCAGAGCGAGGAGGGAGCGGGTGGGGGGGATCTACGATGTAAAACTATTCATACATGATTTATCAACATGTTCAAACTCAACTCAAATGTCAATAAACTGAAAAAAGGTTAAACGTCTTCAAAGCAGAAGGCATTTATAAATTCATTTTTTCCGGCAAACTACTGATGCACTGATTTCCACATGGTAACAAAGCGTCTCTTTCATGTCACATGAAAACAACTGCTTCAAACATTTTCTACATAGAAACACTAATTTAGTTTCCCTTTCGCCTGCGTCTTCCTCCGCGTCTCCTCCTCGTCTTCACCTTCTTCTTTTCCCTCCTCCTCCCCCGTCAAAGGCTTTAAATGGAATGGGTTTGTGCTGAGCAGGCTAAATCTAATTAATGGTACAACACAACAACAAGGAAGAGGCAATGTGGCGAGAGAGAGAAACAGACAGGGGCAATTTACCTAAAGGCGATTAACCATTCCCGCTGCCACTTCTTTTCTTGGGCGACAAACAAAACATGCCTCATATACTCTATAACGTTCTGAGCTGCTGTTTCAGCCGCTCGCATGACTGAGCACGATGTAACAGCAGCGCATACTGATTCACATTGTGAGAGCGTTGTTGGGAAACTGAGGTGTGGAGGACTCAAGCATGTAATGTGCAGCACTGTAACTCTAAAAGCAACATTAGCAATGAATCATGGGTTTGTAAATCAGATTGCATGGAAACGTGACATACATTAGATTAATCTGTAACGACCATGACTGCTGTACATATATAATCTGAATATATCTCAGTGTAGTGGAAAACAGTATCTACAGAAGCCGCAGGGCCTTAAACCCAGCTCGCTGCCTCTCTACATCCTCGTCACGTCTGACACAGAATCCTGCCACGGGTCGCCAGCCAGTCAGAGCTGCCAGCTCCTCGCTATCCGTCCCGTCCTCCTGGGCTTTCCTCGCCGAAGCAAAACACACAGATCAGATCAGTTACTTACAGGTGATTATCATCAGAGCTCTGTAAGTAAAAACTACACCGACCTTATCTTGAGGAGAAATCATCTTTTCCTCAATCTGATAAGAACATAATAGGCTTGAAAGGCCCCCGGGTCTGTGTTCTACAGCTTCTCAGAGTTGCCGCTGTAGCTTCTTCACCCTCATACACAAGTTTGAGATGTAATTTGAATTTTAATAAGTTTGATTTGTATGCCAGGTTACAAGCGGATGAGCAGACTTTCTGTCTGGATAAATCACAGAGCATCCTTGATTTTTATCAACCAAATAAATCTGACCTGTGCAGAATCAGTTTTAATGATGAAAAATCTGCTTTCTGTGCATTCAGGCCTGGTATACTGCTGTGTACTAATATTACTGATATGGATAAACCTTAGACATTGGACGTTAATAAAATATAGACAATGATAAAACCCTGATACAGAACTGTGCCATATGGCAAAGTGGCAAAGTGCAACTCAGTGACGCATGGTCTTTTTGATAAAGTGGTTTATGTAACTAAGGCAAAGAAATGCTGAAACAATATATATACATTTCGAATGATAAGAAATAAAACCCTAGAGATTCTCTGCCAGAAAAGTCAAGACCACCATACCTACAAACACCCGCCCACTGACTGGACCCCTCCACCGTATTGGTATTTTTACACCCACCCATGTATCAGCTGAAGCGCTTATCCTTTGAGGGTTGCGGAGGCGCTAGAGCCAAACCCAGCTGATATTGGGTGAGAGGTGAGAGGTGGGGTGCACCCTGGACAGGCTAAGTGTTTGCACAGCTCTGTCCAGCATCACCACCCTCCCCAGGCCACAAGGTCGTTGCCCTCAAAGTGCCCTCACTGATGGAGCCAAAGCCACACCACCCACAGGCCTCAGTGCCTGTTGACCTCAGCATGATAGCCACTGGGCAACTCCTCACACTTGCCAGTAGGAAGCAACCAAACCACATAATCTCAGTCGCGCACCTGCAGGTCCTGGAGCACAGCTGCTGTCAAACCCTGATCCAGGTCGTCCCTGTAGCCTCGCCATCCATCCCTGACCTCTGTACCCCACCATACAGCATGCACGTGTCCCTCTTTACAGCTGGGAATCAGGGGTTTATGAGAAGCTAAAACTTCTCATAAACTTTACAGAACTTTACAGAATGCACTTTGATCAGTCGATAAAACTGAAAATGTCCACAATGTACAAAGTGACTTATTTTTACCTATTATTGTTCTCTTCTGTTGCTTCATCCAGAGTCAGACCGATTTGTTTTAGTGATTCTTACCCTTTTTGGACACTGCAGGTCCCGAGCTAGACTGAGCAGCAGCTCATGAGAAATGGGGTCCACCAGGTTGAGAAAAGCTGCGTTCTTGTACAAGATGTCGTTGAGCGACGTCCCCTGGAGGCCCAGGTCCTGAGAGGAAAAAGTAAAGAGACAGACAGGGATTCGATTATCTCCTTTCTATTTGTTTGATGAAAGCAGTCGTGTCTGAGCTGAGCTTAATTCAATATTCGACTGATATTTCATGGATAGTTTAATGGAAAGAGATTGTCAGTGTTTATAAGCTTTTGTTCATTATTTTCCCTTTCATCTCGCTCCTCTTATCAGGCCATGGCTGATAAGGTTCTGCCATTGGAGTGATGATAACACCCAGCTGATAGGGGTGGGGTGGTATTTCTTTGAGCTTTGTGTGTGTGTGTGTGTGTGTGTGTGTGCTCGTGTGCACTGAGAGCAAGGTTTACACATACCAGATTCGATTCCAGATAAATGCATTTCTGACTTCTACCTTTTATCCTGACAATTTCGGGCGGATGTGGCTCAGAAGTTACAGCAGGTCGTCTTCTGACTAAAAAGTCGGTGGTTTGATCACCGTCCATTCCACGTGCTGAAGTGTCCTCGGGCAAGATAATGAACCCCAAATTGCCCCTGATGTGTGATATCACTGCACATAGAAGCACTGGAAGAGTGCGAATAAGTGGATGGTGAAATTGTAGTAATTGAGATCAATCGGTCAAGACCAATTCAGAGGAAAACACTGTGTGATGTGCACAAAAGTTAAATAAAGGCAGGGAACAGGAAACCTCCCCAGGAGTGGATGATGATATTTATATCATCTTCGGTCAGTTTCTATTCGCAGTGACACTGTAAAGATTTTGAAGCTGCTTCTTCAGGTGATGCTTCGAGCACCGTTAACATAAAATCACATAATGTCTTCAGACACATGAAATGGCCCCACCAGCAAACAGCAGCCACACACTCACGCGCACGGTCATGTCTCCATGACTTCAGAAGACATTAAGTTGATTTACTCTCATTACCTGGAGCCTCATACAAAACCTCCTTTCTGACATAAACCTAACCTTAAAGCATGCCCTTAGTTTAAAGGGAATGATTTCTGTTATGGGCGGGGGGGCTTTGTTTTTGTCCCTTTAAAAGGAAGACAGGCTCCCCCACAGATTTAGGTCCCTACAACATGAACAAGACCCAGACACACAGACACAAGTTTGCGCACCTACATATATCCTTGTTAGGACACGACACTGATGTCAGTGAAACCCTTATCCCTAACGCTGACCATGACCAATTGATCCTAACCTTAACCCAACCACATTTCACATCTTAACCCAAACTGTAACCAGGACCTCAGAAAGGATGTCTAGACACATTAGGATCCAGCTTAGGTAAGAAACAATTTCACACACACACACACACACACAAACACACACACACAGCAACAAAAATAAAGTAGATTAAAAAAGCAGCACAGCAAACAGCAGGGAAGACATGAGGCCGAGAGGATGAAACAAATAAGATGAAGATGAAAGGTTTTGAGGAAAGAAAGTCAAATGAATTATGTCTCTTAATCCAGAACAAATGTTACAAGATGATTTCCTCTGCTAATGCTCAATGTTACATCATCAACATAACTGCTGCTGAAGAGAAAAACACGTTTCATGGGACCAGCAGCCCCTCGTTTGAGTAGTTCTGTCATGTAAAATTGCACCAGCTAGAACACTCAATACTGTCTGCTCTATAGAAAATGAAAAGCTTCTTCCAACAGCAGGCTGGATGCTGAGGCTGTGTAAAACATGCTCTATAAGCTCTGACAGCCCTCACACTTTGGGGCACAGTGGAGGCAAAGAGGAAAACTCCCATCAGCATTTTCTCCTCCTCCAGCTTTTGAGTTGATTTATCACAGCGGAGCTCTGTGGGATTCCCTGATGTTGGGCTATCCTCCAGACCAGCCCACTGCCTGCCCTTCAATAAACCTCATTTAGCGCAGACGCTGGCTGCCACAAAAAAATCCAAAAAATGGGTGCAAGGAGGAAATTGGAGACTATTTTGCAATGATGATAATGTGTCTGTTGTGCAGCTGCAACATCAGATATGATGTTTTGTCTGTGCAGCTGCGTGGGGGATGCACAGCTGAAACTAAAATACACACATCAGAGATCTGATCCCACGGATTAATTTGGCTGATTCCTAATCATGAAAGCATGAAATGTTTTCCTACTTGTCACCATCAGGATTCGTGCTGTACACTTGCCTGCACGATTTCAGATCTCGCTACAAATGTCCTTGTGTTAGCTGCATATCTAATATGATGTCTGCCTCATCATGGAAAGTCTGAATAAAACGTCAAGCTCTGGATTGCAGAGCATCATCCCACACATGCAGTTCATTAGAATCCAATTAAATATAGTGCACAGTGCCACAGTGTTTCTGCTTCACTGGAGGAAACATTTCAGAGCTGTCAGGTGAACTCCAGCTTTGTTTTCTTTCTTTCTTGGACTGAAGGATTAAATATTCTTTACTGACTTGACAAAATGTTCTGACCCTCAATTTAATTACCCAAGACTGTGGTTTTCATGTGAAAATATAAAGCGGAAGTTTCAAAGACACATATTCCCACAGTCATGGGCAATGGTGCTTTGACGGAGGATGAGGTCAATATGTCAGCTTAGTCAGATGTGACAGGACATGTGAGGATTAGCTCCTTCTTATACATTCTGATACACGACTATATTCTGATATCTCCATTGTTATTGCTACAGTTGTACATGTAACGGTACCCTAAAACAAAGGAGAACAGAGCGAGCAGGAGGAGTTCTCAAGAAATGGTGATTTTCTTTATCAATCCTCTATTCAACTTTTGTTTAGTTGAATATATTGAATGAATATGAATTTCTGTTGATCATCAAACCGGTGCAACTTTATATGCAACAACTGTGTTGAAGATTATTGCAGAAAATAACGTATGCGTTGTGAGGTAACCTTTAACTTCATAAAAAAATGCTCGTCATCCACAACAGGGAGCACTTTAATTAGCGTCCCCTCCATTGGTTACTCAGTTTGCATGCTGTAGCATAATTGATATGACCATTTGCTGA
Organism: Paralichthys olivaceus; assembly: GCF_024713975.1. Taxonomy (NCBI): domain Eukaryota; kingdom Metazoa; phylum Chordata; class Actinopteri; order Pleuronectiformes; family Paralichthyidae; genus Paralichthys; species Paralichthys olivaceus. Next base: position 12,675,877 of record NC_091110.1, read on the forward strand.
TTCTTTGTTTACTCGGGAATACCTCGAAGATCCCAAACTAATCAGCTTAATAGCCCAGAAGGCAGATCTGCGATGGAGGTGTACAGCCAGGAGGCTGCTGTTATTAGTCCCCTCCTGTAATGACGTTCTTTTTTGTGAAGGAAACATGTTCAGGAATCCATCATCTCAAGGTGATTATCTCCAAATTCATCCGTCCCTGAGAGAAACAACAACGAGGCGATGTGTTTTTCTCCTCGGTCTTGACGTATTGTTAGTCAGACACTTGGCTTCAGCCCCAACTACAGACACCAGTGGCAGCACTCCGGCGTCACCTCGGTGAGCGATGGCAAGATTATTCGTGCTTCGTGAGCAGTTTAAATGCCGAGCTAAGGGGAAAGGCACCTGTGCTCATGACCAACAAATCTACATCTTGATCTTCAAAATTCCTTTTCACCCCTTGAAAGATAAAACCGGCAGCAGGACTGTTTCAATAGATATGGGAAAACTCTGAAGTTGTAGAGCAAGCTATGCATGAGTCCCTCCTGCTTCACATAAATATGAATATAAAGCTTTACAGATTTAAATTCATCCCTCACCCACAGTATCATACCCTCGGTCTATTGTTTGAGTGCAGAGCCGTAGTCTTCAGTTCCCATCAGTGCCGTTTCCTGCTTTAATCTGCACACATCTGTATAATTTCTTCTACAGCACTGTACAGATGGGCAGGGAGCTTCATGACAGGGGGCTCTCTTGATCAGAACTGCTTTTGTATGAACTTCAAAACTCTTCTTGTCTGATCAATGCGCAGCCACCAGCAGGCAGCATGAAAGCTCAAGCTGAGCCCTAAACACGATTTCCTTCTGTTTTTTTGTCTCCTCTTCTCCCTAGTTTGAATAAATCTTCAGAAGAGGAGGATTAAATCAGGGAAGGTGTTACACAGTGACGTGTTACAGATAAGACAAACACACCCTCACCTTAAAGCTTTAGATGGTGAGAAGTGGAGCTGGGATAGGTTTGCACCAATCTGCATGTGCAACAGGGGCAGATGAGAGCTATTTACCAATATATGACATTTACATTTGGATAATCTGCACCTTCACATGTTCCTCTGTGTAGTTAATATTCTCTTTTATGTATATTTCAAACCGTCGTCACAGCAGGGAACAGTAAACAATGTCAGAAAAAGAGAGCAGATATGCCTGCAGCATGCCATTCATCTAAGATTTTAAGATCTTCTTTTAACCCTGAAAAGATGGTGTTAAGTCTCTACAGTGCAATGATATGGTGTTGCCATCTTTATTTTCCTCTCTTTTATTCTTGTGAGGTAGAGATTTTGAACAAACATGCAAGCGAAAATAATATAGCATTAATGTGCGATGTCAAATGGAAACCTGAGATACCATATGCTCTAAATCTGATTTTCTCCTGATCTCTCTGCACAAATGATCAGAAAGTCACATCTGTTCATTTTGCTGAGTCTTCTTTTCAATCATTTTGGGATATTTTAAAGAGTTGGCATAAAAGACCCAGTGTTCAGTGTTTTGGAGCTCACTGAATATTCAGAACATGAGCAGCCTCCATGACCATTCCCTTTCACACAGCACAGGTGGGTGATTTCCACCAGTGCCTCAACAAACGAGGCATTTGCAAGCGCTGCTTTACAGTGCAGGCATGTCCTTAAAGCTTAAGGGTGAAGATTAATGTACAACCATTATGAGAAGTTACAAAAAGTAAATGATTATATGATTTTTACTTTTGAAAAAATTATTGACATCATGTCTCCTGCAGATGCATGTGCCTGTTGCCAGAGGGATTACGGCTGTTCCAGCTGCTGGGATCATTATGGCTCATATTATTGAATCACTGGGCTGTAGCCTACATGTCAGATTTTATTTAATAAGAGCAGAATATTGGATAAACTGATGTTGTACAAGACATATGGTGAAAATGATGGACTACATGAATGTTGTGAGGGCTGAAACATTTTCAGATTTTATTTTTACACATTTAATTTGTTTTTTCCTTGAATATAAAGTCCAAATGGTGTTTACAGATTCAAAATAAACTGAATCTTTGCTCATGTGAGTCAGAAAACTTTCTGCATGCACACAAACCCAGTTTACAGAGTCAATAACAAAGTTTCCTGCGCACTGACAACAGATTTTAATCTCTTACCTTCCTCAGCAGTCTAAGCACTTCAGCCGCCTGCTCCATCCTCTGCTCCCGGAGCAGCCTCTGGATCTCCCGGAGCCACGCCACGCGTCGGACATACGGACTGCGGTTGTTCCTGCGCATCATCCCCGGCAGCTTATCGGACCTGAGCATCAGCGAGGTGAACAAGAAGTCTCCCCCGCCACTTCTGTCGCCCTCTCCCAGCGCGTCGTTCCTCTGTCGTCTCCTCTTGGACCATCTGCTCTCCAGATCGAGGCTCCTCTGCCTGGTCAGCCTGGAGCCCATGTCACTCCTGGCTGTGAGCGGACGCGCGGCTGGAAGTGGCGGAGAGAGGGGTTTTCACACTGTGCAGCCAAAACATCACACTGGAACTTACTGCGAGGTGCGCAGACATGCATCAGCCCGCAGGAGAGGAGTCCTGCAAAAGTTCCCAGTCAGACCTGTTAAAGCATCACTGTAATAATAATAAGAGTTGTGATAATAATAATGATGTGGGGAGGGTCTCGGCGTCGTCCCCTCTCTTTGCATCCGTCCATGCACTGGCTGAGCACTCTGGCATCCTCTGCTTCACTCAGTACTGGTGCCCTCCTCAGCCAATCACATCACGACTCTGCACAGCCCGAGACTGTGGAATCTAACCTCACATCATGACACACAGGATGTTACTGTGGTGGATGGATGGATGGATAGATAGATAGATAGATAGATAGATAGATAGATAGATAGATAGATAGATAGATAGATAGATAGATAGATAGATAGATAGATGAAACAATAGGTGAATGGATGGATGATGGTGGATGGAGTGGATCGGTGGGTGGGTGGATGGATTAATGGATGGATAAAGTGGATAGATGATGGGTAGATGAGTAAAAGGATGGATAGAAAATGTTTTTTATATATCACGAGTTTATAATAATATAATAATAATAATAATATATTATTATTATTGTTACTATTTTATATCAGCCTCCACTTCATTTCATGCTCTACCGATTTGGTCACCAGCGCCAAATATGCTGCGACGTATTTTACCTTATTATTATTCCACTCTTGTATGAATTCTATGACTTATTTCAAAACAGTATTTCTGTGATGACCCGTCTGTTCTGGACTCTCACTTCCTGTTTTATTTTGTTCTTCACTCCCTCTGTTTTGATCTCCAGCTTCACTTCCTCCCATTGTTCAGTTCCCCTCCACTGCTCTGACCTCACCTGCATCACATCAACCAATCCCTCACTCAGTATATATTCACCTGCTCACACATACACCACCTCCCTGCCGTGTTGTGTCTGTTCATGTGGGTTTACAGCGCTCATCCCTCGTGTTGCCCTCCTGTGTATGAACGTTGCCTGTGTTTCTGACCTGTAAGTTTTGATGCCTTTCAGCTTGTTTTTGGATTTTGTGATTTTTACCTGTGGCTTCGTTGTAACCTTCACATTGCTGACTACCTTCCCATGTATGACCTCTGCATTAAAACTGACACTGTTGATCTGAACTCTTGAGTTTTGCCTAATTCCTACATGTGAGTCTCTGTTCTTTGTTCAGTCATCACTGTTTTTTAACAGTTTGATACTTAATTCATGTGAATTTAACAATGAGTCTCTCACAATATCCACAGGATAAAACCAGTGTTACCATAAGTTTGCTTGTTTAATTGCAGGATTACACAAAAACTACTCAACCAATTTCCATGAAAGTTTGTGGAGGAATGGGTTTTTTGGAGTGGATCCCAAAAAAGAGGATAGAGTGCATTTAAATGTAGTTTTATAAGGGAACTGTTGGGCCTTGGTGCAGGTATGAGCTAGTTTTTTTTTTACCTAGTTTCTGCTTTAATGTACCATACATTGATCTTTTTCTCTTCTGTCCCCCCTTTCTACGCACCTCTGCTCTCTCCCCTTTCACTCACACCCCAACCAGTCGAGGCAGATGGCCGCTTACACGGAGTCTGGTTCTGCTAGGTGGTGTCTCCTGATTAAAAGGCAATTTTTCCTCTCCACTGTTGGGTATCTCTTTAATGTTTTAAGGTCTTGACCTGAAAAGTGTTTTGAGCTAATGAATGTTGTGATTTGGCTCTGTACAAATAGAACTGAACTGAAATAATTAATGGAATAATGTGTCTAGAAAAATGGAAAATGTGGAGAATTTGGCTGATAAGCTACATCCATCTCATCCTTCTTTTCTGTGTTTCAGGAAGTGCAATCACTCTCAACATGAGGCTGGTAGCCAAGTTCCAGTGTTTTCTGTCACTTGAGATGGATAAGGTAAGAGTAAGGCCGGTGCTGTGCATAAATCACCACTGTCCTCAGTTATCAAACCTATATGTTGATGGATGAGGGCTGGGCTATTACCACTCATACATTTTCCCAAATCACAAGGCCAATCTATGAATGGCTCCAAACTGAGTTAGGGAAAATTGAGATCCCATTGCAACCTCCCTGAGAGCGTGTTGACTGGACCATGGAACATAAGCCTCCTCACAAATCCACTCTTTGTGTCTGAACATGTCAATGATGCTACTTTTGGGTGCATCTGACCAGGGAGCTTTCTTTTTTCAACACCAGAATTGAAAATTGAGTTTTTGGGGTATGGTTCATGGACGTTGCCTGCCCTGCAGCTCTCAACATATTTTCCCCAGACTATTTTCATTTAGACTCTGCACTCTAGTAGCGGTTGATCGTTGCACAACCATCCACTTCTTCAAGTTGTATTGTTGGTTTCCAGGCCTAACCCAGGAAAACACTTCCAGACAATTAAAGATAATAATGGCTTGAATTTATATAATGTGTTTCACAGGACCTGAGGCACTTTAGATGGCAGGCACCCAAAAACAACCAACATTATTGACTACTGAGATAATGATTCCAAGAAAGACTGAAACTTGGGTAACTGGTTTGTGATACCTGCAGAGAAAGTACTTTTTACCTTCTAGCAAGTCAGCATGTGTCAGAAGAACCCAAACCATGAACGGATAAACAGAGGAATTGGCACGCTCCGCTGTTTAAACACCTGCAAGGAAAGACACTCACTATGTATCTGGTTTCTCACCACACTCTCCCCTGGTACCAGAGGAGAATGAACGTGAGAGGCAGTACTTACCTGCTCAGATGCCTCTGGAGGACAAAGAGAGAAGCACTGAAGACCTTACAGTGTGAGGAAGAAAATAAAAACAATGAGTAACTGGACTGTGACTCAGAAACTTGACCCTTGTCCCCCCATGTTCGACACATTCACTCAGACGTCAGATCTACGCTACAACAATTTCTGATTTATGACTTGTTAGATGAGCCATCAATGTGCCACGCCCACACACCATACATGCTAACTTACTGTGCAACCATCGTTCAATCTACATATATTCCTCCCACAATGCATTTGTTAGAAAACAGTTGAAAGGGATTCAAAGTCATATTTGGTGTTTATAAATGTTAATGAGATTTTTTGGGGGGAGCCATGTTTGTTTGTAATACCCACCAACATGTGTTCACATTTGTGTGAATGAAAATATTTAGTTGTTTGAATCTGTATTTTCTTAGAGCGAGGAGTAATATCCTTTTCTCATTAGTAATCTGGTTGTAAACCAGAATAAAGAATTTGCTGCGGCAGTTTTTTGACAATAGGTCACCAACAGTTACTGTGGTTTATCCACAGGAATAATAGTCAAAAGCGCATGCTCCAAGTGATTCTCCTCATAGTCCTGCAGAATTTGAGATAACAATCCACATCTCCCCGGCTCATCCCTCTGTCCACACTACAGGTTAGTCGTGTGTGAAAGTGCTTTGTTCCCAGTGCAGGGGAATCATTTTGTTTTAGATATTAGAATGAGGTGAGTGGAGAAATTGTTTTGTTGTACAGTTATTAATACCTGTAGAGAGTATTTACAATGAAACGCTGGTGTTAAAATGTTAGCTTGGGCTTCACAACTTCATTAGAATTAAGTCTTACTGGCTGATGCATAATTTCCTCTGTCATGAATAAGGTAAACATTCTTCTTGAATTCTGTTAGGATCTGTGTTGTAAATTGATTTTCCAGTTCAGGATTCTGCGGACTGTGTCTATCCTCAGCAAACTTTGAATAAATAGGTGAACAGCTGTTTGTGAAGGACAAACTAACGTCTCATATCAGTTACTGTTATGTGTAACACTGGATAGTGTCTGTGCATTTGTGATGAAATTATTGTCAAATGTATTCAGAAAGAGTGACGGTGGTATTGTGGTATTTTATCAAATAGTAACAAAGCAGCTGCTACTCTCGTGGTTTAATGTCTCACCCTGCTTCAGTGAGGTAGAGGTGCAATCCCACATGCCTGGTTGTGAGTTACTCTTTTAAACTTCAAATCCTGTAAATGTTGTCATTCTAATAACATCTAATCCTCTCATGACCTAGATGACTAAACCTCATGGGAAATGTTCACAGTTTCTCTAGTCAGGTGCTTATATGCACATTAAAACAGGTTTCATACGATCGACGCTTGTAACATGAGACAGATGCACAACTGAAAAGGACAAAAAGAAAATAAAGGAGGGACCATACACGTAGAAGGCACTGCAAAAATGACAACTTGGAGACATAAGATCTTTTGGTGATAACAACCAACGCTGTAGACAAAAACACTGTCTAATGTATACTCTATGTCCTGCTCTACCCAGAAATCTGCTTCACACTACTAAAGCCTCATATTAGCTTCAGATCACGGTTTTAAATCAGAAGTTCAGTACATGTTACTAAATGTTATTTGATATATTCTATCACTCAGATATATGTTAAGATTTCCTTACTCTTTCTTCCAGTATTAATTCAATGAATTGTTAGGTAAGCATTGAAATATTGTTGTCTTTTGATAATTCATTCATGAATAACAAAAGACAACATGTATAATACATCACCAAAGAGATGCAATCCCCACCATGATCTCCTAGACTAAATGCAAAGCCATGGAAACAATAGTGAGCTTTATGCTGGAGAATAGAGTGATTGAATCGTCCCTCAGCACCTGGCGTATCCCTGTCATGCTTGTAGTAAAGTCTAATGGCTCTCACTGGCACTGTCTGTCTGGATTTGGGGATTTAATTGGCTCTCTCATGCTCAGGCCGGATGCTTTTTCCAGAATCTGGATTTGAGCAGGGTTTCTTGGTCTGAGGAGAAAACTGCATTCTCATCACAACAATGTTTCTACCAATTTAGCCTGTCTCCTTTTGGGCTGCACGAAGCGCCAGCTTTCTTCAAGCAACCTCATGGGAAGGGTTGTAGCCGCCCCACTCTGCATAAAGTTGACAGCATCATTATCGCTGATGGCAGAAAGCAGGTGCTGCTGTTCTGGAGCCACTGAAGAGAAACACATCCAGCAAGGCCTGAAAGGGATGTGAGGTGTTTCACTGGAAAGCTGGCTATGATTGCTGACTACAGGCACAAGAGGACATTTAGTAATTTTAAAGAAACTGTGAGCTGCCACTGTCTGTATTTTCCACAATATATTTGACCTTTCCTCTTGTCTCTGCACAGATGCTGTGAACTTGGATGTTTTGGTGCAGGATGTATCAGGGTTGGCAGCGAGAATCAAGCTCCAGGAGCAGTTGTACCAAACTGGGGAAAGTGAAGTTTTTATGGTCTTTAGTTTTAACTCCTTGGCTGCTCCTTCTATCCCTGTCCTGCCTCTCAGTACAGGAGGGACACCAGGTTTAACTCGTTAAAAGTTGTTTATGAGTTTGCATCATTTAAATTAAAGGTGAATCATAGCCCTAGTTGTTATGGGTGGGGTTTTCCTCCTCTGTACAGCGTCAGGCTTGACTCATTCTTCTTGGTCTAGGTGTCTCAGTGGTCTCATAAACCTCCCTCCAGCACAGGAAGTGATTTATAGACCGGTGTTTCCTGGGGTTTGTGGCACCACTGTAGCACAGATGAGTGTGTCATGTATTATCAAGCTTGTCATCTGTTCTTTATATTCTCAAAGTAGCTGGCTGACAGGACCTAATGTATTAATTGTACTGTGGAGATCACATGTTTACGGCACATCGACGCTGGAGTCAGCACTTATCACCAAAAGCTCTCTTGACATCTTCGTCTGTGTTTATACGTGTGTGACACTGCTTTTTCATCCTGAGATGCTTGTATTCTTTTTGTTTTTTTTTTTATTTCTGGGTCCTTCACATGGTAGAAATGTCATCAACACACCCACTCACTCATGGTTAATCATTGGGATGATCTCTTGTCGAGTTCTTACAAGGGGTGTTTCCGGAGAAAGTCTGAACGCTGGTCCGGTGATTAACCGGTGTTCAGTGCTTGTCTGAAAACAGCTTATGACCGTGGGGAGCACAGAAAGGTCGTGCAGAGTGGTTACTATGGCAACGTAGGGTGGTTGTGATTGGATAGTTAACCAGTGTAATCAAGGAAAATCCAACAAGGACACCCCAGGCTATTAACCCAGGGAATATTTATTCTCTCAGAACAACGAAAGCTTCGACGGATGAATCCGTTTCGACCATATTGAAGTGTCTTGCAGTGGAAGCAGGAAGAGTTGGCAGCTAAAGCAGCTTCGCCAATTGAATGCATTGGAGGGCTCGGCTAGGGTTGTCTGTTGTTTTTTTTCAACATTGGTGTTAAATCGATTCTTGGAAGTTGTAATTTAATACATCAACTTTTTCCTGTTTAAAATATATACTTAAATATACAAATAAAAATGAATGAAAACCGCAACAATACTACAATAACATGGAATAAGACCAATATACTTGTGCCAGTAGCTATTTGAGGTAACAGCTGAAAATAAACAACCAGCCTGAACTAAGGCTTTGATCAACTTTTCATTTCCTCAAAACATTAAGCCATCAACTTGTCACTTCTAAAAAAAAGCCTGCCTGTGATGGTTGAGGTGGGAGCTGCTCGGATGTGAGCGCAGTTTTCCAACATGGGCCGTGACACACTGCTCCATGTGTTTCTGTTTGCAACGGAGCTTTGTGACTCTAAAGATATTTAGTGCAGCTGAAGGGCTGCAGCTGTGAAAACACAACTGTTAGTGTTATCGCAGCTGGAGCTCACTGTCTGATGCAAGGACAACATGAATGCAAAAGAGGCGGCATTTATTGCGACTCCTAAGATGGTGCTATCAGTGTCAATTATAAGTGTTACCAGTATTTTTGAAACTGTTAAAGCCAAAATGGCTCAATATAATTTCATTTCCTTTTAGAAATAAGATTCTGTTTTTTCTTTGAGAAAAAAGTGCTGCTTATCTAATATAATATAACAATTGGATTGGGAGACACATTGAAGGCCATGTGGAAGAGTTTTGAGCACTTGCAAGTCAAAATTATTTCTTATACCAGTGATATTTCACTTGGACCTATGTCAGAGTTGAGAAAGTCAAACCAGGCACTGTCCCCATTGCCCTCCACCTATTGGCCTGCCTGCTTATTTAACTGACCCTACTTGTCCAGCGCTGCGCCCCTTCACACTGTCCCCCTGCAGTTTGCTCTTCTTTCCTCCCCTCGTGGCAGATGTGATCCTCTCCTTGCAGCCCTGAAAGCCTTCATTTTCCTGGTGAGGAGGCTCTTTATTTCAAACTTTAAATATCAGAGGTCTTGTGAGCAGTTGCGCAAAAAACCCCAGAATATTTATTCTGTAGGGCTGCGTTGCTTTGTAGGAGCTGTGAAACAGGGCCCTGCTTTATCATTTTCTGTTGACTACCCACAGTCATATGTCATCTATTTGAAATGAACCACCAGCAAAGTGACGCTACAGCTAGTTAATGTTAACACGGATACATTTAAGTAGCACGGCAGATAATGAACCATTCATCCAGCAGATTGTTGTTTACACTCAGTTTCAAGGTCGTGCAATTGCTCCGCTATGCGAAGATTGAGTACAGATGACTAATTATTTAAACGAAAGCTCAAAATGTCTTCTCAAGCCGTCTCTTCTGTCTGTGTGTGCATTTGTTATCCCTCACGGGTTAGGGTTTTATGGTGGGGTGGGTTAAAGTTTAATGACTTTGCTAGTAGTTACATATTGAGCACCACAGTAAGCCTATTACCTATCAACTGCTGCACATTGTGGCAAACGCTCACAGGGAACAGCCAGTTGCTGAGGCCTGCCGAGAGAAATCAAGGTAAGACAGATAATCGTTCATCTCAGCGATTCAGGAGCTGCAATTTCTGAGAAATAGTCGATCTGAATCACAAAATTATTAGATTAGATAAGAATTTGAGTCAGGCATTTTGAGAGGTTTTAATTGGAGTCTCTTTTGTCGCAGTAAAAGATGTGACGGCAGGCTGCAGTTTTATATAAATGGCTTGTGCACTGTAACATGCAACAGAATCTCTTGTGTTGTGCTACTAAGTCATTTCCCTTGCCTGTTATATAATCTGGTTTCATTCTTTTGACAAACATGGAATCTGCATGACAGTAGGCTTTAGGGTTTGGAGGTATTATTAGGCTAAAATACTCCAGGCGGCTTTTTCTCTTTGTGTCTTATTGGCTGCAGAAAGTAGAGCCAGGATGACTCACAGCCTCGTTGCTGGATCACTTCACAGTTACAACAGGATGTTGACACTATCATTTAGAGGCTTATTGGCCACAGAGAACTCAGTAAACATTCATGTTATTTATCTGTGCTGTATTTTTTTTAAATGTAAATTTTGAAACAGTGCAGTATACAGTAGCAGTATACAGCAGGTCGTTTCTGTGTGAAATGGCTGATTAACCTACTTTTATTTGGACATTTAAAAATTCTACTCCACCTCTGACATTAGGGTTATCTCGTCGTAAGTGTAAAATTATTTTGGGATGTTTGGGCTGTAGCATAATGTCTATTGAAAGGCTGGATGCATTTAGGTTTAACTGTTTATGTATTTCAATGTGTAAGTTTTAAGATGAGTGCTTCAAATTTGTGAATTCTCTTTTAGAGATGGAATGGAAGTTTTTGGAGTCAGTTGATAATCCACTTAAGCCATTGGCTTTATTGAAAATGCATGTGTAGCCAACTGTATGGAGAGGTCCGATCAGCTCAATGGATGGTTCCAGTTAATTACATCCGCCAAGGAAGTTGTGTTTTCATCAAAAATCAAAAATCCGGCTCATTTGAGGAACTGATATCTATTGGGCCTTGGCGGAGGTGTGCACTCTACCAAGTGACATTCTAGTCTCATGACATGCGATGCGTAATTCTTGCTGATGAGTTTACTGTGGGGTTTGCTTGTTTCTTATTCCCTAAAGAGCAGTTTATTTTTATTTCAGGTGGCTTTTCATACATTTTCAGACACAAATTATAAGTTTTTTCTCTTAACAGACATTCAATAAATTATTTAATCCCTCCTTAGCTGTTAAAATGGTCAAGAAGTCAATAGTTGTGGCCCTGGCGATCCTGCTCTTGGCGTCCGTTGCCACTTTTGTGGGTGTCTTCTTCAGCGTGGGGAGAAAGAAGGTCCCAGGTCAGCATGTGTACTCGAAGGCAGCTGTGGCAGCAGATGCTGGACCGTGTTCCGAGGTCGGCAGGTGAGACATACTGTACAGGCTTGTTTGTGCATTCAAACATACAAAAATAAACACAGGAGATGTATCATTGCTCGCAGAGACACACTCATGCATGTAATCCAAATTAACCTGCTTTATTTGAATGTGTTTATTACATGCTTCACCTGCACAGGGTCTTAAGATGTTTACTCTAATCCTCCTCTTATCTCTCCTCTTTGTTTAAATCATTTTTACTGCAGAGATATACTGCAGAAAGGGGGATCTGCAGTAGATGCCTCCATAGCTGCTTTACTCTGTGTTGGACTCATGAATGCTCACAGCATGGGCATCGGAGGAGGACTCTTCTTCACAATCTACAATGCAACAAGTGGTACGCAACAAAATCTTCTGTTGTTTGCTTCCCCACCCGCACAACAAACCCATATACCTCCCAGATAACCTGGACCCTGTCGTCATTTGCTCCTTTGTCACTTCTAAACAGGTAAAGTTGAAACCATCGATGCCAGGGAAACGGCACCACGCAATGCATCAGAGAACATGTTCGGCAACAGTACAGATTTATCTCAGAGAGGTAATGTTTAACCTTTGCTATCAGACATGGAAATGAGCCAAGGAAAGCTATTGTCACAGAAGATGGCCTTGTGATAGGGACAGACAATGAAAGATTAGTGTTTGTCTGTGTTGTCTCAAATGACCCAACTGGCTCAGGGAAAGTAAGAATAAAAACTATTTGTACAAGTGCCCAAAACTTGGAATAAGTTATGAGCCAATAATACAAGAACCTGTCCCCTTGTTTCCCCTTGTTTGGCAGGAGGGTTGTCTATTGCTGTACCAGGGGAGATTCGAGGTTATGAGTTGGCACACAGGCGACATGGTAAACTGCCGTGGAAAGACTTGTTCCAGCCAAGCATTCATCTTGCAGAAAAAGGTTTTCCTCTGGGCAGGGCACTTGCCTCTGCTCTGTCCAAAAACAACGAAACGATCATCAAGGACGCAGCTCTATGGTGAGGGACGTCAGCCTGAGGCATCCGTCAATAAACAGATAAAATCATTAACTTTTTATACTTTAAGTTATCCTTTCCTCTCTTTCAGTGAAGTGTTTTGTGGAAAACCAGGTGAAGTCCTGAAAGAAAATGAAACCATTGTATTTACCAAGCTTGCACAAACCTATAAGAGGATAGCTGAGGAGGGTCCTGGTGATTTCTACGAGGGAACACTGGCTCAGAACCTTGTCACTGATATTCAGGCCGCAGGTAATTTATTTTTGATTGTCTTTAGAAACCTCTTAGACTGTGTTCAAATAGCCAGACTTCACGTAATGTTATCCTAAAATTATTTTTTTTCTAGTTAGAGACATAGATAAGCACATATTACTCATAGAAAAAGCAGCTTTTCTTAGTTTTTCCATTGCTCATCCTGTCACAGTGTGTAATGCAGTATACACACTGAATTTACTCCACTCTGAACATGAACCCACCTACTGCAAATAACAGCAATAGCAAGTTTCCAGCTTTGTGATTCACAGTGAAGATGTTGCATCTTCATAACTTTATTATATTTGTGCAGATTAGATCATCTTTCTGTTCCCACGGAGCAAAATTACATTCTAGCTGTCATAAATGTTGTGACTGCCGTTATCACGAATATGCACATGCTGAAAGGACTTCAGGATGTGTGATATAGTATTTAACATGCTCCTCCAATTTCCATGGTATAGGAGGATTTGTGTTTCCAGCTCTGGCCAAGTGTGCATTCCCAGTGTTTGTCGATCTGTGTTTAGGTGGTATCATCACGATGGAGGATCTGAGGGATTATGAGGCTGTCTTGGATGAGGACCCGTTAAGGGTGGATGTGGGGGAGTACAACATGGCTGTTCCAAATGCCCCCGCGAGCGGCCCTGTGCTCTCACTGATATTAAACATCTTGAATGGTAAGCCTTGATGTGTTGTCCAAAAGCACCCTGAGTGGGAAGAGAGCGAGCTTTAATGTGAGCTGCCTTCACTTCACCATTCACTGTCGCAGAAAGGACTCCTCTGTGAGCAGCAGGCTGATCTACCCTTAAAATAAAAAGCTCAGTCGACCTCAGGTTACCCAAGAGTGCTTTGAACCATATTGTCACATGTCTGCAACAATTCAATATAGGCTGTGAAGAATATATTCAAATTCTTGGCTATAAAAAAATAATATTTGTGCCAAAATGTTTCCTGCAGCTGTGTCCAACTCTTCCACGTCTGTTGTAAAGTTGAAGATATTGATCCACAGACTCGTCTTTGTTGAATAAAAAACTATAACTACAGGACTCAGCATGAAAACTGTGTGAAACCAGAGCTGGTCTGGCTTCCACTGATTTCCCAGCTGTGCTCTTGCACAAGGACTTTTTCAAGGACTAACATAACGTTTCAATCCCTGAATGAAATAGCTGTAATGGTAAAATTAATCAAGTCAAATTAATTAAAAACGATTAGTTAATCTTCCAAATATCCAAAAGCTGCTACTTAAAGTGTGGAAATTAAAGAACAAATACCAACACCTGTCATTGTTTTATTATGTAAAGCAACCTATTTTATGTATAATTTATTTACATTTTTTATCATACATTGTACAAAGGGCAACATTTTCATACAAATACAATCCTCCATCTGGTAACGCTGCCTGAAACAATCAGATGGGGCCTCATTTCTACTTTCCTTACCTTCTATCATCATGCAATCATTTCAACATCCTCCTTCCGTTGGCTGCTTCTAAGTTTGAAACAGAAAAACCCAAACTCTCCGCGTTGAAGTCACTGTCTCTTTCCAGTGACAGCGTCTGCCTCTTGGGATTAAATGAGAAACTTCCTTTTAAAGTGTTTAATCCCCCTGAACCATCCCTCGATCTCCTCTGACTGACCACCCACTTACTGTGCCCTCCTGCCTCATAGTAACACTAATCTCAACAATTTGCCTCTAATTGGACACAGTTGAGTGGTGGAGGCTTCCCGCACACATTTCAGAGAATGCCTAAAACTTTCTTTTCAGCTGTCTCCCTCTGACAGCTGAAAAACCCATCAAACCAAACCTCAGCCTGTTTCCCAGAGGCTTTCCTCCACTTTCCTCCTCTGTGCCTGTCAGCTCAGGCTAATACTCATGGTCACGTCACAACAGCGTTTAGACTAAATAAAAACACAGGGGCATTCTGGGTCTATTCTAGCTGTCTCCATCTACCTGAGCAGCCATTGGAATGAAGACCAATGAATGAGGCGGTGGTTTAAATTGAGTTACTGATGTCAGTTGTATTTTCTACAGGGTACAACTTCACCTCAGACAGTATGGCGAGCACTGGGAAAAAGATCCTCACGTACCATCGCATCGTGGAGGCCTTTCGCTTCGCTTATGCAAAGAGGACGTTGCTCGGAGATCGGAAGTTTCTCAACATCACAGATGTAAGGTCGTGACTCACAACTCCTTTGGGGGATGGAAGTGAATCACACAATAAAGGCAGTGAAAGTCAAATTTCTTATGATTAATTGGTTTTGTCAGTGTTTTATACGGAAATTGTGTGGAGAGTGTGTCAGCTGTTACCAGCGCATTTAGAAACCGATAAAAACATCTTATATAATATATTTTAACAGCTACTAACCTTGTGTGGAAGTGATTATCATTGCTGTGTGGCCTGGCTCAGTTTAAACCCTTAGAAAAGCAAATGCATGTAGAGATTAAAGTAGTTAGTGTTGTAATTGGCATCACTGGAGCCACTGGGACTTTCCATCATGAAATATTATCAGATTTGCTGTATGTCATAGTTTCCCCCTCACAGTGCAGCCTCACTGCTGTTTTGGGGTGAAGTGATTTTTTTTCCAGAAAACAAAATAGCAGTTTTATCTGTGGGAACTAAAATACTTTAAAGGAATATTGAATTTGTACATAGATTTGTGTGGGAAGTCGTCCAATGCTGGTATCATTATTAGACCACTTCAACAAAATCCCCTAAAAGTGTCTCATGTTTCAAGTTTATGTTGAATTTGTTGAAATTGAACCAGGATTAGACTCCAATGACAAGAAAATTAAATACTAAGCAAATATATTTGCTGTCAAGTAAAGCATTTAAAAACCCTTTTTGTTCCTCTATCGTCCCGAAAGCTCATCCAGAATATGACTTCACGTTTCTATGCCAATGAGCTGCGTGAAAGGATCACAGATGAAACCACACATCCCATTGCATACTATGAGCCGGAGTTTTTCCTGCCTGACAACCACGGGACATCGCACATGTCTGTGGTGGCAGAAGATGGAAGTGCTGTGGCAGCCACCAGCACCATCAACCATTTGTATGATGTCCTAACTGGACTTGATAAATATTCTCAGCAATATTACTGACTGTGTGTCTCTAACTTCCCTGATGTCCTAATGGTTTCTGGTTTCCTGCAGTTTGGGCTCCAAAATCATGTCAAACTTGACGGGGATACTTCTCAACAACGAGATGGACGACTTCAGCTCTCCGTTCATTACAAATGGCTTTGGAGTGCCTCCTTCACCCAACAACTTCATCAGGCCAGGTAAGATAAACACACACGCACACACACACACACACACACACACACACACACACACACACACACACACACACACACACACACACACAGGGTTGGAATGTTTCACTGCGTTTTTTATGAACTGAGACAAAAACATGGAGTCAGTCAAATGTATTCACACAATTTAGAAGTGTGGTGGAAATTTGAATGTTTCTTTGGTCTCAGAGTGAGTTTTATTGAAGCTTTCTGCAGAAAGGATCACACGTGCAAGGTGGATGTTGCAAATGTGATGAAAAAGTATCTGTGTTTATATTTGAGTAGAATCTCTGTGTGGGTTACACCCTGATAAAAAAAAAAAAGGCGGGGGGGGGGGGGGGGTGTATTGTTCTGTGTCTGGAACATGTGACTTATAGATTGCATCATTTCTCTGTGTGATAGGAAATAATGTTATCTGTGGAAAGGATGTGTGTCAGTCAGCTGAGTAGATAAACAGAATTAAACCAGAGTACAACAAAATGTCACTATTGATTCAGGTGACCTCAGGATCCACTTCTGCAACACATGTTACGACAATGGGGTCACATACAAGACAGTGGATGTACATGCTATGTGTATAAAGTTTATGTAAATGTTTATGTTACAAATATTTGCGAGGATATGCATCGATGAAGCCCATCAACACAATTGTGCTGTTCATCAAATATTCAATCACAACATTAAACATAATTAACACTGAACTTACAATTCTATTCAAAGGGAAAAGGCCAATGTCGTCTATGTGTCCAACCATCGTCTTTGATAAAAACAACAAGGTTAAGATGGTGGTCGGAGGCTCAGGAGGAACGAAAATCACCACTTCTATTGCTCAGGTGAGACACGAACCTCGGTACGGAGCTGAAGCAGCGTTGTATAAATCAGTGGTAGTGTTGTTATTGTTGTTAAACTATTCGTGGCGGGTGTGTTTGCTGTGTTGCAGGTGATTCTGAATGCACTGTTCTTCAACTACGATCTGGAAAAAGCTGTGTCGCAGCCGAGGCTCCACAACCAGCTGAGTCCCAACACTACTGTCGCCGAGCCTGACTTTGACAAAGTGAGTGTCACAGCCACACGGCAAACCGCTCTGATCTATATGATGAACAGCAGGGCAGTGTGGTGTGGAAACAATCCTTCAACCAAAAACTGGCACCGGGGACACTGTTCATTATATTTACCTTCAGGGATCTGTAATGGAGCGAGGAGAAAAATATCACAGCCCTGGTTTGGAAATGGTGTTGTTTGTGGTCTGGATAAAAATAAAAACCAGTTAATTTCATGATACATCAGAAGTGCTTGTCAAGTTTACAACTTCATTCCACATATTGTACCAGAGTTGCTGATAAGCTGTCATTGTTGCTCAGGTAAAGATAAAAACTCTGCTGCCCTTCCTGCACAGTAAATATTACTGATGACTCAGTTGAAACTAGCAGGTGTAAATACAGAACCTTGTTTAATTATTCAGACTAGTGAAGTGCACATTGTTTGGAATTGAGCCGCAGCAAATAAAAACCAGCTCATGGACTCAATCTGCAGAACCCTTAAGCTGCATCACCGCTGCTGCACAAAGTTATTCAAAGTTCAGTGAACCTGTAGACTCAGAACCCCACCGGGAGAATTTTATCTATTCAAATTTTATAAATATTGAACAAATCACATGTCTAAATCACACCAAATTCAATACGGCACTTCTTCTGGCCCTAGGAAATACACTTCCTATGTGAAGCAGATAAATCATCTTGTCATCTACATACAAATATTTCTGGAATTATTAGATTACAACCTCTTTGGGAAAGCCCTGATCATTATTCTTTCTTTTCTACCAGGATATTTCACTCCACACATTTAAAATGAATTGCTTCCTTAAACTTTGGAATAAGAGAACGAAACCTTGATTATTATTCTTTCACGTGGATGTGAAAACATCAGCTGGCTCATAAAACAATAGATACCAAACTGGTCCTGAGGTCTTATCTGTTAGTAATGCTCCAATATAAACTTTTTATATGACATTAACATCCAACCGATTTTGTGTTATTCATTTGTTTTTTGCTGCTCTTTGTTTTTCTTAGAAGAGCTGGACTTGTATTTATGCAAATGTCAATAAACTGATCTAAGTGAAACTCATTTATCTCTGAGCCAATCTATGCTAACACGTTCTGTACCTACATTTTGGAATAAGTCTACTTTGTCATTTTACAGAGCATCCTGGATGGTTTGGCATCGAAGAACCACGAGACAGAGTACCTCAAATCCACAGGAGCTGTGGTGCAGGCGGTGGTTCGTGACGAGGACGGACTCCACGCTCAGTCGGATCCTCGCAAGTGGGCCTACGCTGCGGGGTACTGAGGTCGTAAACACACACCTGTGATTGTGCAGAGGGACTGTAGCTGCGTGAATCGCAACACTAGAGGTATTAAAGGAGCAGGAACCACCCTCAGCCCTCCTGGACATTGATTGTTCTCTCATTACGTTAGAATAATGCTCATGTACTTCAGATAATGGAGCAGATAACAAAAAAAACATTGTTATGACCTCGACAACAAAGTGCCTCAGTCTGAATCTGATTCTGAAAATGGAATCTTATGTCACCTCATCTTTGTATGTAAATAAGAAATGAACTTGAGGGAAGATGTGGAATATTATTTAATATAGTTATACTGGCATTCAGGTTTATAAAAGGTGAAACTGAAGCTGGACAACACTTACTTTTTAATCCCGAAATCATTTTTACCCTGTCCCAGTCAGAAATATGTTTGATTCCCACTTATTTATGAAGCACACATCATCAGCTGTGTGGAGCTGCTTGTTGCAATGATCGAGTTTTAAAATGTTATTACTAACAACTGAACTAGTAAACGAAATATTTAAAAAAATAAACTTCAACAGTGAACTCAACTATCAACTCTGTCATTTAAAACTAACATGTTTCACTGGGCTCGTTCATGCGAGGTGATGGCAAACAGAGAAAGCATCTGAGAGCTGCTGTAAAACACCTCGGGGACAAACAGTCCTTCAGCACATATTTAATGACTTACAGTAATTTCCCACAACCCAGAGTGCAATGGCCTGTAATGATCCCATAACAACATTACAGCTGTTGCTGCTCACTGTCCCCACTGGGACTCAGGCCTCGGATGTAAAATGTGTTGCATGATTACTGAAATGTATAAAAGTGTACATTTATAATGACTTTATCAGCTTTTAGCTGCAAATGACTGGGATAAAGATATGTGAATAAAACAGTGTTTGACTCACAACACAAACTAGATTCAATGAAGGATTTTCCTGTGTTGAATTATTTATTTGGTCATTTCCATTATTAATGGAAATTATTTATTTTTGGCGCATTTTGTCTGCATTGATAGGACATAGTTCAACTGCGAAATGGAGAAAAAGAAGGTTGTAAAACATGTCGCAAAGATCATGTTGCAACCCAACCAGAGGACTCAAGCCAACTTATGCATTGTGCACGTTAGCTCTCCTGCAAGTGCAGCCATCTGAAGCATGTATTGCACCAAATATAATGTTTTAATGCTTTTGTCAGATTGGTACAATAGATGCTTTGTGCAAATGTTTGCCCGGTCATCTGTGTGACAGATGTTCGATTAAAGTCCTTTCATTTAATATTTGTCACTTTCACCAAGGATGTTATATTTCTTTAGTTCTTATGTTTGTAAGAGAGAAAGCTGGACAAATTACCATGAAACTTAGTGGAACTATGTTGTAAAACCGCAAAGAACCCATTAATCTTAGGTTTGAATCCAAGTCAGGGGGCGGATCCAGGATTTTTTTTATTATCACTTTCTTTAACATAGTGATTGGATGTTTTTTGATGAAAAAACAGGCCATGTTTGGGGGACTGTGTGTTATTTGGTGGAGATCCAAATACAAATTTGGATTTAGTGAAACTAAATGTGGTTTCATTAGAGGACTGTTGGGACTTGCTGGAGGTCAGGGCTCCACTGAGGGCTATTCTAGCGTTGGCTTGTTTTGCTTGTCTTGTAGAAAGAAAACAAAATATTGGGAGAGATGGGAGAGGACATAAAACAAAGGTCCCAAGACAGTAGTGGTAATGGTAAAATATCTTATGTGTGATGCCAATAATTTTCAAAGAGATGGTGAATGTAAAAATGAGTCCAGCTGGAGTTTTACTTCAAGGCCCAATTAAAGACGACCTCACTTCTACAGCTCAGAAAATAAAACCTTACAGCCCTGTGTATATCAAGGTATTTTTATTTTATTCACCCCATCTGCCTCGAATGCATCACAATTCAAATTGACTTTGCCTCATCAGGCGACATCGTGACTAAAAATGTGTTGGAAGTTGAAGAGAGTCGACAAAATTCTCAGCAGCGTCTTCTCCGACTGAAAAAGCGGAGGCCTCTTCTCCTCACAGTCGCTCACTTTAAGTGGCTGTTTGTACAAAGAGGGTGATATCACGACACCAGGGCTTATCACAGTCACAGCTTATCCACATTAAGTCATTTGTCATACAACAAAGATGGTGCGGCTTCAGACAGACAAAAGATTTGCATGTTCTCATAATTCACATCTCTTGCCTCAAAGGAAAATGGAGCAGAATCCACTTCAGAAATCATCATTAATTCATGAGTCTCTCCACTGAAATGCATCTCATTACTGCGTCTATTGTTTCAGTGCTGCTGTGGAATGAGGCAAACAGGAAAACATGGAGTAGATTGTTGCTGATCAGATAAATGTCGAAAGAGAGGAAGAGGGTGGTTAATAAAATGTATTGTAGGTTTCAGCTAACCAACCTGCACGGTCTGGTGATGATAGAAGACAGGTTTTGTTTTTGGAATTTATTTATTGTGACAAAACAGAGTTGTAACAAAAGTGTGAAATTATTTTACAAATCATGTGTAAAAAAATAGAAAAGATTTGTGAAAAAATAACTAAAATGATTTTGTTATTGAGAATCTGCTCTGTTTGTTCGAAAAATACGTTCTACAGAGTTTCCTTTATGTTTAAAGGAAGATCAGAAAGTGCTGTAGAACCTGAATGAAGCTGTTTCACATTCACTGAAAAGGTCACAGTCAAAGTTGGGGCTCACATCGCTCAACAGCCTTCAACTCACATGTCTGTCTGGGTATCACTGTGAAGGGTTACATGGCTCATCCACAGTTCTTTTAGACAGAAAATGTGACTAGTTTTGGTTTCGGCGTAATTTCTTCAACTCAAACTCACTAAGTTGACTAGTTTGATAGAAAAGATGGAGTTATGATAAACTGGACATATCCTTTGAGATTACTTGCTTCCTGTTGTTCACATATGTTGTCAGGGATGCAGCATTTTTCTTAAGGCTAAAGCTGTTGTCAGTCTTCAGGGTGGATTTTAGTGGGATGGCGTTGCATCCTCAGCGTCTCTCTTGTTAGTATCCAGCCGACACTCCAAACTTCCTTTCGTCTGATACAGCCACAATGCAGCCTTTGTCTTTTTCCAAAGCATTGACTACATTGAGGAAGAATTTCCATGTTCCTTCTTTGTGTCCAAGATCCCTGAGGCCATTTTTCACAGACTGAGGGGAAACACATACACACCCAAACACATTAATACCACTAATCCTTCCCACTTCAAGAGTTTAAAACTGATTGCAGGTCAATTAAATCTCTATTTGTTGAGATTATGCCCCGATAATCTCCGTCAGAATCCATGAATTAAATAGAAATGGTGTTCATTTCACAGTTTGGTGAATTTGAATGCTGTAAACACACAGTGAGGATGGAAATATAAATACTTCACCTTGTTAAAACCAGTCTCATAGTTCACATTGTTATTTGTGTCGACATACACGATGGGAGCAGCGATGGCATCTTTCAGACTCATCCCCAGCCACAGGTGATTCATTAAAGACTGCGACAACAACGGATCGTCAAGTCAGCAAACAAATAAGAAAACCACACAAACAAGTATGCAAGGTTCAACTGAGTTACCGAGGCAACCGCTGTGGGGATCATGCTTCCTCCTGATCCACCAATCACGAGGATTCCTCCAGACTCCAATTCCAGTATCACAGGAGTCATCGAGGAGGGAGGCTGTTCACCTGCAACAACAGTTAGACTCCACATCAGCCTGAAAAGAGACTTAACATCTTAAGTTAAGTAAATGTCTTAGATTCAAATGGCTTCGGCTAAAGGGCTCCGGTCCTGTATGTGAGTTTACCTGCCCTCACTGTGTCTGTTCGCCCACAGAAGTCAGACAGCTCATTGTTGAGGATGATGCCCGTTCGTGGGGAGTAAATGCTTCCTCCGAATCTATACAACGAAAAACACACAACAAACTGAGAGGATGAACTTTGTATCACAGCATCATTTCTCAGAATCAGACAGTGATGCGTAAAGCTTCAGTCTGCGGCTTCTTCTTGCTCACAATTGGTTTATGGTGCTGGTGGCAGAGACGATCAGTCCGTCTTCATCCAGGACCGACACGTGTGTTGTCCCGAAGTGATCGGGTGGCGGCTTGACACTGTAGTAGTAGGAGTTTTCATGAGTCTGGTTTGAGATCATCTTTCTGATGCGGTTAATGAAGGAGGGATCAATCAGATGTTTTGCACTCTGGAAAAAGGACATCACAATGAGACAGTGCTGAAGCATCCTCTGTTGTGCTGGACTGAGATGTAATCATGTCCACACTGGATCTCACACTGCTGCTCCCTCTTTTCTGCTTGACTTAATGGGGGTGTATGCAGGGGGTTGAACTTGGCTGATTTCTCTCTTAACAATCTCCCAGTGAAGGTAATGGATTCTCTAAATTCTCTTAACTGCAACAATATATTTGTGGTGTTCTGGGGATGCGTGCACTCGACCAATCGTGATTTTATTTAGTCCCTACAAAATTTAGATGCCCACAAGATGAAAAGGAATTAAATAAGTATCCAACCATTCCATTAAAGACAGGATCGCTGATGCTCCTCTTTTGTCCGTTAGCGAATTTAAGTGCCTCTATGTAATGATGGTAAATCTGAATCCTTTGTTTAACACTCAAGGAGTCTGGAGTCAAGGAAAACTCTGCAGAGCAAGAGAACAACAAGGTACATTAAAAAAAATGTTTTTCTGTCTTTTGATTTTTCCTAATAATTCACAGTGAATGATTAGATGCTGTAATTTGATAAACACGATAAAACAACCTTTTAAACCTTCCATCAGTCTGAGAATAAAGCCAAGCAGGGCACCCCCAGCAGGCGGTGGCGGGATGTGCATTCGAGTGTTTCCTAAAGGAATCGTCCATGCATCCTGCACCTGCACCTTGTACAACCTCAGATCGTCCATTGTTAACGTTCCACCTAAGGAAATAGCAAAACCACCTTTAAGTGCGCAATATTTATCCCATTTTCTTTTTCCATATATTCCCCCTCGCTTGCCCAACCAAAAGTATTTCATCATCACCCCGACCTGCAGCTTGTATGTCTTGAATTAAGTCATGTCCTATCTTTCCAGTGTAGAAGGCATCTGCCCCCCCCTTGGCTATGGTTTCCATGGTTTCAGCTAGTTTAGTAAAATACAGGGTGTCTCCTTGGCTCAGAATAGTTTTGTTCCTGTCGCACAAAAGTTGGTGAGAACTGGAAAAGAAAAAATCTATGCATTAGAACATGTTACAAATATAACAAAACAAAATTCATTGAATGGAGATACTTGTACAATGCAATAGTTTCATTTGGGTGACCTCTGTGTGTTTCATGCAATTCACTGATCATCTATTAAATTACATGCATCAAATATTCTGTTTCTGCATCCGAGCACTCACTCTGATTCAGTCTCACAGAGTTTTGCACACCACAATTAACCCCCAGACGACCCCTTCTTAAACCTGGCATTAGGGAAAAGCAACATTTCACAAATATTTCTGAAAGAAGGCGAGTGCTGTTTTTATTTGTGGGTCATGTAGCTGTGGTAAGAAAAACAGAATTAACCTTTTTTTTGATGTTGGCAAAGAAGTCATTTCCACTAATCTAAAAAGTGTTGGAGTGAGCGAGTCGACCAGGCTGAACTATGACACAATGTGAAATCCTGATGGTTAAGTGCTCGGGATTAATTGTTAATCGGGGAGGTTACATAAAACAAATGTGAAATGAGTTAAACTGGGAATTTAGACCCTTTGAGTTTATCAGTGTCCTCAAATGTTTCTTATCAGGGATTCTTCACAACAGATATTCTCGAGCTTTGCTGACAATGATCACTTTTGGAGAACTTAAGTCATTCAGTGAATAAGAAGCTGTACCAAAGAGATGATTTTTCCATGATGCCTTTCACCATGGGGATATTCAGGATCTTTGCTAGATACTTTGACAAAGGGATGCCCTCTCTGGCCAGTCTGATTGTCGGCTCGAACAGCTTGGCCCAGGGCAGTTTCCCGTATTGTCTGTGAAGGAACTCGTAGCCCCGCAGCTCTCCGGGCACGCCGATCCACTGGCTGCCTGCAGAGGCGAGGAGGGAAACAGTGCAGCTGCATTCAACACATGAAGGAAACGTGACTGATACAAACTTCAGATGGACTGACGCGTATAATAGAAGGAGCAATGCAGTGAAAACTAGAAGTGCATACCTCCACCAAGCCAAACAAGCCTCTTTAAACTCAATCAAGCTGCACCAAATTGCGCATAAAAATCAATATCACTAACCCTTAATGTGCCTGATTTTTAAAATCAAGATCCATAAATGATGAAAATGTCAAAAAGAAGCCAGTTTGCGAACCCATACCCGCTCCTGTGACCACATCACCCCTGACGGCCAGAACCTCCACCTGCTCCCGCTCCCATCCGACTTAAAATCCTCCTCCTCATCCACAAAGCACTGCGAGCAGGCTCCTTCCTACCGCTTATTATGATTATTCTTATTTTTAAAAAGTCCTGAATCCCCACCAAAATGTGATAGGATCTTCCCTGACCCATACTGCAGCATTCTTCCACAAAGTTTCATAGTAATCTGTTTTGTAGTTTTTGCGGAATCCTGCTTACAAACAAACCAACCGACAAACAAATGGACAGGGGTGAAAACATAACCTCCTTGGTGGAGGTAATAAAGTGTTACCTGTTATTTCTAACAGGCTTATAAGAGGACACCTGAAACACCTTGTTAAAAGTGTAAGATAGTAGATTAGTAAAACATTTCTCTCAGACGGTTTATGAAGAACAACTGTATAAGGAGAATATTAGTGATTTGACGTTGATGCACCACTCTGTTCACCTAGGGAAAGCCCAAACGTGGTGGGACAGTCATTCAGCAGGTTTGGCTGGAAAGACTTTGGCACCGTCTCTCTGAAGTTGTAGACTTTAACGCTGCCTAGAAGAGATGAGAGATTAAAACAATCAATACATATCATTTTTAGAAAGATCAAAACCCAAGTGGGGGTAAATGAACAAGAGGCCCCCACCTGTTTTATTTCTTATAGTGAATATAGACCCTCCTCCGATCCCCATGCTCTGAGGATTGATCAAGGACGTGCACAGAAGAGCTGCAATGGTGCCATCTACTGCCGACCCTCCCTGCTGGAGCATTTTCCTGGAAAAACAACCAGTTTTCACAGGGTTTATGCGAAATGTGAACTCACAGTCAGTCACTGACTGCTCAGAGTTTGCCGACCCACAGAGCATTTAAAACTGCTGAATGATATGAAGTGCGCAGCTCAGGGTTACATGACGAAATATTTGAGTGCTTACAAAAGGCACGTTAAGCCATGTCCTGATGCTTGAGGCTGACTTTTTATTAGCTTAGCTCACTGACTTAATTATACACCATAATAGAACAAGCAGCCTGAAATCTGGATCCTTTTCAGAATGGAGTCTTTTCATCCAGGAGTCGGCACAGGGGTCAGATTTGTTCACTGAGCGACATGAGAAGGCAGCATTGGGAATGTTCTGGCTCCGTAGGTCAGGCAGACCCAGAGAAGCAGGAGGCGGAGAAACAGATTAAGATTTATTCGGGGAATCAATTTAACGGCATCTCAAAGGCCGTGTTAGCAGAGTGGTCACTGCTGGTTTGTGCCTTTAAACCGGAGATGCAATAAGTTCATTAAGCAGGAGCCAAATTAAATGAAGATTGCATAGTTTGCACAGGAAACACTGAACTGATGATACAATTTGTGTGCAGATGCGGCAGTTTGTTTCAATCCTGATAGATTCTTTCAGGTGTGGTCTATTTTTTATCCCTATAAAAGGATTGAAGACTTTTGTGTTTGTTATATCTTATCGATTCAAGTAAAATTGAATGATTTGCTCTGTTTTTCAGGTTTAACAGAGCAGTCTTAAACTTTATTGATTTCTATCTTTAAATATATAAATGTCAGAGCGTGTCCTTGAAAGTGTTTTCCATCACGTGGATGTGTTGCCAGTTGCCTCAGCACTAACCCTGTGAAACCTGATTCATTGTCTCTGCTATGAACTGGGAAATGAACTCCTGACAATTCTTGTCGACAAAAAGAAAAACTTTCATTAACTGAAAACAAAAGCCGGACGTTTTACATGCACAGGAAAAAGAATCTCACCTCTTTTACTTTCTCTATATTTAGAGAAAGAGACTGAGTTCACATTAGGCCTCACCGCTGAGGGGGTGGCCTCATTAGAATGACTGACATCCCAGGGAGTTTTAAACCCTGGTTTTCTTTCATAATCACTTGAAACAGGACAATAAACCAACAGGAGTGAGGACTATGAGAGAAAATCTTGTCATGTCATGTTCTGAAACTGTAAAATAGAATCTGAAAGCTTGATATTAAAACAGCTTTTGCGAGATCC
The DNA here is from genome assembly GCF_024713975.1 of Paralichthys olivaceus. NCBI lineage: Eukaryota > Metazoa > Chordata > Actinopteri > Pleuronectiformes > Paralichthyidae > Paralichthys > Paralichthys olivaceus. The sequence continues at coordinate 12,702,787 of NC_091110.1, forward strand.
GTTTTGAAGCCTTGCACAGTGTTTTGAAAGGCTGAAAAAAAGTTCTTCACTGTGTAATTGCATTTTTTCATTATTCTCCCAGTGCATCAGTTTGCTTCCAGGGTTAAAACCTTGTAAATGATGATCTAAAAACTGGTTCATGTACATTGGGAACAGGAAGTTCTGAAACGTTGAAACTTGAGGTTCCTTATTTTTAAACTTTTGTGGACGTACACCTGTATCCTCTTGCAGTCTGTTATTTTGAATTACAAAATCCACTTGTCCTGCAGCTCTGATCTGAAACTCTGAAACTGATGGTCTGAAAAAGAAGTTGGGATGGGGCATTAGGTTCTATAACCAGGGGTGAAACTAGGGATGGGGCTTCATGGGGCACTGGCCCCAGCTTAAATCTGATTGACCCCTTAAAGGTTCAGTGTGTAAGATTTAAGTGAATGGGATCTAGTGGCCGAAATTGAATATAGAATAATCCTAGTAATGTTTTCACTATTGTAAATTGTATGAATTGTTGTTGTATTGAATTCTCTTTACCCTAGAATGGACTCTTTATATTAACACTAAGAGCAGGTCCTCTCTACGGAGATTCTCTTTCATGCACCTTCACAGTGTGAAGAATTTAGTGACATCTAGTGGTGAAGTTGCATGTTGCAGCTGAACACCCCTCACCTCACCCCCACCTTCCAAACATGACAAAGAACCTGTTGTAGACTTTAGTTGTCATAAAAACTCAAAAGGTGTTTAGTTTGTCCAGTCTGGACTACTGTTAAAAACAGAACGTAATAATAAAAATATAAAGTATTTAAATATAAAGGGCCTTTTCTGCAATAAAGAAAACTACAATTCATACAATTTAAATGAAACGAACTAGTGAAAACATCATGAAGATTATTTTATATTTAATTTGTGCCAATAGATCCCGTTCACCTAAATCTTACACACTGGACCTTTAAGTGCCCCTGTTCTGAAAGAAATATTTCTTCACTCTCTCACTAACAATGCTAACAACGAACATGACAGTTTGTGAAAAATCCTTATTTTCTATTGTTTCAAGTACAACATAAAGTGCTTAAGGAACAATTTGCAAAAAAGTTAATCTTTAGAGCAAACAGCAAACAAGGAACGACGTAAATGCATCTTACTGAATCAGGAATTTTGCACAATTGTTGGACATATAATTTGCTCCTCTCTGTTAATTATGGTCCCTGATGTTGTAAAATCCTAGATCTGCCACAGCTAATAGCCTGAGGTTTGGTCTTGGCTGAAGTACAGTCCAATCGCGTGTCCTTTCATGGCAACTAGTTTCAGTCACGCATAACACGATATTAGATATCAAGCTTTCAAAGCATTTTTTCAGTTTGGGGATGTGACATGACATTTATTTCACATGAACGGAGAATCAGTGGCCGGTCTGCAGACTGCTCTCCAGGTATAATCTCTATTCTTCATACAGAGCAAATCAAATCTCTTAAACTGCTTATGTCATTACTCAGTTCAGCTGTTGTGTCTCACACACATGGCCGGTAATACTGACACTGGCTGGAGTTATCACAGTGAAATAAACGATCTATCTATTAACACAAACATTCACTGATCTTGTAATGTTTTGGAGCTCAAACCAAACTTTCCTGTTTCAGGAAGCTACTTACATGCCAACGTCAGAGCAGTCTTTCGAGTCTGCAGACACGGCCGCGCGTCTGAAGCCTCCGCTGGAACATGTGTCCTCCGCCAGTGACGCGATCCAAACGCAGAGCAGTGCCACGGCGCAGATGATACACGCGAGGATACAGCAGCTGAACACACAGGGCTTCAAATTAGCCATTGAACCATCTGTTGAGGAGACTGAGAGAAAGTGTTGCTGCTTTCCGCACAATGCGCACGCGTTCAATGATTATCTGGGCTGCCTGCTCTTCTGAGATCACTCCTCCTTCTCCTGCCTCCATCAATTGGCCATCCATGCACCCTGAAATGAAAGTGAGGACTAGGCCCCTCTAAAAATTGAAGAGTGGGAGTTACGATCCACGACATTTCCAGTACTTTGCTTAAAATTGCGTAAAAAGTGCGCAATGTTTAAATGACAAAGGCTGCTTGTAGATGGATGGATGGATGGTAGATATGTACAAACAGCTGGGGTCATTAAAACATTGTAACACCCACTACACCCCCACCCCCCAAAAAAACCCAAAAGTACCAGTACTGTGTGTAAAACTTCACAAGATTGTGCAATGTTTAAATGACAACAGATTGATAGAATAGATAGATTCAATGTTTTTTTCCTCAGGACTCAGGACAGAAATATGTTACTTCACAGTGTTTAACCTTTTCAACAAGAGTATAATAAAGATGTAAGAATATTTTTTTAAAGGTACAGTGTGTCGAATTTAGACATCTAGTGGTGAAATGCATGTTACAGCTGAACACCCCTCACGTCACTCTCCCCTTCCAAACATGGCAGAGAACCTGTGGAAGCCTTCAGTTGTCAACTCAAAACTCAAAAGATGTTTAGTTCAGTCAGATAACTCACGTTCGACCGTTTATTGCGGTAGTAGAACATAGTGTGTGTTTGGCGTCTAGCTTCTGACTCAATCACTCCCCCGATATGATTACACAGATATGATGGAAGTGACGAGCAAATACTTGTAACTCTTTAAGTGACAGCAGTTGGACTATTGTGTTGTTATTATTTCTACCAGACCCATTCTGGAGTGTGTCTGCAAAGATGAAGAGCATTTCCCTAATGATCTTTTTCATTCCTCCATGTGCAACACTGATCTCATTTCCAGCTCTTTTCCAGCTCATTTCCCTACATTGTCCGTTACCTGCTGCCCAACATTTCTCGATAAAGTTCCTGACCTGCAGGAAACGCAGCCTGATCCGTGCTGTGCCATTCTATGTTTGACATGAACTACAGTGTCACTGACGCAGTGGAGGCAGGGGACTTCAAACTGAGGTCTCAGATGCTGAAATCCTCCAAACATGGACCACACGCAGCAGGCTGCCTTAACTTTGTCTGTAACGTATCTCTCCTTATTCTGCGATCTGATCTCTGAGGTGCTTCTGGTTGTTTGTTTGTTTATTAGGTGAATTGAAGAGATTCATTTTGAAGTAAGTTACCATGAAACTGAGGGAATGAACCTTCTCTTATCTGTAGTGCAGAGACTGAATGAATGTGCTCTTATGTATTTTATGTTCCAATTCATAACTGAACTACTACTGAACTATCAGGGAGCTAAACTACTAAGTAAAGTATTTTACATTTTTCTCCTTACCTTTAGTTTCTGTAGAGTTTCTATCTTTGTCTATAGTTTGTGTCAGTGTTGGTTAGCCAAGTTAAACTCGTAGTTCTATTTCCAAAAGCACTTTGACAATACAACAAAACTGAAGAGAAGTGTTTGTTTTGTCACAGGCAAGTCAACAAACAAAAAAAAGGAATGTGAAGCTGGTGATGGACGACGGCGGTGACCTCTGTCACTCGAGGCCAACGACCGAACAAATTGAGATTCCTTTGTTTTCTCTGTGTTTTTCGATGTTAAAGCCCAAATCTTGAGATTCTCCTGCTGGCCAGACAACACTTGAGCTGGTGTAGCGTGGCTGAGATGAGGACAGTGCTGCTGCTGACACCTCAGATGATCTTTCTCATGTCTGAGGTGCTGACAACTGGAGTCCAGGGCCATTCTTCAACATTATCTTAAACATTATCTCCATGAATTGGAATTTACATTATACTGATTTTCCTAATCTGAATCAAAGGTCTGAGAATAGTGATACAGACTGTCAACACATGAAACTGACTGTAAATCAATGATGCACACATTTTGTGAGATACAGTTACAATGCATGTAGGAGAGAACATTACTCTGATTTACATTATTACTGTCCAGTGCTGCCTGAGGCCTGCAGAGGCTTCAACACAGGATGCAGATGGTGTTCTTTTTGGCTCCTCTGATCACCAATACAACATCATCATCTATTTATAGGTCAGATGGCTTTTTTGGCACCTATAATTTATACCTCATGCAGAATTCATGTGGCTCGGGAAGTAGAGCGGCTCGTCCACTAACCAAAAGTTCAATGTTTCAATCTCAGCCATTCCACGTGGTCGAAGTTTCCCTGGGCAAGACACTGAACCCCACACTGCCCCTGTAGGAGTCATGTATGATAGAGAAAGTGTGTGAATGGATAAATGGCAAAACTGTACCATTAAGCCCTTTGAGTGGTCATCAAAACCATTATATATATATATTACAACCATTTAATATAGTTTGACATTGTGAGTGAATTAAATTGATAAATTAAAGTCTTATCATCTTAAATTTATCGTATTGTTTTCATGGGACCAGTGCATATCTTTGCATCTGCTGCAGCTACATTTGTAAACAGCAGGTTTATAATTAGACCTTTAACTTGTCCAGAAAACACAAATGCATGTTAATGTTAATTAATGTCGCATTAATTATGACCATATCATAAGAGGGCGTACATGCCTGCAGAACTGCATTGACAAACCATGCCACTCCCTGTTCAGTCAAATTCACCATCCTGTATGACACTACAGCTCTTGTTCCATTTTTGCCGTCAATGACGTTTTCTTCCTTTGGAAGAATGACTCATGCTCCCTGAGAGACACTTGGAGGCTGATAGATAGTGACCAAAATATGTTATTTATTTCTGCGTAAAACATCTGGCTGAGTCACAGGATGAAACGTCACAGGGCAGCAGGGGAATAATGGAGTAAATTGAAGATCATTTGAATGACACAGAGATTTCATAATACCATGTTTCAGTATAAAGTCACATCAAGTCAACGCAATACATTCAGGCAGCTATGCTTTTGTTGCAGATGCTTAAAGCAACCAAGAGACAAATAACATTAACATTAACATTAACATGTAATTTAATGGTGATACTGCACCATTTGCTAGTCTTTACCAAAGTAGAAATATTGCAGTTATTAAATGCATAACCTTAAATGACTATAATATTGACCAATCGTTTATGAAAAGTATTTTATAAAGAATTTCAGCCACGCATAGAGCTGATTTTATTCATGAATACTTTATCTTTATTAAGTTAATTATAGAAAAATATTTGAACATGATACACATAATAGAAATTAGTTTTTTGATATACAACCTTAATATATGTGAAAACATTGCATCAACATCTTATGCGCTTGTTTTATACAATCTGTTTTGGATATGTGGCCTTGAGAGGGTATGGATGCGTAATTTGTCGAGCAGATAGTGTTGTTTTGGCCCAGTCTGCACATCGAATTTGAACTGAAGAGCAACATAGGGAACACAAACAATGTCAATGGAAACAAACAAGACTGGAAGAACAGAAAGACATCTGCAGGTCAGGTTAGAGGGACATAAAGTATGCAACGTGCAGGGGGAACGTAAACTCAACTTACGCTGAACACCAGCTGCAATTCTACAACAAACACTTCCTCATCACAAACCTTTGGCATTGTCTACATTATATTCAATACAAAAAAGGTGACGGAGACAGGAACAGTAAAAAGATAGATTATTTTAAAATGCATTTTTGCAAACATCTGTCTTCTGCTGTTTGTTTCCTTTGCTTGCATTCACCATGTTGCTCTTCAGTTCAGCTTTGAGGTACATTGGGGCTAAAATCACGCCATCTGCTGGAGCTTTTCTGTGTCTGCACCCACTCCAGGCTGAAGTTTCCTATTTGTTTAAAACCATTATAAAAAGCCCTTTTCTTCCATTACATGTGTTTGACAAACACTTGATGAGCAAACATGTTTTTAAATGTTCAATATGAACAAACCATGATTAAAAAATGTGTTTGCTGAGAGCATCATGGAAGTTTCTTGGATTTTGATGTCTGCATGTATCCCATCCTCTAGATAAAACATTTGGTCTTGAAAAAAAAAAATATTAGGGTCTTTTATTGTGCATGGTAAAAAAAAAAGAGTCTTTATTTCACTTCTTGTATCCACCACACTCAGAGTAAAACTGTCCTGCTGTGTCTGGTATCAGTCACACTGATTGTGTGGCACCAGCAGTCCATTTACTCTGATGAAACCATTATTGGAGTGGGTGGAAATTAAGCAGTTTGAGCTCAAAAGGAATTAACAACTCCCTCGTATGCAAAAGAGGCTGATTGGAAATAAGTACATGAACACATCACCAAGTCCTTTATACCCACCTGTCCAAAGAAAATGTATATTTTGTTTGTGAAAGTATAAAGCGTGAGTTTGTGTTTAAGTTACAGGACACCCACGCTGCTGCTTTAACTTTATTTACTCGTTTAGATCTTCCTCCAGATTGTGTGGGCGAGTAAAGACTTTCGTTCTTTCTCACTTCACAGCATTTCAAGTTTAAAACTGCTCCAGACGTCTCGAAAGAGGAAGATTTGCAACTGAGACGACGGTGTTCTTTGCGAACATCACAAGCTTGTCAGTGTACTTTGTTTAAAAATCTGTTCATGGAGAGACATAAACTTTATCTGTATTTATGGTTCTTGTGAAATTCATGCTGGGATGCATGCCCAGTCAACTACCAAAGCATCCAGGATAAAAACATGAAGACCAAGAGCACTAGCTTTGTGCTCGGCCTGAACTCGGTTGAAGACTGTTGAGGTTTAACACAAACATGAACAGACACAGACACACAGATTAGAATTGTTATAGATGAAGACCTCACTCACTGCCCAAAGATTCCAGAGTCCTGATCTGATTCCCAGAAAACGCAAAATGAAACAGAATGAGTTCTTACAGCTGTTTAAAGTTTACAGCTTCCTGTTGTGGATGATCCAACTGGGAAAATAAATAACAGTTTTTATATTTGATGAGTTTTTGTTTTGCTGTTTGTCACATCTACTTGAGTTCCCTCTCTGCCTCCTCTGAGAGCTGTAATCCATGGCATCAGTTTAACCTAAACCAGGCGTATTTCAGTCTCAAGTAAATTAATATATTGTTAAATCCACCAATTTTTAATGATTTCTCATTTCTTGGTTTTGTTCCTATTGTTGTCGCATTTGTTTTATATATATATATACTATGTTTGACGGTGCACATTAATATTCTCTTTTTAGTGACATTTCCAATATCTTCCCAAACGATATAAAATGTAAACCCACAGTTTAACAGTTTTTAGTTCTCTTTGCACAAATGCACTCAGTGTATTTCACCAGTTATGATGTGTCAAAATGTCTGCTGTGGAAAAAGTCCAATGAAAATAAGTGTTTGGAACTGGTCTCGTCTTGAGCCTCTTACACAACAACGTTTACCAAATGCCAGATAAATAATGGCCTTCGATATTAAAGCTGATAAATTACATTGGTACTTCTTTGTAAAGAGCCAGTTTCCTGTAAAACAATCACCTCTTTGCTAGGGAATTACAAAGGGAGGATAAGGGCCATAAAAGAGAACAGGAAACCAAACATGGGAGTTACACGCACATAGGAAACTTTAAGTTGTGAGGTCAAATGCACGACTGCTATCAAAACCCTTGTTTATACAGCATTTATAAAACTGCCGTCTTCAGGACTTAACAAAGTCATTTGGACTTAATCAGAAATATCTTCATCATACCCAGAGAATACGTGGTATTCCATTACTATAGATGTATTGTGGTTCATTAATGATCATATCAAACTACTGTCTTTCATGTGAACTTGAAACTATAAGTTTTGCCAAAGTATCATCGTCTCGGATCCATTCAGTCCAGATGGTATTTTTCCAGTATTGATATAACATCCTGCAGTCGAGGCTCATTAGTTGAGTGGTTAAAATGTTTTGCTGATTCAGATGAGGGAGCTCTTTCTTCACCTCGTATCCCCCAGCTGCTTGGTTGTTAATTATTCAACCTGCTGATGAATCTTTCAGACGTACCAAACGATGCGGAGGAACAAGGTCAACAGGTAAACAAGATGAGATCAGGGATAAGAGTCAGGGATAGTTTAACATGTCACTGAGAGAAGCTCAGTACAAGTGTCAGCTTTTAACAACACATGATGTCTCATTCGTTGCCTCGACTAAGGAGCTGATGTTTTCATCTGTGTTTGTTTGTTTGCTGGATTACACAAAAATCAGGATCAGGGGGCGGATCCAGGTTTTAAATTGTATTTTTTTACTTTATTTAACATAGTTAATTTATTTCATCATTTTCATTGATTCTTCAGAGAAGTGATGGATTTTGATGAAAAAATGAGGCATGTTTAGAGGACCGATATTTAATTTGGTGACTTTAAATGTGGTTTCAGAAGGAGACTGTTGACACTCTACTGAGTACCATAGTTTTCAATATACTGTATACATCACAGAACATGTGAAGATCTTTGAATTGTTTTCAATGCTCCTTGTAATTACGTGACAATCTTTGAGCCCAGAAGAGGCCTCAGTCAGTCATTCCCAAAATTCATCTTCCTCTTCTGTCTTCATATTCAGTGTCAGGGGTTCCTCCCTCAGCTAATTTAAAAGACAACTAGATGTTCAATGACCTTAAGAATTAATTCTTAACCTGAATCGATCAAAGATCAAGCGCCACATGTGATACAGTGGAGAGCTGCAGAATAAATGCAATAATAGAAGTGATGTGGCCCCAAAAGGAGTAAACAACATGTATTTTTCAACATCATTCCTATAGTTTTTCCCCCTGATGTTATTCTGTTTGGATTTTTTTATGCATGAGTTTTTTTATTGCTGTACACCACATTCTACTGTTGTTTTTTCAACTCTTGTTATGTCTCTGTGGACATTAAATGGGCCATATTGCACCCTGAGGCTTGTGTATCCCCTGCTGCAGCCCAAATGTCTACAGAAGGGGAGAGCGAGAAACAGAGGGATGGGTAAATGAACAGAAACATAGGAAGAGAGTGACGTATGCATTTGTTTGGAATAAACAGGACTCACACCTCTTCCAAAAAGGTTCTGTGAAACCCATCAGAGTTCCTGCAGAGGTTGTTGTGATGCATGATGGAGCTGGTTGCGTAACTGCGGCTCAGCACATGCAGGTGACACTTGCTGTGGCACACAGAGGACACAAAAGTAGCAGAGGAGTTAAAGCAGGCTGATGTTGCAGAGAGGGGGGAGGGGAGCGATGGAGTGAAGATACTTTTCCTCTCTTTCCCTGGAGCAGAGGAGAAAGAGACCCAGATGTCAGAGAACAAAAAATCCCCGGAGAAACCAGAGCAAAAAATAAATAAATCTGCTAATTTCTCAGCTTTGTGCAACACAGTTCGTGAGAGTGTCTAATTGGCTTTTGTACATTAACATCACTGCATACTCTTGCCCTGCGTCCCTGGACATCTGCTGTGAGAGTCACGACTCTGGGTGTGCAGATGGGATGAGACTGAGGGGTTGACACGCTTCTATTTCCAGCGTTGTTCCTTTTGAACTTTGCTATTATTACTTTGACTACAGTCAAATACTCCATCATGCTCATGCTTCAGTCGTAGCTACACCCAAATGATGCAGCCATGTTGTTCAAACGACAAAAGTGGGAGAGCTTTAATCAAGTGTGCATTTTGTTTATATGCACAAGTTAAAATTAAATTAATGGTATGAAAATAATTTGAGAGGGAAATATTCATTATGTCTTAAAACTTCCATAAGTAGGGCGGTGTTTGGGAACATGAATATTAGATGAGTCTAATAATAATACATCTTATTTCAAGATGCCTCTCTAGACACCCGGGGACACAATGTTTCAGAAACACATGAATTATAAAGGATAATTGATATTTGGTGCAGTGAAGTGTCCACATCTTTCAAAATGTAATAGTTTCTTTAACATCATTTTCCATTCTCACATTCTTCTGTTTCCTGTGTCTCTTTCACTTGGTTGTTTGAGGAGACATGGAGCTGCATGTCCCTGAGAGAGACCACTGTCCACTGGTATTAAAATCACAGCAGCCACTTGTTGAGTTTTGAGTGAACATGCGAGAACACAGACACTCGAGCAACTGTTCATTCACATACAAATTGAATGATGCACCTCCAGCGGCTCACAATGCCAGAAATGATCTGTAGTGACGTGCGTCTTAATGAACTTGCTGCGCAATAACGCAGCGCTGTCATCCAAAGTTAGAGACGCGTGCGAGGCGTCGCACTGACCAGGATCACCAGGCTCCAGTCACGGCTCCTGCAGACGCACGATCAGGCTCCTGCAGCTGGACCGTGCAGCGGTGATGGAGTGTGTGGAGTAGAGAGGGAGGAACAGAGAGAGAGGGGTGGGTGGGGGGGATCCTCCACTGGCTGATGCTGATGCACCTGCCTTCTTCTCCTTTTACGCGACCCCCAGCCTCCAGCACACTCACTTCGCCTCTCGAGCGCGTAAAGTCGAACGATGAGCTCCTCTCTTCCAAAAAGCGAGTCCGCTACTTCTCTGCTCAGGTCGTCGGGGCTCAACCGCAGGTCCGCGCACTCGGATCACGGACCACACGGTCACCGGAGTCACCGCTCAAACCATCACCATCCCACCGGAGCTGGAGACGGACATGACGCAGGCTGGACGGAAGACTGCGAGCCGAGTGCGCGCAGACCCCTCTGCCGGCCAAGACACGCCGACTCCCGAGGAGGGGATCACCACCGGGCGCAGAAGAGCCACTCTCACAGACAAGCCAGCCTCCTGGAGGATGGTCACCCTCCAGAGGATGCGAGGCTCCGAACGAGCCGACATCAGAAGGAGCGCAGCAACTCCACCAGGTCCAAACACCCTCATCCTCAGCACGACTCCCCGAGAGGTGATCACCAGGGCAGGAGGACCTCTCCAACTCGGTCTTACCCAAAGCACACGGACGATGCAGATTTCTTTTTCGAGCCCAGGGAGAGAGTGATCACCGGCTCATCCTCCAGCCTCAACTCGGAAACACCTGCCTCCGGTGCACCTGTCCGGCCCGCGGCGCGCAGGACATCCAAGAGACTGAGCGGGACCCCGTCTGAATACGACTCCAGGCTCCATCCCATAGTGAAGTCAGTGTTTGGCCAGGTAAGGAAGGAAATGACACCCTGTGAAAAGGTGAAAGTAGAAGCACAACTCAAAACTGCAGAAATTTAAACAAGTATCAATTAAAACATTTGATAATTTGTAGAAATGCAAAATAAAATTCTTTCCAGTCGTCAAATCACTAAGAACTCACTGCAATGAGTGTGTGGGTGTATTATCTGTATCTTCAATCACGTTTCACACTCAGAGATTTTGCCTTCATAGGCTACAACTTCAGTCATCAATGTCTTTCACTCAGGTCAAATTGATCTAAATTACATAATCTCAATGGGCTTCACAGCCTCATCAACGGTAAGATACAGCTCCAATGGATGTGGTGCTCAAATAGAGGAGCCATCCTCATTTGCAGAAAGTGGAGCCATCGATGGGGAAATTGCAGCCAACAAAAGAGCTAATTTATAAAGTCCATGAAAGTATTTATTCAATATTAAAGTTAATATGATCGTCACTAATTCCAGTATTAGAGGGGCCAGGGTTACTCTCAGTCAACATTATCCACATATTATATTTGAAGGTAAAATGTTTTATATGGTCGATTATTAAAAGTGCATCACAAGTGCAGAAGCAGCTTCACAGGCGAGATGACACATTGTGACTGAACCTGCAGTCGCCTCAGTGCAGCTGATTAAAAATAGATGCATGCTTTCAATCCAAATCTGGATGGCGGGGTCGGATGGGGGTGGTTGGTTCGAAGGGTGGGTGCTCATGTATCCCAATGTGATCTTTCATTGTGTCTCTGGATCAACTTTCTTTGGAAAACTCTTTCAGTGATGAGACCTTGTCAACACACACACAGACACACACACACACACACACACACACACACACACACACACACACACACACACACACAGGTAAGTTAATCCTCACCCTGACACCACATTCAGTTCTGATAAAATAGAATTAGATGTAAAGGTTGTATCTCTTCTTCCCTGCATCACCTGTTCACCACTAACACATCACTTTTCCAAGAGGCGCCATACTTCCCCCTGTCCACACAGATCTCCCACAGCTGCAGAATATCCCATCTCTCATTTTCTCTTTCTTGTGTTGTTGAAATCCTTCTTTCTGCGTTGATGATAAAAAGCTCAAGAGGAGACAATTACCTCCCTGTGCGCTAATGTGTTCCAGAAATAACTCCTCTCAATCCAGGCCAGAGCTTCAATCAGTTTTAGGGGTTCCGGTGAGGGCAAAAATCTGTGCGCTGCTTGTGTCGTTGTGCATTTGAAGGGTTGGGATGGCTGCTGCAGTTCTGGATGAGTGTTGAATAAGATGAAACAGGAATAAAAAAACAATTATTCATGTCAGAAGTTTATAAGCAAAGTGACTGTGACTATATTCTGTAACTGGATCATCAAGTTATTGAAGCACAGGCTCGTTTGTGTGTTTTCTGTGATGTCGTCACTGTGAAGCTCAGTCATGTCTGACACAGCGGCCAGTGACTCTGTGAGTGGACAAAAGTTAGTTGTGCGCATCAGTGTTTGTGTGACAGGAAGACAGAGAGAGGGAGAGAGAGGAAGAGAGAGTGAGTGGGTGAATGTTTACTCAAGCCGTTTCATTGTAGTGACCACACACACACACACACACACACACACACACACACACGCCCTTAATGCTCTTTGAATACATGTGACAGTGCGCAGCAGAACGCAGGGTGAGATATGGCACACTCCTGGTAACTCTTTCCTATTTTTCTTATGTAACATCAAGATCTGCATAATATTCCAACTGAACTCCTTCAGTGCACCAAGCTAAAAATAGCACATCAGGACCTGATTATGAAAAACTGGAGGAGGGCTGGAATTATTTCTTCCTTTTTCTGCATTTGCCTCGGTGAAAACATTCACATCTTTTGGCAAATGTGTAACCTGACAGAGCCAATCTGAGAAATAAAGAGCAAGTCTGCAGCAGGAGGAGATGTGTCTCCGAGCTACCAGTTTATAATCCCAGTATTCATTAGATGAATCACGATTACCAAAAGGCTGGTGTGGGGGGTTAGGAATATGATCTGCAGCTCGGGGGTTATAGATAGGTTTTGCGATTCATTAAATTTGACTAAACTCGTTTGAGTCTTAAAGGTCACACCAGAAACCTTGATGAAGGACAGAACGCGAGCTGTTTTTTTTTTGTCCCTGCAGAAATGTAGTTTCTATTTTTAGAGATTCTCCATTCTCAGATTTGGCGACCTTCTCTGACCTTGTTGTACAAATCCTCGCAGGAAAGCTGTAGCATGCAGCAGAGACGGTTTTTAGAAGACGTCTGTTATCCACTGTTGAGAAATTACTATTTAAAGACTTGTTTTTTTTTTCAAATTAAATATAGATGAAAGGATATGTGTGTTAACCAGCAGAGGGAGCAAGTACTGTTTTGTACTAATAGGTTTGAACTCAGTGTGTGTTTGTGTGTGTGTGTGTGAAAGAGAGAGAGTCAGGGGGGATTAACAGCCCGCTGTGTGTCACATCAGGGAAAAGTGACAGAGCAGGAGAAGAAAGTGAAGAAGGCAAGGATGAAGGACAGAGCAGGAAAGAGAGGAGAGTTTCTTTGCTGGAAGACTTGATGGTCATTATATAATTCACTTATCAGCTCTCACTTGCCTGCTCCCACCTGACAGGTCCGAGGACAATGTGAGGAAAGGTCCTCACACACAGATTAGCTCCTCACTTCCTCCTGCAACTCATCCTTACTCTCGCAACTGCTGACGTTTCCTGTCTCTCTGTCCCTTTCCCCGTGTTTTACAACACCTCACTTCCTCTCATCCCTCGTTCTCCTGCCGGGGTCACGCTGACCTTGATGACATCTGAGAGGAAATAACAAGACAGAAGAGGTGTGAGGAAAAAAAAAGAGATTCTGAAAAGAAGCAGATATGAACGAGAGGAAAAGAGAGCGTAGCATCTTCGTATTCACCACAGGCATATGCTTCCAGTATGTGGAGGGAGGCTATTTTTAGACACACATGGGTATTTTTATATCTCTGCCGGCAAAGGAGGAGGTAGAAAAATCATTCTTTGGTTAAATCCCTTTTTTGAGATGAGGATTAGGCGGTGAGATGTAAGAGCAACGTTGAGTGTATATGCGTCTACTTGATAATGCTGAATATTTATGGCGGCTGGGAAGGAAAATCAGTGAGAGACACAGCGAGACAGAGGATAAGGGATAAATGAGTCAGAAGAGAAAAAAACAATAGAGGTTTAATTGACTGGAATGAGACTTTTCTCTATTTTTTTTTACCCCACTTCTGACGCACTAGACCTTTAATTAGACTAACAGCTGGAATAATGCTGCCACGCCAGAATAATCAGCATGAAAGTTACAGATTTGAGCTCCTCTGATTTGAATGAATTAATCGAACGAAGGATTAAACTGTGACGTCTCAGCTCGAGCACAAGATGGCACAGGATGACGCAAGTGTGCATTTTTGTGTTTTTTTTTTATGTCCTCCAATGACGACAAAAACATACGCACAAAAACTCTCATGGTCACTTTTTATCACAAATCTCTCTGTTGTCTCGTCATTCAGACACTCAGTGGCTTGAATTACTATTTTGACCACAAATGATTATATTTCTTCCCATTTTGCAAAAGAAAGGACTTGCAATGATTATTTTCTTATCTTAAAAAAGAACAGGAAGAAAAAGGTTGATGATAATGAACCCCTGAGAGAGTCCCCTTCATCTACATCTCGATGGCAGTAGATTAAACAATGATTTGAAAGCAAAAGGAATTATTGATATTCTCTCTTGGAATGAGCCTCTTGTCTAGTGCATGCATTTTGCTTCATTTGCATTGTTTGCACAGATAATATGTTGCAAGAATGTTAGAAATCATGAAAATGATTTAGTTTAATGGCTCTGTATTACATTGATAACCAGATAATGTTTTTCTCCTGAGATTTCAGCATGAAAGCAGTTATGTAAATGTTTTAAGTCTTTAAGTGGGAGAGATGGTGAGGAAGAAAGAGAAAAATATAGCCAGAGAAAGAGAGAGAGAGAGACAGAGAGGAGAGATGGATCTCATGCCCGTGCACTGTGGGCTGACATTATGTGAACTGACGGCTCCTGTGTCTGTCGTCTGATGTGTTCTGAAGTTCACAATGAGCCTCCGGTGAGAGGATGGATGAATCATCTGCAGAGGAGCACAGAGGAGCCGCGGAGATGCTGAATGGGAGCGAGATCTGAAACGGCTCCGGCGTTAATGTGTTCATTAAAAATAGCAGAGAATAGACAAGGTCGAACGTGGAGAGGGAAACACGGAAGTACACTTGTGCCACAGTCACCTCTGGAGTGAAGGCTTCCAGTTTTAAACCCCCCCAAAGCATGGGTAAAAGCTGGATGTTGTGCTTTGTCATTTTGGAAGCAGTGGTGGAAGAAGTGATTGAACCCATTAAAAGTTTGGTTATGCTCATTGTTATGACGTTTGAGCTTCACTGTGCACAATGATGCCCGTGCTTGAACCTTGTTTTCACAATGCAAAGATCTATGTAGATCTATGAGCAGTAGTTTTAACAGATTACATTTTTACATTTTTGTGTAAAAACCACATCAGACACAAATTATTATTCAAAGCAAAGAATCTTTATACGTCTTCAACTGGTGGCAGGACACTATAAAAATAATCCACTGTAAATTCTTTAAAGCTTTTTCTGGAGAATGGTTTATATTCTTTAATACGAGTGTATCTCACATCTCACATTTTATGTATAATACTTAAACATTTTCACTGTTTGCCACTGGTTTTTAGAGATCCTGACTTTTGACGGTTAAGTTGTGTGTGTGTGTGTGTGTGTGTGTGTGTGTGTGTGTGTGTGTGTGTGTGTGTGTGTGTGTGTGAAAGGCTGAAAGAGAGCATTTACTTGCCTCACTCTCTGTGTGTGTTTGCATTTGCACATCCTTGGTGGTTCAGCATCCTTTGTCATTTCTTGCACATTTTGGCTTTCATACGAATTCAAGCCCTTCAAGCTTAACATGACTTTGTGATGCTTTTACATCATTGTGTGCGTGTGTCTGTGTGTTTGTGTGGGAGAGAGAGAGATAGAGAAAGAGAGAGTGGGGATAGATGTTGAGGGTAGAGTGGGGAGAGAGGGGGGAAGAGAAAGCGTGTTATATTTTTAGCTTCACAGCCCCTCATCCATGTGTGTTTAATCGAGTGTGTGTGTGTATGTGTGTGTATGTGTGTGTGTGTGTTTGGATTAGTGTCTCCAGCATCTTGCTCAGGGGAAGGTAATGTTGTCCGAACGAGCCTCTTCTGTCACATTCGCATAGATGGTTTTAAAGCGTTGGGGAGAGGGTGAGGGAAAAAGAGCAAGGGACAGACGGACGGACAGAACGAGAGAGAGGAAGAGAGAGGGAGAGAGAGAGAGAGAGAGGGAGGGAGAGAGTAAGATAGGGTCGAGGGGAGGGAGGGAGGGAGGAAATACACTGTAGGAGAGAGGATGGAATGAATAAGCAATCTTGCTTTTTCTACTCCTGGCGCTTGCATCTCGCTCTGTCCACATGCATGCTCCCTCTCCCTCGCTTATCTTTTTGTTTTTCTGATCCGTCTTTGTTCTTGTTTACACGTTTCCTCCTTTGTCTCAGTGTCCCTCCCCTCATACCTCCCAGTGTCCTTGCCTGTGGGTCTTCCCTGCACACATCTCCGTCCTCTCCCTCCTTACCTCTCTCCACCTCTTATGATACCCCCGCTCCGCTCCCTGCATTTTCCCAAACGTCCTCTTGTATTAGTCAATGACCCACTGAACCCTCTCTCCCTCTCTAGTCACTCCTATTCCCATGCATGCCCGGACACATATGCAAACACACATGCATACACGTGCACTCGCATACAGGCACACCAACACAGACACAGTTAGAGAGAAAACATAGAACGAGAAGGATTTTTCTTTTTTTGCAATGGGCAACTCTGTAAAGTCGCTCAAAATTTTCACCAAGAAGGTAAGGTCGGCTCTGAGGTTTTTCATTTGGCTGTGGTCTCCTTGAATCCCCTGCATGTTGTCTCATGGTGTGGCCCCCAACCTGACTGAAGGCTTTTTGACCGGACTTGTACTGAGTGACTGCTTGTGTCTGACTGGACCGTTGCCCTGTGTCTTGTGTCGCTGGAGACCAAACACAAAGGAGGACAGATGAAGGATATTTTAGACAAATATTACGTCTCATGCTTTATTTTAGTCATTATTTGCAGTAGAGCATCTTAGTCTTGATTGTTGATGCAGGACCTTGTTGACTGCCTTTAAAACTCATTCCGCGTGGATCACACTGCTGTGTTAATCTGACATTTGCATCCTATTATGAGTCTTTTTGGATAAACGTCATCTCGGTACTAATCGCTGTGTCGTTTCGCTCCCTGGAAAACAAATCTCGGATAGATCAGAGAAGCTGCTGCTTGATCTTGACCTGTTGGCCGAGTTGAAAATATGTGAATTTAGATCCTGTTGATAAACTTTAGAGTTGTCCAGATCGAGTCAGTGATTCAGAATTAATTACTCAATGCCCGCTTCGCTTGTACAATACATGTCTTGCATTCACTGTCCTCATTGTATTCCTGCAAAGACACTCAGACAATCCCACAAATAAACTTTCTCTCTTCATATCAGCAGCTGCACATCCTTGAGGAAGCACAGCATGACGAGCAACTGTTGACGCCATCTGTGCATAATGGGATGGTTTGCTGGAGAAGTTCTTGCTTGACTACAGCCCTTTTTGGGGGGTGGGGGTGGGTTGTTATATAACTGCAAGCGCGTGGCTTCGTAGTACTTTTTCTGGCACGATATACCCGAAGACAGCCCTGCTCCATGCCTCACTTGGTCAGATTACCCGGTGGGCATCCGTTCCTGTGGTGGGGACTTGGAATGCATGAACTGGCATTAGAGGTTAGATGGCAACAGATGGAGAGTGAAGGTCATTTGCAGAGCATAATAATACCACGTGTGACTGCACGTATTACACAAATGCATATTCATTTTCTTTTATTCTGTATGCATGCAAATGTGTCATTCGCTTTGCTGCGCCATCCATCTGAAGATGGGCACTAGCTCACGTCTGAGAGATTTGAAGCAGCAGCAAAAATGGCCTCTGGGTAATTCGCTGTGACACGAGTAGACTTCTCGTGCTTGTCGCTGGATTTTTAGCCACTGAGTTAGATGTTGGTAATTGACGCCCTGACGAGCATTTTAGTGTTTCATTAGCGTGAAGAGATGCTAGTGTTTAAATGCCGTTTATATCTGCTTGGAAAAAATGGGTGGAATGGGCTTCTCTAATTCAGATATCAGTCAGGTTGGATATTCGGACTTTATTCTGCAGTGGGTTGATTTCTGTGAGAACAACCTTTGTCCTGTAGTTGACGGGCTAATTGGTGATTATAATCAAACAGCTGACTAAACCTCAACATAATCTTCTAGACAACATGATGATTTTGTGCATAAAGTCTCCTCCAAATGAACCTGTCTGACCACAGGGTTTCTGACAGTTTGTCACTGCAGTTACTGTGGTGAATGAATATTATTTTAGGAGTTAGAGCAGCAGATGGAAAAATACAAGAATTAGACCTTTGAATCCTTTACTAAAAAGTGTGCAGGCGACGATTGGAACAAACTGATTCAAGAGCAGTTGCATGAGGCCGAGAGACGTGTTTGGTGAAATGAAAACAGGCAGTGGACTGTTGCTATGGAGGCTTGGTGCTGTTCTGTTCTCAGAGTCCTGAGGTGCTTTCCTCCATCATGACAGACCTGACTACACCTCTGCATGACTGACAGACCTCCGATCCTGCTTTAGAACCCCCTCCATCCCACCTCCATGTTCGCTCCATGCTACCACAATCTGAGTCACGGTCTCTACCCCTGTCTTTGCCCCTGCTCCCATGTCTGGCCCCCCTTCCCCCGGATGCTGCTCCAGGACCAGAAGAAGAACTACAAAGCAGTGCAGTCCTGTGAGGAGGGGGGCTCTGGGGGGGCCTATCTTGAGCCGCTAGTGGCCCTGGCCCAGAACGGAGCCAACATGCACAACGTGCTGGGGCCCGCGTGCATCTTTCTACGCAAGGGCTTCGCTGAGAGCCGGCAGGCTGTACGTAAGTCCAGAAAATATCATGTGCATGCATGCCAGGAGAGATTAGCACACAATGCAGCACACACACAGTAACTGGAAGTCACCATGAATGTGTGTGGTAATCACCTCTCACTGTAATGTCAGCACTAAGAGCATGTAAGTCAGCGTGGTGCAACTGAGAAGATGGTATTGTGACAATGTGTCACTTAAAGTGTTTGTGTATGTGTGTGTACTTGCCTGAGGCTGCATTCCCCATAAACACTTGGACATTTGTCAGAGGATTATTAAATCATGATAACAGCGGTGGCACAGATGATTTTTACCTGGCGATTTTTTCTATGAGCCTGTTTCCAGCTGTGATGACACATGTCAAGGTCTTGCCATTATAGAAAACAGGGATGTTGAACTCTTCAGTGTAGACGACTGCGGGTTTTCTTCCAAAGACCAGTTCTCAGATGGTTGTTGGTGTTGAGATTGAGTCATTTTAGTTGAATGGAGCTGCAAATAAAAGAAGAAATAAAAGAACTACTGAATATGTTGGATTTTTCTGTCGTCCCTGGATATCCACGCAAGCAGCATTCATGAAAAAACCCATAGCTACACCACAGATACAGCAAACATGTCAGATTCCTGTATATTCTTAGACATCCTATATTATTAAATATCTAATCTTCTTTCAGCTACTTTACTTTTATCTCAAAACCTAACTATGTGTTATTATTTACCCAAGTATCTCAGAGTGCCAAGTCTCTACACGTTTTATTGCGTCCAAACACTTCAGCAGGAGGTCTCAAAGCTCTTCCTCTCTGGCTGGAGGGAAACCTGCAGACTCTTGGCACTGTGGCACATATTGTAGTTGCCTATGTATTTCATTTTCAGTGTTGTGTGAGGAATGATGCACATTGGCATGATTTTTTAAATTATCAGCAGATTTTGATTCCTGACTCTGCACTGTGTTCCTTCACAGGACCGAGAGTTGAGGCCAGAAGAAATGGATGGTACGTTACAATTCAGGACTGTTAAGAATGCAAAGTAAAAATCGTGAGATCATTTTAAGTTTGATCAAACATTCATGCCTGATTTCTCCACCTCTTAGAGTTGCGTGAGGCTTTCAAGGAGTTCGACAAAGACAAAGATGGCTTCATCGGCTGTAAAGACCTGGGGAACTGCATGAGGACTATGGGCTACATGCCAACAGAGATGGAGCTGATAGAGCTGAGTCAGCAGATCAACATGAACTGTGAGTGAAACTGTGGATTATTTCCACTTTTACAGCCGATTTAAACACAAGGTTTCAGCCGGAGCATGATTAAAAAAGGTGTTGTCGTTTTGTCTCTACTTCCTCCTCTCCCTCTTGTCTCACAGTGGGAGGACATGTCGACTTTGAGGACTTCGTTGAACTCATGGGGCCCAAACTTCTGGCTGAAACTGCAGATATGATTGGGGTGAAAGAGCTGAGAGATGCATTTAAGGAGGTGAGGAATGTGAAAAGGTCAAAAAATCTATATAATGGCTATAGAATAAAAAAAAAATTCAATGTCAGATTGCCATGACACTTATCTTGAGGATGTTCCCTCATATTTAAGAGTTATTGCAACTGCATGTCTTGATTCCATTTTGATGATTGCTTCTATTATTTGTCTTTTTTCTCTTCATTTCAGTTTGACACAAATGGCGATGGCCAGATCAGCACAGCAGAACTTAGAGAGGCAATGAAGAAACTTCTTGGACAACAGGTACAGAACTCCTGGGAGGATCACTGCGTCTGTCTCAGTCTTATTTTTCCACTCAATATTTGAATATGAGTTTACACCGTATAAACATCCTTAAACACGATCTGTGCTCTCCAGGTTGGACACAGAGATCTGGAGGACATCCTACGAGACATAGATCTCAACGGAGATGGACACGTAGACTTTGAAGGTGAAGAATAACATCCACCATCGTTTGCAGATTACACATATTTATCTTCCTTCCTGGTTGATCTAAACATGCATAAACGTTTCAAATCCCAGCATGTGTCGAGCTGGAATCCCAACACCACGCTGATGGTGAGGTGTGGGGATGAAGGCAGTAGGTCTGTCTGTCAGATTATCTCCATACCAAGGGATTATGCCACCTCATAGATTACACACAGAGAAACAAATGCATGCAGGCTGCCAGGGATAAAAATATCAGAAAATGCAAACTTAGAGGGTTAGATTTCAGAGGGGAGAAAAACATTAAACACTGTGACTTTTAGTTCCAAGTGCTGAATAATATTTTTAAGTAGTTAAAACTCACAGAGAGCTGAATTGTAACCAGTTGATGTACAAGTTCATTTTTGTTTAGATTGTGTGATTTTTTGTGATTGGATGTGCGAAACAAAAAAACAAAAGAAACCAAACAAACCTACAACCACTGAGGTTATATGGTTACTTTGCTTTCCCACATGCAGTTCATGTCTATTCTGCAACCTGTGTCACTGCATTATCCCTGTCAAACAAACTAATAAATAAATAAAAACATACACCAGTGCAGCTTCATATATTTTACTTTAGATTTCATTAACATAGGTGAATTTCTTTCTTCTTTTTCATTTACAGAGTTTGTGCGGATGATGTCTCGGTGAGTTTGCAGCCGAGGAGGAGCCGAGACGTTAAAAAACCAAACGTGGAGGAACAGGAGCGAGATCGGCACAGAGCACTGATGGAGCTTGAACTTCTGAAACTGTCGATGAACACAAAATCAAATACATATCAACCCCTGGCCTGAAACTGCCACGCTGAAGCACAGAGGCTGACCACTGTTGCCAGGAGCCACACTGCTGATGACGATATGCTGCTGCTGTTTCTTATTGAGCATTAAAACGATCAACAGCTGCATTTCTAACTTTTACAAAGTATATTTGAGAAAAAAAAAGAAGCCTATTTTCCTTTAGTGACGACATTTTTAATGACGATGTGGTTTCTGACCCAAGGGGCAACGTGATGTTTGTGTCATTTTGCTCAGACACTATTTATAACAGTAGCATTTAAGAGGAACGCATTTGCACCAACAGTATGCCAGCAAACACCACACACACAAATACAACACATTCCTTTATAATGCCGAGAAGCACAAATACAATTATAGCAATATGGAGAATATTTCATGTCATCCTGTCGAAACTGTGCGTTTGTGTTTTGTGCATAATGTATTTTTCTCTCTTCACTCTAAACTGTAGAATTATTATCTCCCGAATTAAATCTTAAAATCAATCAATAAATAATATATAATTTAATATATATAATATATAAGCTTATTTTCCTTTAGTAATGACATTTCTATAATGCCAATGTGGGTAATGTGATGTTTGAGACAGTTGTTGAACCCTGATTAAGGCGAGCCAATGTTTTGTAGTTATATGTAATGTAGCACTGGCGCAGTTTATTCTGCCTCTCTTACTGTGATATGTATCTGTAACTTTCAGTGTGCATAATGTGAACAGATTCTTTTCGACTGCAACGTTTCCTGACTACTGTGATGGGCCTTTTTAAATTCCAGTATATTTTACTGATTCTGAATATTACTTTGCATGAATACTAAATACTAAAAAACCCATCTCTACCTAACTCACAGTGGTAGATCATCAACAGAGACTATACAGCGGAAAGATGGACATTATTATGGACGTTATTATTATTATCAGAGAGCCCTGATACATGTGCTTGTTTTGAGGATATTATGAATCTACAGGTTCTGAAGTGATTTTCACTTTGGTGGATTTTCACTTTTAACTTTGGTACCTCAAAATCAATTGAAGGATCAACCTCAGCCATCAGCTGCCCCTATAGCACAATCTCTACTTCCAAGTTCTCTACGTTCATTATCAATATTCATATTCTAAAAAAGCCAAAGAAAGTTTCTAAAAATGTCATTTGAGTCTTATGCAGTGAATTAAGATTATGCAGTATGTTCTAGAAATATGATTCACTGGATCTTATTTTCAAAATTGCTGTTGAAATGCCCTTTGGTTGCTGGGGCAGTGAAATTATTACTGACTGTTCCTGACTGGGCATGGGTACATATGCATGCTCTAAAGCTAAGGTATTCTTCTAAAGGGAAATCTTACTTTGTGATTTTACTTGTCTTAACTGTCTGAAACTATGCATGCTAGAGAACAACGGCAATTTGTAGCATAAATAAATAGAATATAAATAAAGGTTTTTATTGGACAGACTAATGTGTTTCTTCTCTTGACTATTTTGCCCAATATTCATTTTAACATTCTTTCTAGAGCTACACAATGCTTTGCATATACATGGGAATAAAACAACACAGAACAACACTAAAATGTGAAATATAACATAAAGGAAAATCCAAAAACAAACAACATCCGTTAAATCTGTATCTGTTAACATAAACAGCTGGTGTCTTTAAAATATTGAGCACTTTTTGCATTTCAACAAACTGGTGAGGTCATGGTTATTTCCCAGTCTTTGGTTATCGGGGGTTGAGAGTGTGTTGGGTATGTGTCTGTTGTCAACATCTTGATCGTCCCCTGGTGGCCGACACACTCCGTCACACAAATCTCCATGGATGCTTGAAGGTTTGCTTCTCCTTCTGTTCCCTCTGTTCCTGATCCTGCAGCACCATCATTACAAGCTCATTGATCTTAATATGTCATATATATTCTATAGGGTATTGGCTAATGCATGGGTATTGGATAGTTTTTACTCATTAATATTAGTGTTTGAATGGGCCCCCCCCCAAAAAAAAATCCACGTTGGTCAGGTTGTAAGTAATAGCCTGCTGTTGGTTAGATCACAACACTTTTCATTATTTTAGTTTATTATTGTCTATTTTATTTTTTATACTCATATTATTGTTTCCAAGAACAATGTGCAATACCCTCACTGTTTTAAAGTGTAATGTCAGTATCGGCCCACAAATACCCACATCGGTCAGGCTCCAATTAATAGTCTGCAACAACATTTACTTAGAATATGTTTTGCTTTTTCATTATTATTATTATGATTTGAATAATCAAACCAATATCCTCATGTTATGAGGTGTAGTGTTTATATTTGTTGAAAAAATCCATATCATTCCAATAAATAGTCTGCTGCTGATTGGGTTATTATTATTTAATTATATTTATTATTTTAAAAAATATTATTATGATAATATAATCCATTATTATTATTATTATTTAACAAATATTCAAAACCCTCACTGTCATTTAGTGTAGTGTCACCAAAACATGTCGACTCATGATTGGTCTGCTGTTGTATGACTTGACTTGAGTCTGGTCCTGGTTGATCCTCGGTCTGTCTGGAGCTGCTGTGTCTGCAGCACCAACATGCGGTGTCTCCATGACTCTGACCCGGGGGGGAGTGATGGGATCGTGGGGCTCACTGCTGCAGACACTCGGGCTGTGGAGGAGTTGTGTTTGCTGTGGTTTCCTGCTGTTTAAAGCTGATAACAACCAAACAGAGCCTGAGAGGTTCCTGAGCTTCAGTCATGACAGAGACCAGATGGAGAAACGTCTGTGACCGTCTGTCGCTTCAATCCTCCTCCGATCAGCTCTGACGCTTAGTGCGTTAAATCCGGAGCACGGTCAGAGCTGCCTCATTTGGTGAAGTTGTGCTAATGTATAGCTAAAGTGCTGCGTCTAGATATCAGTGAACCTACATCCTGAACTCTTGCCATCACTCTGGAGTCTTTTCAGTGTTTGCCATCTTTATCGTTTTGTTTTATCCTTTGTTTAACCAGGAAGACAAGATTTCTCTTCTGTCAGGGAGAGCTGGCTCAAGGTGAGCAGCAATGAGGTAAGACATTTTCAAATATACATAAAACAGGGTTGAATAAGATAAAAGAAGATAATCCTTTATCAGTCTCACATTGGGGACATTTGCAATATTAAAGCAGCAAGAGATAAACACTGACTGATAATCCAGTGTTAGTTTACCTGCACAGCTCACAGTTGAACTCTAGCTGTGAGTCAGTAACTCACAATGGACTCCCTCATTATAATTGACTCTCTGCACTCAGCCACTTTGTGTCTGACAGTTTACATAAACCTCGCTCCACATCAGAAACACTGACACAATTGCTGTCGCTTTACAATTGTGATCAACAGTCATTGCCTCATTGTTGAAAAGCAAAAATAACTCTTACTCACGCTGTCAGGAGAAAAAAAAGCCAATGGATGCAAGGAGAAAGTCATTTCAGACAAGAAATAAAATGGGGAAGAGTTCCAGCATAACAGCCCCTCACTTTACTCAGTAGTACTAATCAGGGCAGAGACGCCCACAACGTACCAATATGTCAGTTATAAACCGTCGACCAAGATCATAAAATATATCAAAAATATATAACATAAAGTGTATATTGTTTAAAAACAGCTGTAGAACATTTGGGATTATTAAGATTTCACTTTTCTCTGACTTATGATAATATTTTGTTTCTTTGTCTCACACAGACGCTGATCTTCTCCTGATGTCACCGTCTGCTTCAGACACAGAGGCTTCCAGCAGACCAGACGACTCGACCTAGAGCCGATGCCTCCAGGGTTGTGCTGTGTGGTGTCGTTGTGTCGCCTCTTGTTGTTAGCATGACTCTGTTTCCTGCTGACAACCTGCTGTGTCTCGGTATCTACATTACTGTGTGGTTCAGTGTCCTCTTCGTCCTCATGATCGCACCAACTGTACTCGGAGTCTCCTTTGGTATGCGCAGACTCTACATAAGGACACTTCTCAAGATCTTTGAGGTGAGCCTGGTGACCTTTGACCTTTGCATTCATGTGTTATTAATCCAGGGTCTTTGGTGAAATGAAGAAGTTATTTATTGTGCAAAATTTCAGGACAAATACAGTATGTTACACTATCTCTAAACCACTATAACAATTATGGACCGTAGAGTTATTAGTACAGTTGACACACTAAAACAGTGATAATCCTATTTGATAAACAAAAGCATTCCTTGTTGGATGGGACCCCAGGGTCCCAGCTCAGACAGATTGTTAGACACATGGGGTATGTTGGTGCATCTTCTCCCTGAAGGGATGTAGGCTTGGGAACAGGCCTCTGGGACAAA
Organism: Paralichthys olivaceus; assembly: GCF_024713975.1. NCBI lineage: Eukaryota > Metazoa > Chordata > Actinopteri > Pleuronectiformes > Paralichthyidae > Paralichthys > Paralichthys olivaceus. Next base: position 12,728,852 of record NC_091110.1, read on the forward strand.
CAAGTGTTTAGCACTGGGACAACCAATTGAGGTGGTGTGAGTACAACAGGGAGCTTGGGCTCCTGCGACGAAGTTAGATTTGCTTTGGGGCATTTTGCAAAATGTTTTCCTTCTTCCCTGGAGGTTGCAGGACAGTTGAAGGCAGCTGTTGTAATCCAGTGGTCTCCACTTTAGAATTGGGCTCAGCATGAGTCGCTTTTTGATTCCCTGTAGCAGCTCAGTCTAAAGTGGCCATCAGTGGTGTCATTTTGTTGTTTTATTTAGCGTACCATCAAGCGATGGTTCTTTTCTCCAGGTCTAGGGGGCAAAGCAGTCTGATGCATCCACACTGTGACCTACTTACGCTTGAGTAAGTCATTCAAAGGGTAGAGGACTGAATTTGTTGAGTGTTGCTGTAATTTCTCAGCTGCTGCAAGCTTCTCAGAGCTGTAAACACCACCTTGATCTCATCGTAGATAATGTTAAACAATTGTGTGTCGGCTTTAGAGTGATCAATTGGCAGAAATCTAATAAACTATTCAGAAATATGTTTTATTGATTGTATTTAATCACCTGGAACAAAGAATCGTTGTGTTTTCTTGTTTATTACTTCTAATGCAACTATTAGTAGTATGTCTGTATGTAAGTCAGCCTCAGTCTTTACTTTTACATTGCTGGACATCAAACATCAGTGCAAACATAGAAAATACAACACTGAATTGATCTAATTTGCTAAGCTAGTTATCTTAATGTGTTTTCTCTTGGATTAGTGGGCAACGCTACGAATGGAGATTGAAGCGAAGAAAAAGAATCAGGAACTCTATAAACCGTATAGCAATGGTAAAGAAATGATATTTGAATATTTCTCAGTCAAGAATGCCTATTGTATGTGTATATTTTTTTAACCATTAACTCAAATATGTGTTTTTTTCTTCCCATTCTCATTGAAGATATCATAGCCAAAGAACCACTATCCTCTTTACAGCAGGAGATCCAGGAGCTTCGTGGTTGTCTGCGCTCAGAGGCGGAGTTTGAAATGGCGGACATCTTCTACTTCTGCCGGAGAGGTGTGGAGAGCATCGTGGACGATGAGGTGACCAAGCGCTTTTCAGCCCAGGAACTGGAAAGCTGGAACTTACTGACCCGAAGCAGCTACAACTTCCGTCACATAAGTATGAGACTCACAGTCCTGTGGGGCTTGGGGGTCCTCGTCCGCTATGGTCTCCTGCTGCCTCTCAGGTCAGAGCAACACACGGGCAGATTTGTCTCATGGTAAAATGACTAAACAACAACTGCTTCATAATTCTCTTTCCTGCAGGGTTACTCTGGCAGTCACTGGCATTAGTTTGCTCCTAGTCCTGACAACCTTGGTGGCCATTTTACCAAATACAGAGTAAGTTTTGTTCGGTTCCTAATTGTTCAAAATATAAGTGAGATGTCATGTTATCACAAAAGCTCAGGTTTAAAACATAGACTGTATGTTAAGATGGCTGACACAGCCACTAACATTAAGAAGGGGGTTAGTTATACTCCAACCAGCCACCAGGGGGCAATAAAGATAATTTGGTTTCACCTGCCATGTTGTCCAACTGTACAGTCGATGGTTTAAAATGACAACATTTTAAAGTTTGCATCAGTTCTACAGGAGCTGCAGTGATTGTTGCTGCAATGAGCTCTGTGTCTTCAGTTTAAGGTTTTACCTGAGTGAGAAGATTCATATGATGTGTTACCGCATCTGTGTCAGATCTCTCACAGCGATCATCACCTATCACCACAGGTACACACAGCCTTTAAAATGTCATCCATCATTTATATACATACTGTGATCTTTTGAATATCTGTGGTTTTGATCTGGGGTGTAAGTTGAATGTCTGTGTATTAAATAAACTTGTTTCATTGCAGCGAGAACAAACCTCAGAATGGTGGCATCTGTGTGGCTAATCATACAACCCCCATTGATGTCATCATCTTGGCCAATGATGGCTGCTACTCTCTGGTAGAAACGTTTGTGTATCCTGTGATTCTGTGATTGTACATGTTGACTGGATGATTAGGAAATGTTGCTGTTATGCTGTTCGAGATGAGCAGACATGTTGTTTTCGTGCTGACTTTAACTTGTCTCTCAGATTGGTCAGGCTCACAGAGGGTTGATGGGAATGATACAAAGAGCCATGGGCAGATCCTCCCATCACATCTGGTTTGACAGATCAGAAGTCAAAGACAGACACCTAGTGGCCAAAAGGTAACACTGCATCATCACTGCTCTTGGCCAATACAATATGAAGTCCCTCACTGTCTCTATGACTGCTGTGTTATTAATAAGGAGGGCTTTATCACCATGGAAACAAATTAAGATTTTAGGTTTTACACATTATAGCTGCCATCAGCAGTCATTATTTTACAGATTTGACTCTTGTAACATCTCCATTCATGGTAATGATTTGGTCTTGATCATTCTTATGACACCTAATCCATCAATCTTAATTTACAGTGTAGAAATGATTCAAATTGACAGATTTTTATTGAATATTTTGATGAAAATATCTTTTTTCATTTCAGGCTTGGGGATCACGTTGCTGATAAAACCAAACAGCCCATCCTCATGTTCCCTGAGGGTGTGTATCATAATGTTGTAGAGTTTCCAAGAACTGATGATGATACTTTTGAAGTTTGTTGTTTAGTGTACAAGCTCATGATGTCATCAGCAGGTACTTGCATCAATAACACATCAGTGATGATGTTCAAAAAGGGAAGCTTTGAAATTGACTGCACTGTTTATCCGGTTGCCATCAAGGTGGGAACTTTTGTCATTTTCCTATTTCTGCTTAAGTTGCTGGTACAACCGCTTGATCTGCCTGTATTTCTTTGTCCAAGTATGACCCTCGGTTTGGTGATGCTTTCTGGAACAGCAGTAAGTTTGGCCTGGTGACTTATCTGCTGAGGATGATGAGCAGCTGGGCCATCGTCTGCAGTGTTTGGTATCTACCTCCTATGAACAGAGAGGTGAAACTACGTCACAACAAAACAACTCATACAACTTTAGACAACCTTTTATTTCCTCTATCTACGGAACAACTTATTTTATTATTGTCCCTGTGTAGGAGGGAGAGGATGCAGTGCAGTTTGCAAACAGAGTTAAAGCCGCTATAGCTGCACAAGGAGGCTTAGTGGATCTAATTTGGTGAGTCATTGTAACACTAGATGTGTTAATGGTTGTATACAGACGGGGGGAGACAGTGGTATCATGCTCCTGAAGCTGAATTACAGTCTTGGTCAGACACTGTGTCTGAGTCTGTGTGTGTCTCCCTCTTCCTCTCTCTCTTCTCTGCTCTAAGGGACGGAGGCCTGAAACGAGCGAGAGTGAAAGACGCCTATAAAGAAGAGCAACAGAAGCTCTACAGTAAAGTTCTGGTTGGTGAGCAGGACCAGAAGGACCAGAGCGGTGACACACATTTAGAGGATGAAAAACCTGAAGAGGAAAGAAATGACCAAGATTTAAGAAAAGGACAATGAAGCCAAAGTAATTTTCTTGTACAAGACTTTTACTTTCAAATGGTACATTTGATTTACCAAAATAAAAATGTATTTTCTGTAATTTTTACCAGGCCAAAGAAAACCCTTTAATTGTATGTTTTGTGTTGACATTTATCTTCTTAACATGAAGGGGGCAGGGTTTAAGACCAGCACTGTGGCCAACCAGCAGGGGGCAATCAAGATGCTTTGGCTTCACCATTGGGGAGCTGTCCTTTCATCCATATTTGTTTACAGTCTGTGGTTGTGACATCAGGGGAATCATCACAGCCCTAATGTTTTGCCAAGTGAGCTTTTTGTAAATGATGAAAACCTAAATTATTGCAGATCACAGTCCAAGCAGGTGCACACACACACACACACACACACACACACACACACACACACACACACAGACTAAAGTACTACAGTCGTTACATCACAGTCAGACAGACACTTGCAGTGCCAAACGTGCGTCACATTTCTTATTGGCTCAAGGCTCTAAATGTGTCTGCAGCTCTAATCTTTGCTGGGCATTGTGAGAGAGATCACATACTTTCAGACCTTGTGCTTAATGTCAGACATGATCTCAGTTTGTTAGATTTGTCTTTGTTGAGACGATTTTGTGATTGATAGAAACCAACCCATCAGACTTTGTGTTACCTCTGTTCCCTTTTTAAACAGCAGGAGTCAGTGTTCAGACATGATCCGTCCTGATGAGAACATTTCTTCCAGATGGATGTACAAACTGATTCAGACAACCGAATAACTGTCTGAAATCCTCCAAACCCATTCTGACATGCTCAGGCTCGTGGAGATCATTTACTGTATGTGCATTGAGTAGGAAGGAAATCAACTATAGAGAGGTTGTCAGCCCATTAATGGACTGAAACAGACAAAATAAAGAAACATACTCAGAGTATTTAAGAGCTTTCAATCCATCTGATCTGCAGATGGAGGAGAATCTGTGCAGACACCGCAGCCGTATGAACCCTATCAGCTGTCACAGGCTTGTCAGGTATCCTGTCCTTTCTCAGGCTGGGAATTATTAGAGCGGAGAGTTCTGGTGGTTTTGGACAACATAAATGTTGAGGCAGGAGTAGATGTGACTACTGATTATTACAGAACAAGACAAGGAGTCTTGTCTAGAAATACAGTTCCTAACTAAATTCCTCACACAGCTCTCAAAATCGGAACCTGAGGACGCACCAAATCACAGAGGAAGCTATTATTTTCTTTATTAATTAATCTGCCAAATTTCTAATCTATAGATTGATCATTTTGCAGTTATCACTTGACTCAATATATGTATCTGCCCACTTCACTTTTTATATCACTCCTCTGCCACAATACACAGTCAGCCTGAATCTGTTCTCAGTGGATCAGTGCATATCTGCAAGCTCGGCACGTCATTGTGGAGCAAACATATCAACAGCTGCAGATGCTGCAACAACAGACAGACACTTATCCTCGAACACAGTCAGTCACAGGTCATTCGTGAACGGGTCGGGATTAGATTTGGAGATAATTGTTTAATTATCTCAGCCAGTAACAACACTCACTTGCAACAGCCAGGTTTTAAACAGTAGAGGGCAGTCACTAAGCAGACTTCCATATAAAGTGTAAAATTCAAACTCTTTGCACTATAAATGTCAAGATTTGGGCCTGACAACACTACTCGATACCCATGGAAAAAAAAAATGTGTGTAGGGATATGGTCTGATGCTGGTGCAGAGTGAAGGGTGCACAGGTGTGAACAGGCATCAGCTGTGTCCTGTTGGCTGCAGTGTGTGTTGTGATGTGAACGATCCACACACTCTCAGCATGAGGTCAACCTGTTAATCTGTGGGCGTGTCTTGTCTTATCCAAGGCGTCCTCTCTGTGTGACCACGCCCAATCAGCTGTTTCCTCAACTTCAGTCAAGTCAAAGGGGAACACTCTCCCTCTGCTCAGACCACTGTGTGTGTGCGTGTGTGTGTGTGTGACTCGGTGCCTGACACCGCTGCGATCTATCCTCGGAGTTCGATTCCTATTTGAAATCCAGCAACACGTGGCGTCATCATGTCCCTGGCGGATCTGCAGTGGTGTCCCACAAGCGTCCAGGTAACGGTGCTCCAAGCCCGAGGCCTCAGGGTGAAGGGGAAAGGCGGCACCAACGATGCGTACGCGGTCATGCAAGTGGGCAAGGAGAAGTACCAGACCTCGGTGGTGGAGAAGAGTGTAGCTCCGGTGTGGAGGGAGGAGGCCGCGTTCGACCTGCCGCCGCTGCTGCTGCTTCACCAGGGCGCAGGAGGAGCAGGTGGAGGAGGAGGAGAGCGCGGCACGTTGCGCGTCCACGTCCTGCACCGGGCCCTGGTGGGTCCAGACAAACTGCTGGGACAGGCTGTCATCAACCTGCTGCAGCTCAGTGAGGACAAAAGCCGCAGCAAGACCGAGTAAGTGCACACAGCAGGAAGTCAAGTGTGCAAGCAGCAATGTCTCACTGCTGATAAACTACATGCACAAGCACACGTTCAGAGTTTTATCAGGGCAAACGTTTTAGTGTCAAAAAAGTCTACAAAGTCTGCAAACCACTAAATTCAAAAAGATCAATTTCAGGATGATGCACATAAAGGAAGCTACTGGATTGTTATTGTTGGTGCATGTGTTGCAGCTCCTAAATGTGAGGCTAATTTTAAGTAGTCCACCTTACTGGTGAATTATAAAGCATAATAGTTAAAGGTTCAGTGTGTAGAATTTAGTGACATCTAGTGGTGAAGTTGGATGTTGCAGCTGAAAACCCCTCACGTCAACCTCCCCTTCCAAACATGATAGAGAACCTGTGGCTGTCTTCAGTTGCCGTAAAAACTCAAAAGGTGTTTAGTTTGTCCAGTTTGAGCTACTGTAAAAAACATGGTGGCCTCCGTAGAGAGGACCCGCTTGCAGTGTAAAAGTGCATCATCATAGAGGACTTTAGAAAACCAAATAAAATTCATATTTTTGAAGATGCTAACAGATTTAACAAATTGATTGTTTGTAGATAATGTTTTACCAAACAAGTAATATTACCAAGTGCAGATGTGTATTTTTGTATTTTGACGGAATCACAGCTTCTCCACATCATATGTTTTGACTGAATGTGTTTTAAAGCACAAGCAACAAGCAACACCAGTATCAGGCACATGTTTGCTTTTAGCACAGAGTAACTGATTTTCATGCACTGCAGGGGAACGACTCCTGTCAGTCATACTCGACTTTGGGACACTGCAGAACAAAACTATAATCCCTATTAAACCCTGAAAAAATATAATGCCAAGTTTTTTTCATTTTAATATGACTTATGCAGCACCTGATAACTGTGGATTTGGGTTTACATATGAAATGATTTTGCTTAATTCATGCTTTTGTAAAGACTCTGTATAGTTCCTCTCTGTGATTGCACTTTTGTTTTAACTGACGTGAGGTATTCACACGCACACGCACACACACAGAGCCATGCATCACTGTACAGAGCCGCCCCGGTGGGTTTGACTTATGAATGTTGCCCACTCGCTCCACTGCAGCTTAAGGGATTTGTTTCCTCGGCTGCAGCCTTGGAGGATGCCAATCAGCATTGCTTACTGAGGCGAGGGAAGTGAACCACAAGATTCACTCTTTCATTGACTAAACTTGACGACAACAACAGAGAGATTTCCTCAAAGAAGCCTTGAACGTCACCTCTCTCTGCCCAGTGGAGAACATTAAAGATTACACTACATCAAAGATTCAGATTACACCACATACACAAATGAGCAAAGGAGTTGAAGTAATTACATAAAGTGTTGAGTATATTCTGCAAAAACATTCACACCTATTTAATCCTGCACATATTTGAGTTAATAACAGCAGTGAACACGTTCCACAGGCCCTCCCTGGTGCTACTGGTCTCTTTGTAATGGTGATTATTTTTGTCTGTTCATGTTCAAAGAAAAAGTTTCTCATTCATCCTTTTTATTAAAGTTAAACATCCATCATTATGTCGCAGCGAGATACTTCAGTAAGAATGGGAAACTTTTGTTGCACTAATAAGCTGTTTCTGGGTATTTCAGTCCCCTGCCATGTGATTGGTATTATACAAAAGCAGAGTCAGAGTGCATACCAGCCTGTTTGTCCATTCACACACACACACACACACACATGCTTCCTTCTCCCACTCATTTACAGCTGTTTGTTGTGTTGCTGTGTCGGCTCTGTTTGAATTTTTATATCGTGGTTCATTTCTGCTCATGTTTTGTTCATCATTTTGTTCAGGTTATGTATTCACCCCTTTCCATCAGTTTGTTTGTGAGGCAAGATAAATTCAATTCAATTTTGATGCGAATCCAGGAAGATTAAATTACTTTCTTTTACATTGAGAGATGGCATTTTATGGCATTTTCAGTGATTCAGTGAAAAGTCAGGCATGTTTAGAGATATCTATCTATGAGTGTGTGAAATGTGATGCATCTTGATTGAATTTAAGGACTGTTTGTCCTTGGCAGAGGTATGTGCTTTACTGAATCTCACACTGTTGCTTTGACTACTGTCACATCTTCCTCTGATCTGAAACATGTTGGGCTGAACTTCACCTGGCTGTGTGCTGCATTATTAATCATGAATGGTTTTGGGTTTCGTGACATTTGCGTCTCTGATCACATTTGCCCTTTTTTGGTTGCTGTCTTTAAAAAAAAAAATCAGATACAGTTTCCCTTCATAACAGCTATTTGTTGATTCAGTACGTGTGTATGTTTTCTGTCCATGTTTTCCGACACTGAAAACCTATATTTTTCGGCAGCAAACATGCTGTAGCTGGTGTAGAGTAAATGCTCTGTTGATCTTTCTGTGAGCTTGGTGAAAGCACCTCCTGAGGGTCAAATCCAGCTTTAGCCTCAACATTCCAGACAGTTTTATCTACAAAAAACAAACAGTGCAGTGGCATCAGGGACAGTCCAGCAAGGTCATTTCTACTGGAGAAAAACCATTGTGCTTATACTGACTCCTGACACAAAAACAGGTCTTGACATGTTGGTGGCAGAATACAATTCACATTGTTTATAAATCCTGCAAAAGAGACTTATTCAAGCTATTTTATCCAAACTCATTGTGAACAAACACTGCAGGAAAAAGGAGGAGACACTAATATTATTATTACCTTCACCATGGAGGATATGTGTTGTGTTGTTGGTTGGTGTTTGGTAGCTTTGGTCAATAGATATATTTGAATGTCTAGTAGCTGCAGGGCATTGAAATTCAGGATCCAAAACCTTTGCACATTCTATATCCCCATTTCTCACTTGCACTTTTCAATCAATACAACGATGGTGAAATAGTGAACCAAAATTCCGGAACCCTGTAGTAAAGAGGGACTAAATTCCAGCTTCCATCCACTATAGTGTGTGCTCCAGCATGTGTTGTTATCTATTTTTGTTTAAACTGTAGCTGTGGTTTGCGACACCCTTGTCAAAAGAGAATATTTCTCCAGTTTCACTCTGGTTCCTTTGTACAGGCGTTTGTTTTGGCTTCTATGTCTCGTGGATGTGGACCGATACGATAAGCTTTGGACATTTTTAGGTTCTTGGACGTTATCACTGTTGAGTTGCTTTTACTCACTCAGCCCTTCTCCCACTCGTGCAGCTGTGTGTTGTGATAAGGACTCGGGAAACTGGGGGCATTGTCTTATCAGCAGTTCAGGCTCCACACGGAAGGATGCGTTTTGTGCAGAAGGTAGAATAAATGTATAAAATGTTGAGTCATGCATTATCTTCCTTTTGGTTTTATCTGTGCTGTAGAGCAACACCCTTCATTCTCTTCATGTGGGTGTGAGGTTAATGAGTTTCATCATCATCCAGGCATTGATGAGAAAAGGCCTCTTTTAATTCCTCCTCCTACACACAGCTCACTCACCCAACCAGCTAACGCCTCAACACTTTTGCAACTTCCCTCCTTATTTAACTGATGCATGCTTTAGGGAAGTACAAAGGTTAAAGGTTTACAATATACTTCTGTGTCTTACCATTATGCCATTTCTACACAACACAATATATACTAAAACTAGGCTGCATCATTATCCAAATATATATTAATGCTATTACCATATATAGTAACACTATGCTGCTGTTTATAAAATACTATACCATTGGTTCTTTTCTGATATTTTCTGTCATCGATATGTATTTCACACGTTTACAAAAATCACAGAAAAACTGATGATACCAGGGATCGAATGAGCATAAGTCTAAACCTGTGATTCCAAACAATGCACTTTACAATAAGATTTCCTTTACTGGAATACAGGATGTAGGATTATGGGAAATTTTAATTCATAAAATGTTCCCCTTTGATAGGGAAACCATTTAAATTGATATAAGTTATAATATCACAGAAAGATTGAATCGAATATTGTTTTTCAAAGCTTTTTGCTGCACATAACTAAAATGTATGTGGATTGGAATATGAATATGCTGAACTGCTGCAGAATACAAATATCATGAATTTAACAGTGTTCTGCTAATGGACGATCATCAGACAAATAATGTAGACGCCTCCCAGTGAAATATTTAAGGCCTGAAATGTGCAAATTACATCCCATTGCTCGTCAGCAATAGAGCAGAGGAGCTGTGACAGCAGTCTCACCCGTTTCACAAATTCCAGCTTGCTTTGTGGCACACATCTGAAGCATTCCTGAGAGACGAGGAGGAGGAAAGAGACACTCAACTTATCTGATTCAGGGGCACTGAGAGGACATTGCGTATTCCGCTGGGTGAGGTGTTAACTACAGGGAATGAAGTTACACACGTAACTTATATTTAACAATGTTCATACGTGCACGTTTCTGTAAAACCACGTGTGAGCTGACTTTTTTTTTCTAATGTGTTTCGCTGTTTAAGAAAGATGAGCCAAAGCCACGAGACGGAAATATGTTCTCCCAAACACACACACACACACACACACACACACACAAAACCCCTTCCTCATTTCCTCAGGAATTCAGATTTCAGTTGGAGTTGTTTGTTCAGTGGCGAGCTGACCTCAGATTTCTGCCTGATAGGCAATTTTTATGCTGACTCTTCCTTTTCGTTGTTCTGTTAAAATGTTCTGCTCGTTCTGAGACTCATCTCTCAGGACCAGACCACGACACCGGTGCAGCGGCACAAAGTCAACACGGTCTCGTCTCAGTGGACTTCTCAGTCTCTTTTTTGCATTTTGTCACAACAAATTCAAAGTTGGAGACACGAGGGGGAAATGTTGTTAAAGGCTAATGATGTAGAAATGATGTTTCACACAGAGTAAGCATTCATAAATTCTCCACGTTGGACGCCGCTACAGACAGGATTTTTATTTAAAGGAAAACTTTCCCCCTGTGGTCACTTTGCTGGTTTTGCTTAGATCATCACAGACTTTCCAAAAATATTCAAGCTGCTGCTGAGTCACTTTCCATTCTCCTCAGGATTGATCATAGTTTCCACAAGAAAATTATGAAAACTAAACATTAACTTTAGTTTGAGTTTTGATGATTGCTTTCACCAGTAGGTTACAAATATAGTGAGTAATATACACTATATAATGTATAGTTATGGTTATATCTCTTGTTATTGCAGTTTGTGTATGATCTTTAAAGTACTGGAGGAGTGTGAGCACTCAGCAGACAGTGTTTTAATGTCCATGCATTCACACTAAAGCCTGTAGGGACAGATGATTATTCATTTGATAATCTTGTTTCTTGGCTTTGAATTGAATCATATAGTTGTGATATAATAATGCTGTTTTCCACACAAAGAATAACTTAAAAACTAAAACAAATTTGATGCTGAAAGTTTTAAATACGTTTCATGTGAAATAATGCATGTGTAAGTGAGCCGCAGTTCATATCACTGAACATTTCAAATGTTCTCATTTTCATATACATGTGCCTTACACTGTGATCTATATTGTATATGAATAAAGATGAAATATTCTTTTTGAAACTGTGCAGATGATAAGTTATACTGTATTCTGTTCTATACGGTGCACTTGTGGTGCAGTGGAGCTACAATTAAAAAGCCTCAGGAGGCGTTTAGAATCTTACTTCCAAGATGGGCCAGTGCAAGTCACATGTTTGTGGCCTGTAATGTTCCTACTTTCCATGAGGTCTTGAGGAATTTTATGTGCAAATGTATGTGTCAATTAACTAATTCAACAAATGTTGTCATGATGTCCTAAACTGAGCCTCGACAGAGTGACAAGTTATTTCTCTTGTTTCTGGAAACACTGGAACAAATGTATGTGTTTTAATAATAATCTGATAATCTTGGACTTTTGAGGATATATATTTATATTTTATAATTAAATGGATATGCACCTTTTGTTTTTTGCAATAAAATTGAATTGATATTTTAACCATGTAGCTCACCCCCATGATGAAGATAATGAGTAAATCTGCAGATTCTGGCTCCAGCTGTTTTCAGTAAAACCCCCCGGTGGTGAGAAAAATGAATGATAATGCTGCTTCATAATGTCTGAGCATGTAAATAATATGTCAACTTAAAGGGGGTGATATCAATGTTGTTTTCACATCTGGTTGCCTCTGCCCCCAAGTGGTCAAAATATCAGTTCTTTGTCTAAGAATAGACAAGATATTTTCCAAACATCTGAAGTCATGAATCAGACTGGGATTACATGATGTTTAACGTGTGTTAGAATCAAATCTAATAACATTTCTTTCTTGAACAGATGGTTTAAGTTGCTGGACAAGACAGGCAAGGCAGACAAAGACAGAGGAGAGGTTTTTCTGGACATCCAGTTCATGAGGAACAACATGACCGCCAGCATGTTCGACCTCTCTGCTGCAGGAAAATCCCGCTCCCGCCTGGGCAAGTTCAAGGACAAGGTTCGCGGCAAGAAGAAGGAATCCGATGCTGCGTCTGGCGTGCTGCGATCCTTCAGCCCGGTTCTGACGGACAGTGAGGGGGAGGCAAACGGAGATGAGGAGGTGGCTGCGGGGAAGGATGACAAAAAGAAGAAACATAAAATGAAATCTTTGTTTTCTTCCAAGTCCAACCTGCAGAGGAACATGTCTCAGTCCATGTCTATTCTACCCGCGAAGAACTCATCGCTTAGTGGCAGCCAATCGTCTGGTCTGAATATGGATTCCTCTGAAGGTCAGGAGAAACAACTTTTATTTGACCAAAATATTGTTACTCTTTTATTGTGGTATTTTTAATCAAATGCATGTGAATATTTTTTCTCATGTCTTTCCAGGTAAAAAGAAGTTCAAGTTCAAGATTCACAAACGCTCGGGTAGCTCAGACGGCAAAGATTCCTCCTCTAGTCACCAGAAAAATGCTACTACAGAGCAGAGCAACTTGTGCATCAATGGCAGCCATGTTTACTGTGAAGAGCCACAGAACCGCATTTCTCGCATCGGGTCAAACTTCAGTCTGGCCAGTTCAGGCCATGGATCCATGGAAGACGTCCCTGAAAGCTCTCCTCCGTCAGTGGAGTCACTTCAGGCAGTGAGGCAATATTCTGCCTGGAGAGAAGAGGAGGAAGAGGAGGAAGAGGAGACGGCTGAAGTAGAAAATTTAACAGAGGAACATAGAAAGGATGAAGAGGAAATGACAAGGATGGAGGAGGAGAGGAGGAGAAAAGAAGATGTAGATGAGAGGTTGAGGAAACAAGAAGAAGCTCTTAAGAGGTTGGCTGAGCAGAAGAGGAGACAGGAGGAGGAAGAAAGAAAAAGGATTGCAGAAGAGAAGGTTAGACGAGAGGAAAATGAGAGTTTGAGGAGGCAAGAAGAAGCTCTTGAGAGGTTGGCTGAGCAGAAGAGGAGACAAGAGGAGGAAGAAAGAAAAAAGATTGAAGAAGAGAGGGTTAGAAAAGAGGAAGAGGAGAGGTTGAGGAGGCAAGAAGAAGCTCTTGAGAGGTTGGCTGAGCAGAAGAGGAGACAAGAGGAGGAAGAAAGAAAAAGGATTGAAGAAGAGAGGGTTAGAAGAGAGGAAGAGGAGAGGTTGAGGAGGCAAGAAGAGGAGGAACAGGTTAGGAGAGAAGAAGAACAAAAGCGTGAGAGACTAGCAGAGGAAAAGAGGAGACAAGAGGAAGAAGAAAGAAAGAGAGTTGAGGAGGAAGAAAAATGGCAAAGAGAGGAAGAGGAAAGGATTAGGATGGAGAAAGAGAGGGTCCAGGAAAAGAGGATGAGACAAGAGGAAGAAGAGAGGATCAGGAGACAAGAGGAAGAGCATAGGTTAGCTGAGGAACAGAGGAGAATGGAAGAAGAAAGAATGATTGAGGAAGAGAGGAGAAAAGAGGAAGAACAAATGAGAAGACGGGAGGAAGAAGAGTGTGAGGCAAAGAGGAGACTAGAGGAAAAAGAACAGAAGCAAAGGGAGGAAGAGGAAAGGATTAGGAAAGAGGAGGAGAGGAGACAGGAGGAAGAGGAAAGGATTAGGAAAGAGGAGGAGAGGAGACAGGAGGAAGAGGATAGGGCCATAAAAGAAAAGGAAGAATATGAGAGATTGGCAGAGGAAAGAGGGAAACTAGAGCAGAAAGAAAGGGAAAGGGTGGAGGCTGAAGAGAGAATTATAAGGGAGCAAGAAGAAAGTATGAGGATGGAGGAAGAGAGGAAGAGGGAAGAAGAGGAAGCAGAGAGGGTTAGGAGAGAAGACGAGAAGAGGAGACTGGAAGAACAGGAAAAGACGATAATTGAGGAAGAAGAAAAAAGGCAAAGGGAGGAAGAAGAGAGAATTAGGAAAGAGGAAGCGCATAGGGCTAGGAAGGAAAAGGAAAAATATGAGAAAATGGTAGAAGAGAAGAGGAAACTGGAGGAACAAGAGAGAAGACAAAAAGAGGAAGAGGAGAGAATTAAACACGAAGATGAAGAAAAAATTAGGATTGAGGAGGAGAGGAGGAGAAGAGAAGAGGATGAAGAGCGGGCAAAAAAGGAAGAAATGGAAAGATTGGAAGAGGAAAAGAGGAGACTAGAGGAACAAGAGAAGAGGAGGATTGAAGAAGAAGGAAAAAGACGAAGGGAGGAAGAGGAGAGGAAGAGGAGGGTGGAGGAAGCTGGGAGGGAGAAAAGAGAGGAAGAGGCCAGAAAGCTTGAGATGGAAAAGTTAACAGACGCAGAAGAACAGAAGAAAAAAGACAATAAAACAAAGGATGGACACAAAGCTCCTGGCAAGAAATCCAAAGTGGCTGAGGAGAGTCCTGCAGGAGACACGTCCACTAACCCGTTTGATGAGACCTGCTCAAATAACGAGGACGTCCCAGACTCACCTGCTGCACCCGACAGCAGCCCCTCCAAAGTGTCAAAGGTCAAACAAGGGTTAGTACAAGTTGTCTTACACTACATGGATCCAAACTATTATATAAGTATTATAATCACAAGACAGTTTTAGTTCATGAGGTTTCACCTCTGTTTTAGAGCAATAAATAAATAATTAAAATCAAATTTACCAAAACAAGCTGCCTAAAATTACAGTAGCCATCTTTAAGAAGAATGTATTTGACGCCTCCTTCGACTTTAATTCGGTCCGCGTCCCCTCTGCTAACATGGAGGTGAAATTCACAACCACTGCCACCAGGGGGCGATCAATATGATTTAGCTTCACTTTCAGGAAGCTGTCATGTCGTCCATCTTTGTGTACGGTCTATGTGCTGAAGAGCAGCAGGTAAAATGTTGACCGTCGCAAATCAAATTAGCATGTTAAAGTTTACACTCTTGAGACAAAGCAATAGAGGGCCATTGATTTAAGTCTTTGAAATTTTGACCTGATGATGGCGCTAGAGGAAAAGTAAAGGATCGGGAAAGTTACGACGTCGTCCAGCAGAATTAAACTCAATGTTATCAGCATCGTTATTGTCACTAACACAACAGCACAAGGCAGTGTACCGTCTAACTTATTATATTAAGTACAACAGGTACTTTACAGAACCTGTGATCGAATGTTCAGTTGTTACTCTCTCGCCTGTTTTACAGACACTGAAGTTCTCATTTCATTTAAAACTGACACCATCATGAAACTTGCATCAGTCCGTGCTTGTTCACTTGTGTTAGAGTTGTTGTGAGCGTGCAGACACACAAACATTCCACAGTGTGTGATGGTGAGGATACATTTCATTTGTTAACTGAGACTCCGCAGCTCAGTCTTACCTCATTATATTGAGTGTCGATTGAAGAGGGAGAGAAAATGACTCAAGGCTTGGAGTAATTTATTCTGAGTTTGACAGTGTTGGAGGTTGTTTCACAGAAATGTCTGGATGAGTTTCGCTCGGCATATTAATCTTTTTTCCTCCATTAACGAGGTAATGTTTTCACTCCCTGTCAAAAACAATAGAATACATGTTTTTCTTCACTCTATTGAACAATGTGAGGGCGTTTTTCAACATTTTCGTTGATTTCTCAGAGAATAATTTATGAATCTTGATGAAAAACCTTCATCTGGATCGAGTTTAAATGAGGGAACTTGAACAACTTTCTAGTTACGTCAGTATATTTTGTCATATTACACTGCTTCTATGCTGCTTTTAAAATGAGGACACTCTTGCTTGGTTATTAATTATTATCCAAGGACAGTAAATTATCTTATACTGTATCAGGTTTCCCTGTGAGATATTAGGTAACAGTAAGTCAGCTGTATCATTGTGTAGTATGTGTCTTTTTTCCAGATATACAGCTGCTGTGTCATCAGTGGGAAGCGAGACTCGTTCCGCTGATCAAAAGGACCTGATTGGTGCTCAGCGGGACAAGCGACTGGCTCCTCAGCCTCCAAGGGGGAATGTATCTGAGAGTCAGAGGGAGCAAGATGTTTCTAAACCACATCAGACACAAATTAACAAGCAGAGTAATGACAAAGACGTCAAAACCGCAAGTGTTCTCCCTCAGCGTTCGGTGCAAGTAATCACTCCCCTGAGTCAATCCCACAAAGATACGAAGAACTTCCAGAGCTCGATGCAAACTAGTACCGCCAAAGGAACAGGAGGTGTGGCCAAACACAGTAAACGCCCTGCACCATCTAGACCTTCAGTGAAAGAGGAGCTGTCGTCTAAACCGAAAAGCCTTTCCTCTTCCCTGGGAGGTGGCTCAGAGACAAAACAAGCCTCTGTCATTTATGGCTCAAATCCATTTGAAGACGACGAAGATGAGCCCACAGCACAAGATGATACACAACCACCCCCCGATTCAGTACACTGGCCTCCATCTGTGTCCCAGGATGCCGCCTCTCAAGCTAAATTCAAATCCTCCAAAATGGCCCGTGCTCCTCCACCTCCTGCACAGACGGTTCCAACATCAAGCACTTTAGCGCAAGAAAACACAGACAGAGGTCACGCTACACACCCTGCAGGTGTCGCTGCACCGGATAAAGGTGCAAAGCAAACGCGTGCCCCGCAGCCAGAGGTCATGACCCCTGCTTCTATCAAGGACACTTCACTAAAAGAGCCGCAGCCTGCGAGAGCTCAAAACACTGCAGAGGTGACGGGTGTGAAAAAGGAAGGGCCTCCTATGACGTCACGTAGGTGAGGCAGATCAGTTCCTCCACAGAGTGTTATGCAACTCATGCCTCTCCATTTTAAATTATACATCACACGCGGATAGCTGCAGATCTCATACACTGCCTTATAAAAGAAAACCATCACGCTTTGTATTCCTGTTAGTCGTCTATGATTCATCCTTATCTTTCATCCTTTTCATCCATCATTCATTTTTTGCTTGAAATATTAACTGACTCGTATCCGATGAGGTTGGTGTTTATGAATCAGCTCGCAGCATTAACTCTGATCATATTCTGTTTGACAATTTGATCACTAAATACTGATGTTGATGATATGGAAGGTGGTACGTGTCATGAAATTCTTAACTTGCTCATCAATGCTCCATTTTTTTCCCTGTCTTCCAGCCAGTGTTTTCATCTTCCTCTGCTCTTCATTGTCTCTGCAGGCTTCAGCCGGTAAAACCTCTTAATCCTCCGGAACAGGAATCTGCCCCCGTTGTTCATTTGGAGAAAAATAACTCCACAGAAATTCTGAGTGAAGTTCAGGATAAAACAAAGGTAGTTGGTTTTAAACATTCATCACACTTACCTAAAGGAAATGGGGAATATTTGATACACTCAATGAAAGATTCCAATGTTAAAAACAAACACAAATGTAACACAGAACTTGCACTTTCTCAGATTCTCTCGCAGGTAAATGACAGTGGGACCAAAGGTCCGTACTCCCAGCTCACTCAGGAGGAACTCATCTCTCTGGTGCTGAAACAGGAGAAGCAGCTTTCTGAAAGAGACAAAACGATATCAGAGCTGGAGCTGTACATCGACAACTTACTCGTGCGCGTCATAGAAGAGAACCCCAGCATCCTGATGTCCTTGAGCTCTTTGAAGAGAACAGTGTAGGCGGATTCAGACGTGACGCTTTCTTTTCCATCTGTATAGTTAATGTAGACCTGATCGACAACGGCTCCACAACAGTAAACTTCACCTAGAAATAGTTGTGGATTCTTTTCTGAAAGGTAGCAGGAGTAGAAGTTGAGGTTCAAGCCTTTTGTCATAGTTCCATAGAAGTAATAAGTCCTTTTTCTAAATATGTCTTAAAATTTGTTGACCCTTTTCTACATTATGTACATGTCCAACTTTGTAACTTGTGTATTTGTAATAATTATTTTCATGTTGAGCACAAATTCTGACTGGTAATAAAACTTGATAGAAGTCTATTGTTGATTACGAGACTTGAACAAATTGCATTCTGTCTGTTTTCTCTCGTCTGTTAGCTTGACGTTCGCTGGTGATATATGTCCAGTGCACACAAGCCTTATTTTGCTGTTAATATGAGCTTTTTATGTAGATAAAGTTTCTTGCTCTTGTACTGAATGTCAAACGTGTATGTGATTCTGGTAACCTTAAAAGCACTTTAATGAAGCTTATATTCTGTGATGCTCTACTGTACTGAGGCTTCATGCTATTAAAATATGCAAAATCAATAAACCCATGATTAAACAACCGTTTTGATTTTCTGAGACAATACTGATTCTGATGTCTGAGTCAATTTTTAAATTTTAACATTGTCCTCAACAAAACCCACAATTTGTATTGTTTCAAATGTTAACAGTTCCTAACATCTTGTATCTTCTATCTAAATTCATTATGTAAGGAGATTATAATGATCTATATAATGATATAATGGTTAAATGATCTTACTATGTTTGAATTATTATATGACTATTAGTAGTAGTATTAGTATAATTACTATCATTGTTAGTAGTAGTAGTAGTGCTAGTATCATTTAATATTGTTATTAGTAGTAGTAGAACTTGTAGCATTATTATTATTATTACTGATAGTAGTATCATTACTATTATTATTATATTAATAGTAGTAGCAGCATTGTTATTATTAAAAGTACTAGTAGTATTATTAGTACTAGTAGTAGTATTAGTATCATTTGATATTATTATTTGTAGTAGTATTAGTATCATCATCATTATTATTAGTTGTAGAAGTAGAAGTAACATTATTATTATTAGTAGTAGTAGTAGTAGTAGTCGTAGTAGTATTTTTCTCCTACGTCACGTCAAAGAGCAGGCGGAACGTATGAGTCACGGAACGTTGTATCTCGTCGGACACATTTGGCTCTCCCCCTCCAGACCTGCAGCAGAGTTGACTTGTTGTTCAGTGAGTTCAGACTCTGCGTGTTTCTCTGGAGACTCCTGAGACTCAGTGAACACCAGTCACGTGTCGTCATGTCTTCTTTAAACTGAGAGTTCTTTATAAAGCGTTGATTGATCCTGACGATGCCTCCGCCGGGTCTGCGCTGCCCGGGCTGCGGCTCCTCCAGCATCATCGACGATGACCTGCACTGTCAGGCCCAGCTGGTGTGTGTGGACTGCGGGGCTGTGGTGGCCGAGGGGGCGCTGGTCAATGATGCGGTCGGAGGTGCAGGTACGAACACTGATCACACAGACCTTTTCTGTTGAATCTGCCACCTCTGTTATAACTATCCAACTATGTTCATAACTATAAACAAGATTCACAAGACAAACACGTGTTCATCATCCTGCAGCTTCTCTTCTTACTCTGGTGTTAAAACACATGTCCCTTCCTGGTGCTTCACCTGACATCACCTGCTACCTTCATTCTGAATCCTACCTGGTCTGTTATTTGGATTGTGGTGCTCGCAATACGGAAAAGCAAATGTATTTTTACATGTAATTCAAGAACACACAGTATGTTAAACATGAGTGAAATACAATCTGAAGACAGTTAAAGTAGATCTAATCAGATTGCAGTTTAATAGGAACAGCTAGGTAAAATGAAGACAGTCTGCTATAGCAAGAATATAATTATTGTCCTTTGAGAAGGTTATAATTAGAGCTGGGTGATGTGGTCAGAAATGATATCAAAATACATTTTATGTTAGAACACTTTTGTTCCCTGAGTGAAGCTTTTGGTTTGAAACTCTTCTTTATAGACAAAGAAACTCTTGATAAACAGCAAAACATTTGACAAATCTGAGGTAGATCATTTGTATTATACTTCCTCACTTCCTCATTGTTTTTGTCTGGCACCCATTTTAAATGGGTTTCGCTGTGATTTAAAAACCCATGTAAACAAGCTAATTTTGGTATAAAGCGTATATTTGATTACATTGCCTTTGACTCTTTGTTCTTTTCACAGATGTCAACTACAGCCAAACCACAGCTGTGGCCAGAAAACCATGTCCAAACCTTGTATACGGTGAGACCTTCTCCCTGAGAGGACTTTGTTTATTATGACCCAGCAACTTCCTCTGTATAGCTGAGCTCTCACGTGCTCATTCTCATACATCTTTACAGGTTTACAGCGTGTGAGAGCCATATGCCGGACTCTCAGGGTCAACCATGAAATCGAGAATCTCTCACAGACAAACTACACGCAGGCTTATCAGCATGAACACTTCATTCATGTGAGCCTCCAGAAGAAGGAAGTTCTCGCTGGGTGCTGTGTGCTTGTAAGCTGCAGACTGCTTAACTGGCCCATCGCCATGGGAACCATCAGCTGCCTGCTGGATGCCGACCCAATGGTAGTGGGAGCAATTTATAAAGAAATGGTCCAGGCTCTCAACATTACGGCTCCGATAATTAACATCACGGATGTAATGGAAGCCCACAGTCAGGAGTAAGTGACTGTTTTCTGTTTTCTTACTTTGAAGCTACAGATAAATATCCATTAATTCCAAGCACAGACTGTATTTAAAGATGGACGACATGACAGCCCCTTTAAAAGTGAAGCCAAATCATCTTGATCACCCCCTGGTGGCTTGCTACAGTATAGCTCATGTTCTCTGTTACACAGATGAATGGCAGTTTAAATAGAAAACAAACTGGTAGTTGAACTAACAATGTGAATGTTGTACATTTTTTATGAGTCAGACCTAAGTGGTCTTAGGGAGTAGGCAGAATGAACAAGCATCTGTGCTCTGAATAATACTACACAAGTGCTTTAATCTTACATGTACATCTAACACGCACTGGGAATGTTTTTCTTTCTCTAAGGTATAAAATTAGTTCTCTTCACGCTCCTGAAGAATTGGCCGCAGACCCTAAGCAGTTGAACAAGCGAGCAGTGGCTCTGGTGGAGCTGGCAGCCGATACCTGGATTGTCACTGGCCGTCAGCCCATCCCCATCATGATGTCGGCAATCTATTTGTCTTGGCAGTCACTGAAACCCACCAAACTGCGGCTGAAACTCCCTCTGGAAAAATTCTGTAAGATTGCAAAAGTCAATAAGCACAAAGTTGCTTTGAAGAGAGTTGATGAGATGAAGGAGGTGCTGTGTAAGCTGGGCAAGGAACTCCCCTGGATCAAGGAAGACGTGACTCCAGAGAATGTGGTCAAACACGTGGAGGATATTCTGCAGTACAGGTACGCCCTGCTAAGGAGGGCTCTGAGAACCCATGAGGAGTGTCAGACCAGCTGTGAGGACTCTCTAAATGAGAAGAGCGCTCCATCCAAAATCCCAGAAATTAAAAATTCATCCTCTGTGGAACGATGCGAAGTAAAGACTGATAGGTCCGAGCAACCAGGATATGGAGATGATGATCCATGCTCGGTGCCTGAGCCGCACAGCAGTGCTCAGGGGAACCAAGAACCAAACTGGGGGAAGAGAATGCTGTTTGCTCCCCCATGTGTTGTTCACCCCAAGAAGAGGAGAGTGGAGCAGCCACAGCCCACAGATGTAACTGGTGATGAAGAAATCTCAGACAGTGAAATTAACTCATACATTCGCACGCCTCAAGAAGTGAGAGACTTCGCTCGAATGCAGATGTTGTCTGAAAAGAAGTAATCGACCGTGTATGGAGAGCAACGTTTTACTCAATGGTTATTTGTTATACAAGTTATGATGCAGATTTTAATTCAGAAAATGGAAGCAAATGTTTCTCATTTGGATTTTGACAATAAAATGCTGCCGCAATGTTTTTTTATGTAGTTTTATTCATTATTACCTCTGCCAAAGAGGTTATGTTTCCCTTAGTGTTTCGTTTGTTGTTAGTCTGTTTGTATGATGTACACATGTAGACATAATGTATATGACTTTATTCAGGTTAAGGAAATCAGAAAATTCAGAATTTGTGTTAATAAGTTTGATATCAGAATATTGGTGTGAATGTAAATATTTCTACTGATGCAGGATAGTGTCCATGAATACATCAAATACGCTGAATGTCTGAATCAGGCCTGTAGTCGATATGTAGAAACCACCTCTGTTCTCCCTGTTATTTAATAAGTAAATATAATCTATGAACATGTTGGTCATAATTCCCTTCTGTCTTCTGTCATCATGCAGTTCCATTGATCTCAAACACAGAGGTCGTCTGGTTTTGTCTTTTTATTCACAGTGTGTGTTGGCACAGACCACTTCAAATAACTTTGTAGCATGTAACATCACAAATAATATATACTAATATTGAAAGCACTGTATACTGTATGTATCCAAAGCCATTTTGTTGGAGAGTCGATGATGATGGGAAAGAGCAACTATAACAGCAGTGGTTAATCACTTCAGTGACACTTTAGTCCACCTCCACTCCTACCTTGAGTCAGAGGACATGTATGCATGTACAGAATACAGACCAGCACAGAGAACACATAACCAACCACCACACTTCAATACATCCAATTTTACAACCATTGTTTAAAGCCAATTTACAAGGCTATTAGAAATTGTTTAATAAATTATACAGCAAGGTGCATATTCAACCTTGGGCTATAAGAAAATTAAAGCCCAGGGGCACAAGTTCATGATAATAATTTATTCCATCAGGCTCTAGAGGAGGAGCACTAGATTATTAGATCTGACACCAATGCCCCAGTGTAAAACAAACTCATCTGTGGTGACCACTCCAAACGCGACCTGAACGGAGGGTCTCATTTGCTTTTCATATATTCAGCTTCACTTTGTTCATCAACCTTTATCTGGCCTTTCTAGTTCATTATAGTTTTTTATCCTCATTCGTTTGTTAACAGACATTTATGACACCCATAAGATTTCATCTCTTCCATCACAGGGACAGTATCTCATTCTTACAGATATACATCTTTCCATATACAGTAGGTTAGAACAGTAGCCTACATATACATTGCAGTGTGTTACATCAAATATTGAAAAGCATTCTTAGATATTTTAAGCCTTTACCTCACAAAGATAAAATCTGTTATGAACAAGTCCATGAATGGATGGATGAATCAAAGGGTCAGCCCACGTTTGGCCCAGTGTCGGTCGGTCTGTTCATGTATTACTCCAGAGAAAGAGATCTGGACAGCCGCTGGCCTGGGTGCCTTGAAGTTTGGTGTGGAGAGTCCTGGTTTCAAGAGGGGGATCCCAAACCCATAATGTACCTTTGTAGAGCTTTTCCATGATATCAGTGACCTCTGGCCTTTTATTCAACACCCCCATCATAACCCAACACCATAGTCCAGGACAAGGTATCTTCATAATGAATGATCTGATTTCTATTGAATCTGCTGCTGTGATTCATGCCTCCCAGAGAATAGGTTTTAATGGTACTAGCCACCCATTTAAATTTAATATACAGTAGTGACCCTTTGTCTATTCATTTTTGTAGAAGAAATCTCAAAGTCCAAGTGGCAGATTGTCATGAAATCTACTGGGCACACTCGTGATTCCCAGAGGATGAACCCTCAGCAGGTTGTACTCTGTGGGATTTCTCCTGTAGCAGCAACCTTGTGGCAAATAATCAACTTTTTGTGGTGTTTAATTTGGAGATATGCGTGACCCATAGAGAATAAAGAATCTTTTGTTTGCTCCTGTTGGTGGGGGGAAATTTCTTCTTCCCTTTAACGAAATTGACTTTTACAAACCCCAGAAAAATGGCCTCTGTTCAAGAGCTACCTCGGGCTAATATTTTGCCTTTGTACACAACATAATAGTCAATGCACTGCCAGGAAAACATGTCTTGTGGATATTATCAGTGGCCACAGGATGAACTCCATTCATTCTGCACCACGCTGAAGATTTTCAGCAATCGATTACAAGACCACACTGGCGGCACAGTGATTGGCAGGCACTCCAATTCGATGGCGGCACTTGAACATCTTGCGCAGCTCAGTGCGGAAGCGGTCGTGTAGCCATGCGTAGAGGAAAGGGTTGCAGCAAGAGGAGCTCATGGCGCACAGGTGGCACAGCAGTTGTATAAGCAAGAAGTAGCGCTTGTTAATAAGGTGGATGTCAACGTCTCGCAGCACGTTGAACACATGAATCGGGAGCCAGCACACCGCAAAGGCAGACACCAGGAGTGCGACCAAGCGAAAGATCTTCCTCTTACGAGCCTGCTGAGCACCGGTCTGGTCTTGTGTCCTGTGGCCTGGTGCAACACAGTTCCTCAGTTTGACAGTGATGCACAGATAAGAGATGAAGACGGCTGACAGTGGCAGGACATATGTGACCAGCAGGGTGCTGTATGCATAAGCACGTCTTTCTTTCTCTTGTCCCAACCAGAACTCCTCACAAATGGTGAAGCCCTCCTCTTTGAATTCGACGTGGTAGGTGTGGGTCACTGCCGGAGCCACCAGCCCGCAGGACAGCAGCCAGATGCCTGTGAGGACAGAGGCACAGGTGGCCACTGAGGTGCGCTTCTTTAGGGGATGAACAGTTGCGTAATATCTGCAATAGAAATGAACAAGAAACAGCAGTAGATGATAATAATTTCACAAACGAATGCATAGTTAACACTTGAATGTGAATGAGTTGAGTGCAAACCTCAAGGCCCTCAAATAAAACCACATTTTAATTCACTAGATCTGGATTTGGTTTTGGGTTAGCCTCAAACTGCACACACTTATAATATTCGTCCCATAAACATATGATTTCTTTTTCAAGATCCATGAATTATTCTCATGTTCTGTGCTTTAAATAACAGACAGAGCAGACCAAGAAGAAACAGAGGAAAATAACTTGTGATAAAATGATAGTAATAACACGCAGATTCTCTTTGAAAGCAAAACCAAGGTCAGATAACTCTCACATCCGAAGCTCCAGAGGGACAGAAACCAACAGGAAGCTTTATGCTGCAGGATCTTTAATTTCTATTTCTCTTTCTTTTGCACAGTGAGCAGCAGATCTATGGGGGTCTGTGAGAGGGACGTGTCAGTTGAGCCCACACCTGATTCTTCCTTTATGTGCACAAAGCACAAAGCAAGATAATCTGATTTGTGATTTTGTTCCCATCTGCCGCAGCTGTTTTACATTTCGTCTTAGTTTAGATTTAGAAGCTAGAAGCCAAACCATGAAACTCACTTGAAAGTTTCAGTCGTGCAGCAACGTAGGGTTAAATTCAATTAAGACTCAATAATTAAACATGAGCGATGAATCTGTACTGTGAAAAATAAGTACATTATAATCAGCCTCCCTAATTTCTAGATATAAATGATGACTGACTATGATCATGTTTAATTTCTGCCTTGGCACTCCACTCATACTTAGAATGGTGTGTAAATTGATTATATATAGAAGAAAGTAATCTTATCTAATTAGGCCTATTCAATCAGGATGGTCTCTTGAGATATAAATAGTTTCATCAATAATTTCTTGGACTGACACAAACCAGCACAAGCTGTGAAGAGAGCTTAAAGGTTCAGTGGGTAGAATTTATCGATGACGTAGCACGTTGCAGCTGAATACCCCCCACCTCACCCTCCTCTTCCAAACCTGAAAGAGAACCTGTGGCAGCCTTCAGTTGTCATAAAAACTCAAAAGGTTTAGTTTGTACAGTTTGTGCTACTGTGAAAAACATGGCAGCCTCAATAGAGAGGAGATGTAAATATAAAGTATTTAACTATAAAGAGCTCATTCACGGGTAAAGAAAACAACAATCCGTTCAATTTAGATGAAACACACTTGTAAACACATCACTGGGATTATTATTATTATATAATAATATTATTATACCAATTCTTGCACATTGAACCTTTAGGGAAAATAAAAAGAAAGACTTCAAAATCTGACTGAAGTTTTGAGTGGCATTCCAAATCCTCATCCACCCACCTGTCCACCGCAATAGCTGTGAGTGTGAAGACTGAAACGTAGACTGTGACCGGTTGGACGAGGAACACCACATAACACATTGAGCGGCCAAATACCCAACCGTGTGGATTGAAGGCGTAGGCGAGAGTGAAAGGGACACAAGTCACACACATGAGCATGTCGGAGAAGGCCAGGTTGCCGATGAAGAAATTGGTGACACTGTGCATCTTTCGGGTTCGGCAGATGACGTAGAGGAGCAGGTAGTTCCCGAAGACGCCCACCACCACCACCAGCACATAGCAGGGGATAATGAGGGACTTGAACTTCTGCAGCAGAGCCACGTCTGCAAACTGGGAGGTGTGATTAGTGGAGTTGCTCTGCACCGCGACCTCGTAAATGCGCCCGTCCATCTGCTCTCCTGACACAGATGGTTGTGTGACTCCGACCGAGCCACTGTGGTGCTCCCCCATGGTCTGTCTGTTCCCACACTGTTCAAAACAAAAGCTGTTATGGCAGAACATTAATAACATCTGTAATGAGGACAGGTCACAACATAGATATAAGTGGAAGGCCATTACTCAGTGTGCATGCTTTTACCAACTCAGTGAGAGGCAAAGAGCATATTATTAAAATGTTTATGATTATGAGGGTTTTTGATGTTGAGAACATCGATGACCCTGAGGTCTCTGTGTAAATCTTGGATTTTCTCTCAGACGCATCTAAATGGACCAAGGGATGTCATCAACACAACATTTTTTTGAGCCACATTTGATCCTATATAGCACTCACTTTACACACTCCAGCTGCCACACTTTGTCTGATTGAACAGATTCAGTAGCTAATGCTCACTTCAAGGTGAAGCTTTAGTGATGTGCCTCGGCTGCGAGGTTTCTTTGGATAAAAGTGTCTGCCACATGTATAAATGGGATGGAATGAAATGAATGTGAAGAGCCAAGATGAGCCAGCTGGTGTCACGCCTCCTCTGCTGAAATGTGCATCTGGGAAATGTCAAATCACAAGGTTGTACTGTTGTGTTTCAGTGTGATTAACTGAGGTGCCGACTGTATTCAGCATAGTTCAGCAAGTGTGATGCTTTATTTTAACGCACCTTATTAAACAGTGGAAATATTTGTTACTTGAGGGTCATCGTCACTTGGATGAGAATGATTAACAGGCAAAATTAAAGGAAGGATAATTGCAACATAATATTCCCTTTGGAGTGAGATTTCCAAATATCTCCTCTCTCCTCTGAGCATTAAACTGGTTTTCAGTCTTCATGTTAATAATTGTCTAATTAAGAGTCACTCAGTGATCGTCTACATATGATCACTGTTGCTCTGCGCTTATTTACAATGTTTTGTGCATAATTTCCGACTGTGGAACTTTGTGAGCTTCTCACTGTGATATACGCAGCAGATGAAAAGACTGATCATGGACAGATTATCAGAATATTCATGGACAGTGTGGAAGAGAGATTTTAGGTAGTCACAGGTTTTTTTTTCCTCCCACTGTAACTGAAAAATTTAATGATCACAGTTGAGTGAGAGTCTAAGTGCTTTGGGCTAATTGCCGAATTAACATGTACAGTGCATTAAGCACCGGTCCTGTCAGTAAACTTGGATGATTTCCTTGAATATGACTATAAACAGAAAAGGAAATGGATTATGAAGGACCTGCCTTGTGTGAAAGGGCTTTCACTTACATGTAGAGAATATGATCTGTGTCTAAACGTTCACATTTTCTTTCTCATGAGCAACATATCTGCTTTCATTTTAAAGTACATTTCAATGTATTTGTTGTTTCTTCCCTGTGTTATTCCTGTGGGGATTTGTTCCTGCACCATACTCAATCATTTGTGGACCAGATTTCAATTTTTTTCCCAAATTTATCTCCCACATTATTATCTGCATAGTCTGAATTTATTATAGGAAGCGAGATAATATCTTCTAGATTGGATTAATGTCAATAAGACAAGGCACATACCATATCCTCCATCAGACCATACCTCATAACACATTTACATAAATATGCATATCCTGGGTGTGAGCTAAAGACCTCACCTAATGAGCCCCAACAATGTTGCCTGCATCACATGCATTTGGGAATTCATAAATATTCTGACCTTTATGACAAGTGAATATTTTGCTCATTAGCACCGAATGATGTAAATGTGTAAAACTTGTGTTTCATTTTATTTCCACTACTTTTAATAGAAGAGTTGCAGTCAAATAATCATATCTGAGAAAATATGCTCCCTCGCCCTGTGATAACATGCAAACAATACATTAATAAACAGATAAGCAGACAAAAGTCACTTACCTTTGCTTGTGTTTGTGTGTAAAGATGAGAGTATGAGGAGCCGACCGTCCTTCAGCACCTCTCCTCGGTGAATGAGCTGGAGCTGCTGCTGAGTTAGAACGAGAGACAAACAGAGCGAGGGAGGGAGAAATGACTGTAAGCCAATAACACGGCAGAGACCCAAAAAAGATCGATGCACAGGTCTGACTTGTCAGTTCACAGATTGATCCTGGGGTGAAGACGATAAAGGAGATTATTGATTACTTGTTTGCTGTTGTATTCCCAGGTAGGCTCCCCAGATGACTGGTGAATTAAAACCACATTGAAGTGTTTTCAGATAGTGTGCAGTGTGCATTGATCATTGATCATTGTAATTCAGATCAGTAGACAAATGGTAAGTTTTAGTGGAACTAAAAATTCTTACCCCTTATGATAACTTATGTTAGGGCTTCTGTTTAAAAACCTTGTTCTCAATAAAATATTTTTAGACTGCATGTGATGGGGACAGCATGTAAAGCTTCTTGCTTAAGAAAAGCTTTTTAAAAATGTCTCATTTTTTACAGCATAATGCTCCAAACTCCCACATTGACAAATGAGTGCTCGCATTAATTCCACGGTCCACAAGCCCTCTCTGCGTAAAAGGTTTTAAAGTCTACAGTAATTCACAATATGTTCCTCAGAGTACAGGATACAAGTAATAACATAATTACCTTTTCATTGTAGATGCAGGATGAGTGATGGAAGTCAGGCCTGTTAAGTGGCATGAGCTATAAATAAACTTCACACACACTCAAGTCATCTGAGTTTTGCACAATGTGAACAAAATAGCCGGGTTTATTGTAGGCATACTTTTTCCATTTGGCCAATTTATGTGACACAAACAAAGCTTTCTTGAAGCAGCAAACTGCTTCAACTGCAAATGGTGAATGGACTGCTCTTACATGGTACCTTTTATAAAATCCTCCTTCACCCATTCACACACTCACACACCAGCAGCGGCTGAGCTGTCAAGGTGCTGGCCTCTCCATCGGAAGCAACGGAGGGATTCTTGCTGCAAAGCGTCGTGGAGTGATCAGGGGAGATGGCTGTGGGGCCAATTCATTTTCCAAGTTGACTTTTAAAAAACTGCACACAAATTTCATAGACTTCATTGTTTGCGCGTGATAATTTTCAATTTGACTTGAATCAAGAATAATGCGGGCATTCATTAAAATGACAAGAGGCGAGTTATTACATGTCTTTGGAGTAAAAATGCTAAAACCTGTTATTGTAGTTTAACTGGAAGAAACTGTGTGGGTGGTGGAGATGTGGCAGATTTAGATAAATAGGTTGATCAATTCTATCCAGGGGTTTTATTGTTAGGTTAACTCCCTCTATTGATTCATTATAGATGAATAATAAGTCATTTAAAGACATTTATTGTTGTTGAATATGGGTGGATAGGACATACAGCTGTTTCACACAGTCAAAATTTCAGAGGAAAAGTACGAGAGAGCTCAACACCCCCTCATAGAGATGGTGTGAGGTGACTCCCTTATGAGTCATGCGGTTATTTCAGAGAAAAGGTGATATGCATTCAACATGTTTTGTTGACTGACTCACGTCCTGATCTTTCTCATGCATTTAGAATGAAGGTCAAGGAATGTACAGAATTCAAGTCAGTACGTTATTGTGTGTGTGTGTGTGTGTGTGTGTGTGTGTGTGTGTGTGTGTGTGTGTGTGTGTGTGTGTGTGATTTTGACACAAATCTTTCTCTCTGCATTCTATGTGTATTTCCCAAAACCACATCCTTATGTTCAAGTAGTTACAGCTGAACTTTGGATTTCATTATGTCATAACAACAATGACTCTTTTTCCCAGAGCCTGCTCCATTATAATGTGAGTGTTATCAGCACTTAGCATTCTGTTAGTGAAGGACTGAATGTCTCCCTGTAGCTTGTCCTTCACTCTAATCTTTGAATACCTCACACACACTCTCTTTCTTTCTCCCCTCCTCTTTAATCCCCTGTGAAAAAACTATTTTCTTTCTATCTATTATGATTATTATCCATCTCACTCTGAGGATCAGACATTTTTAGCAGAACAAAATGCTGCTTTGTCTCTCTGCTGAACACTCTCAGAGAAACACACTGCAGATGTTTCTAGTGTAATTAAAAATAACCCTGAATAGGACAAAGAAATTCTGAGTGAGTTTAGCTGCGCTAATGAAGCTACATTTATCAAACAGATCACCCACCTGTTACCAAAAAAATAGATTTTTAAATTTTAATTTTTATTAGCACTTTCATTGAAGTGAAGCTGAAACTAGGTTGAAATATTCCTCTGAAGAACTTGCACCAATTGTAAGATTTCGTTTAAATGACAAGTCAGAGTCGCGATATCATTTGCACATTTCCTTCAGCTTCACCTGCAGTCTGACATGTACCCTGAACACAACACGACAGGAACACTGAGGCTGACGATTGACTGAGGAAACAGAAAACTTGTCTTGTTCGATGTTGCTTATGATCCCCTGTACCTTTTTCATAATCACTCTCTGTGATTTATTTCCCTCTGACTCTCACCACCTTCCCTTACTCTCTGCTGTCCGCTGTGATCAGAACAAAGGGCCGGTCCTCTGTCTGACACAATTGTTTGTTTGCCCTCCCCCGTGCACAAGGCCTATTTTACTACCTGAGTTTTCTCTTTGTGATCATGTTTCTGGCAGAGTCACTAGACTGTCCTCAGATGTCAGCAGTTAAATGAGAAGTAAAAAACAGTGAGTAATTAGAATGAGACAATCTAATCCTATTTTACTTGATGAAAATGTTTTATTTTTTCAGCAGGAAAGACAATCTTTTTCTTTTTTCTTAAATAAAAATGGCTGCAAAGTAGAGCTCATTCCTCCGCCAAGGCCCAACAGTCCCCTTGATTTCAATCTAGCTGCATCAGATTTCACACATTCAGAGATAACAGTTCTCTAAATGTGTTTCTTGATAAATTGTTACCTGGGAAAACAGTGCACATGTTGGAAAGAGCACTTGATGAAAATATAACCTATTTGGCGAAATCAGGCAAAATGAAATAAGTCGCACTGACAACAAAACTCCAGGAAGTCGGTACTCCTAAAAAACAGTCCCAGTAAACATTGTAAAGAAGAGAACGTTAGAACAACTCTTAAATCAAAGGAAACATATTTTACCATATTTTCATGATGATAAAACTTAAAATTGAGTTAGACTCAGAATGAAAAGCTATACTAACTTGGATTAGATTGTACACAATTCACATTCACCTATCCACAACAGTGCATGCAGACTGGAGGAGCCAGGAATCAAATCACTGACCTTCTGTTTAATGGACGACCCGCTCTACCTCCCGAGCCACAGTCTCCCACAATACATTTATAACGGAAATAATTGATTATATACAAATGTTCAGATAAGGTCAATATACCAAAACACTCAATCCTCACATGAGGAAAACAGGAAAGAGAACAGGCATAATATCAATAATATAGATGTCGATGCTTCTATCCTACAGGGAGCAACCATTTTAGACAGCTTCTTTGTTAATGCTGCATCATTATAACTTCACCGGGTTTGAGCTGAAGGTTTCATTTCCCTTGACTTGATGTTTTGATGTTTTAATGATGTTCTGTTCTCAGCTTGTGTCAAAAAACGTCACATATGTCATTCTGTTGAGTGTAAAGACTGGATCAGGACATGTGTGCCACTTCTGTTGCCATGGTAATATTGAAAGCGTTATTATGTTTATTCATGCATTTGGGGTTATTTATAAAACCGTGAAAAATGTATGTGAACAAACTGTCCCCCAGTTTTGTTCAGTATGCTCCTTGAGTTATAAACTGTGGCTGTCTTTATCTTTCACTGCCTTGTTTGTTATCTCCGCTCAGGCTTTTTTTTTTTTTTTTATGTCTACCAGTTATTTCATGCATGTCTTAAACCTCCGAACAATATAATATTTCCATTAAACATTGTATGAAACACTGAACAACTAAAGTATCATTATCACCTTATTTGGTCAACTGTGTGTGCACCTACAGGGAATTTTGGTCCTCAAGCTTGAATAGAAAAAGCAAAAAAAAAAAAAACTCAAACTAAAATTATAATTCAAATCATTCTAATGCAGGAAAGAAAAAATAATGGCGTCCTCTGTCTCTCTTGCCCATATATATAAAATCAACTGCTCATATATGTAAAATCAGCTGGTGCCCAGTACCTTCAAAACAAAAGCATACAAACTAACTCAAAATAACTAAAATAATAATTCCAAAGGTATAATTTTCAAACAAAACGGAAAGCTAAATTCAGAGACGTTTAATTATTTTAACAAAGTGCTCCAACAACCCATGTCAGAAAATGTGTACACTTGTAACTACATCTGTGCAATTAAGAAAAAAGATAAAACCCTCACACAAAACAAAAGATTGGGACAATGTCTCACCCTTTTCTGGTGTTTTTAGCAACTTCCCAAATAAATGAGACTCTCATTTATTCTCCCCAGAGGACGTAAACGGCTGCAGTGGTCTGATTCTCTAATATGTTGAACCATCAGTTTCATGAGGGAGCAGTGATGCTGTGTGAAGAGCCTGCGGGGCGTGCACTGCTGCAAAGCCTGAATCGGTTTTATATTAAAGTCAGTGTCGAACACAGGCACCGTTGATTAAAGGAGTCAGACTCACGGTGTCCAAGGACGGAAGATGAACTTGCTTAATGAAGTGAAACAAAATTACAGATGAGTCATGTTTTGGAGATGAATGAAAAACATGACATTGAGCTCTGAGCCATTCATCGACTCATCTGTCTCCTGCAGTGCTGAGCTCGCTGCTGCTGCAAACAAAACTTTCTGAGGAGCTATTTGGGTTCCACCAAGTGGTCACCTTGAGTAGCAGCTGCTGCACGTTATTTCCTGCTCTTTGATGGAGCTACGAGTTTGCATGAGCTATGGGACATCCTCCTTAACTTGATTACGTCCCACTTTACTGCCTCCCCCAAAATAATGCTCGCGTCCCGTTAATGTAATTGAGTCAAATGATGCAGGCCTGACTCAACAAATGAGGAATTGCAACCAATTAAGCAAATGGACTCGACAGAGCGGACACTGATTAAAATGTTGTTGTGTAACAAGAGAGGGAGCCAATAACATTCATCTTTTATGTTTTTAAAGATGTCAAACGTGTTTCTCTCTCTCTCTCACTCTAACTCAAACCATAAATTAACACACGATCAATTAGAAAAACACAGACGAGTGTAAAAGGTTACAAAACTTTGGTTTAATTGGTATTGCAATCAGCAAAGCAAGGCATTGTGGTCTATAGGTGAAATGTGAAGGCAGCTCAAGAAGAAAATATAGAGAAGTCATCAAGCAAAAAAAACTCATGAAGTCATCTGCAGAGTGAAGACGGAGCTTGATGATGCTGTGATGTTTCTGCTACTCGCCTCCGCACAGCTCCAGCAGGATTTTGCGGTAGTCGCCAGATGTGTCTCCCTGTACACGGTGAGAAAAGAGCTGTGAGACTTCAGAGGACTGGTGGTGGGAATAACAGCAACCATAGCCTGAAGCCAAAATTATGATGATCTCTGGGAGTCCGAACAATCTGGTCTTGACAGTATCCGGATCTTGTCTTTCTCGTATGAAGAGCGCAGCAGTGAGCGGTGGCAGCTGGCTAGAGCCTTCCAGAGCCAGGACATACATCACGTGCTTTTGTTTACAGCACAGCGACACCAGCCTCCATCTTCGTTGGAGCCTGCCATGTGTAAAGCATCCTGAGATATTTGTAATTCTATTTTGTGTCTGTCATGTGTTATAAATGTCAACGTGCCCCCTCGCTTGCTGTGATTTCTCTGCACAGTATCCCTCTGTGTTCTCACATGGGCCCACTCAGAGATTCTCCTGAGTTTTAGCCGGGAAACTCCGGAGAATATCTGCAGCAACTGACTCGGACATGTGCGTTTCACATACAGCCCCTCTCAGCTTTAGTCTCATCACGATAAAGCATCAAATAAACTTTGAGAGAATTGTATGTATCATTAAAACACAGCTGATGTATTGCAAACCCGTTTGCTGACTACCATACTTCCCCGCCCCTCGTATCCGGCGCTCACCTTGATGAAGGAGTGCAGAGTCTTGCCGTACATCTTCAGGAACTGAGCCTTAATGTCCAACATGTCAATCTCAGCCCTGGCGACCATAATTCTGATGAGGACACTGTCTGTGGTGCCCAGCCCCTGACAAGACAGAGAAACTATCTTTATACTGTGATAACATCAGTCTTTTATTATCTGCAGTGCACAGTAATTCTGTTTATTCATAACTCTGATTCCCTGTATATTCAATGATGCTGATAGAAGGAAGAATCACATTAATTAAATCATGTTGCATAATCTCAGGAAAAAAAGGATATACTATAATTTATCCTGATAGGTCTATTGTATTTTCTTATACATACATTAATTTATTGTATATTAATGGCTTCTAATTGCAGTATAGTCGCTTTATTACAAGCATGAAATATTTACCTTCATTGATTTGTATAATCGCTCTGCAAAGAACGCTGGTTTGTTCCTCATGCATTTCACTGCAAGGAAATAACAAACAAATCCCAGAACATTAGATGTAATAACTTCTAACAACAGTAACTTCAGGTGTGCTGTGTGAACTGAAATGTCTGTATCTTTAATTAATATGAAGGTTTATCAATTCCTTTTAGTTCCTCTTTCTCATCAAGAAATTACACTTCCTCTGTTGTGACATATTAGTTCTGGAATGTTCTCTCATTCCACATTAAGTCGCACTGCATTTTTTTAGTTAAGCTTTTAATTCAGCCTCACATTTCTCACATTTCTGTTCATTTGTTTTTATCTTGTGAATCTTTTGCTGCAGCATTTTTTCTCCATACTTTTGTCATTTCTCCTTGACCTGCACTTTGGCTCAACTTCTGTTGTTTTCATTGTGCTATTTAAATTAACCTGACTTGATTCTTTGTAGGGGGAAGGAGAAGCAGACCTATGGCCAGGAAGACGTCCTCCAGACAGCCAGACATCTCCCTCTTGATGCTGTCCTCAATGTCTCTTCCAGAAATCTTCTGATACTCCTCGAACACTGAGGGAGGAAGAACAGAGTTGAATTATTTAATGTCACTAAATTAAAGATTTAATCCATACGAGTCTCACTCTGATGGTTTTATTTTTTAACATAAAGGTTGTTTTGATAAAAAGTGTGTTCGCTCCAAAAACTCCCACAAGGGGTCAGTAAAATCCCCATGCTGTCCTGCATGATTTCAGTTGCCTCTTGAAGATAAGGAAGTATAATCACATGCATGCATTTGTCAATATGCAGTAAGAATACCTCGCATCAGATGGTTTCGGTTCCTCACACAAAGCACTGTGAGAAATTTCACCTCGTCTGTGCCCCATCGAGCCTCACCGGCCTCATAGATTTCCTGCAATCACAATCATTTAAAAATGAAAATCATACAGGATCATAAATTAAAGACACACTCTCATCTACAGCACTGATGCTTTACCTTGGCGTCTAGAACAGCCTGGGCCTCGTCCACTTTATCACCCTCATCCCGTCCTGCCTGCAACATAGAAAACACTGCAGCAATAAATAAGCAATAAAGTTTAATGATGCAGAACAGGCTGTTCTTCCCTCTTCCTTAAACAAACAGAGATTGAGACACGTTATCACCCCAAAAGTTCCTGTTGACACTTCACAATTCATCTTATGTGTTCAAATGAATTTTTAGAATCTTTTGAAAAGGTAATTTATATAATGTTGCTTGAGAAGAGGGAAAAATCTCTGTGTTCAATTCAAAATCAAATCAAATTTAATAAAATTTAAAATGTTCTGTGATGACGTGGCATTAAAACATCGGCCCAAACTGAGAGGGGTTGTATCCTGATGTTTGCTTACTGTGAGTAAAGAGACCAAGACTCTCTGGAACATTCCAGATGTGTCTCCACACACAACATCTTCCAGGTCTTTCCCATGTTCTGTCACAAACACACAGCACAATTAGAATCAAAAGCATGTAAAGCAATACCTGTTGAGTTTTGAGCAATGTGAGGCACCTGAACAGTTCTCTTAAACTTTGGCTCCATTAAAATGAATTAAAGGAGACATATTATGCACAAATTCAGGTTCACAGTTTTAGTGTTGGGTTATTACGTGGAAATGTTTTGCAAATCTGACGCATTGTGACGTCACGTATCAGAGGGGCGACTGACAGAGCGTTTCAGGAGTTTCAGAGTTTCTGTAGTGGAGAGGAGCTCCCTTTACTGCAGACTTTTTAAATCTGCATAACTTTACCATACATTAAAAAACTATAGCACACTAGAGGCAAAAAAGCCTCATATGTCTCCTTTAAAATCAAAACAATGAGCTGAAGGGAGATTAAAAAAAAACTTGATGCATATTAAAATAAAAATTATTACAGTTTGACTTTCTATATGATTAGTTAAAAGGATGAGGTTCCAATAATATTCATATATTGCCCGCTAACATTGTTATTATCAGTGAAAACATGTGCATGCAAAAACACTTTGAACATAATATGCCAACCATTGTCAGTGGAACAACACAAGAACAAATGAGAAAACAATAACCTGGAGCGTAGAGCACAGCAG
Organism: Paralichthys olivaceus; assembly: GCF_024713975.1. Classification (NCBI taxonomy): domain Eukaryota; kingdom Metazoa; phylum Chordata; class Actinopteri; order Pleuronectiformes; family Paralichthyidae; genus Paralichthys; species Paralichthys olivaceus. The sequence goes on from NC_091110.1 coordinate 12,765,756, forward strand.
TGGCACTAATGAATAATTTATCCCATCAACTGTTTTCTAATAATGCTTCATCACTGGTTCACAATATCAGATGTCATACTCAGCCTATAGGCTTCAGCCGACTCTGAGCTATATATATATAACGTGATCTGATGTCAGAGTTTCTATTTGCAGACATGACACTGTTACCTTTCTTGAAGAAGGCATTGATGGTTTTTATTTCAGAATTTGTCCTTGAAGCGAGAATATCGATGAGACAGGCCTCCTCTGTCCCAGCCCCCTGTGATGAAGTAATATGAACTCTGGTTAAAACACGATACAGTGGCGTGTTGCTTTTCACTGAATATACACAGCAGGTAATCTGTGTAATCAATAAACAGAGATATTTGCTGGGAGGATAAGGCTGGGAATATTCTATATTCGATATTATCCCCTCAGATGTGTTTTAGTAGACAATGGAGCGGCACAAAATAAAAAGAAGCTTAAGCTAGACAGACAATTCTTGATCATGGCCTTGAGAAAAATATTACCAGACTTCTCTTAAAGCAAGTACAAGTGGACAAGAAACCCTGACCTTCATCGCAGTTCTCAGCTCGTAGGCGTCGTACACAGGGCCCAGCATTAGCAGACCTAGGACCACAGTCCGGAAGTTCCCACTGAGCTCGGAGGACAGTTCCTCAGCCAGGTCCTGCAGGGTGGAGCAGGAACACATGGGTTAACACTCATTCTGAGGGCCTCAATGAAATCATCCAGAATGAAATGTGATTATCTTTGACAGTAAGAATCTTCATGAGCAGAATTTGTGGACATATCATATAGAATAGAGAGCTACGTCTTGTATGGGTTTAGTTGGGTTTAGTTTCAGTCTTTTTGAATAGAGAAGCTGTTCCACAAGAGCGGCCTATGTGACCACATGTGGGCGTCAGCTCGTGCAACATGACTCACTCTTTCTGACTGCGAGGTATTCCACTCGCTGTCCGTGCCTTTTCTCTGCTGTTCCCTGTGTGGAACTTTCAGATAACTTTAACAATCACTTAGCGGACACTGCCTCTCGAGCTGGTCATTAACTCTGTATTACATCAATACAATAAACATGCCATCCATCCTCCTCAGTTAACGTATTGATCCATAAAATAACGAAACAAAGAAACAGTAAATGGATGCATTGCCTCTGTGGGTTCCAGGTCCAGTTAGCCATTATTTCCCCTTCCCACAGATTACAAGGCTATCTCTGTCCTGCTCTTTTAGAACAGGTGATACTCATTTCTGCTTTAGGGTTAATGTTTACCTAACACATTATCAGTGCCGTGTTAGCGCAGTACAGCCCCACCTAAAGTGATGAGAGAGTGCATAATGGAATAAGAAGCTATGGGATAATAAATGCACTGCTGCTGCCAGGAGTCTGCTTCTCAGATTCTTCTTGTGTTCGGTCATTTCTTTTTCTTTCTCTGCTTCATGTACAGTAATTTATGACTTTTAAGAACTGTTTCATTCACAATTAGAAATAAGTCAGTCCCTCTGAGTACAACATTCAAAACTCTCACCTTCCCGACTGCTTGTTTGAAGGCCTCTTTGATGCGCTGCCGCTGGGCAATAGTACGGTGTGAGAGGACGTCGATGACTGCCATCTCATCAGTGCCTGCGAGAAATATCACAAAAGTCAAAACTTTGTTTGCTATCTATCTTTCTATTTAACATTTCTTAAAATTGTAAGCTTCACATATCCATTTATTTGCAGCATTGCAACCCCGGGGATGATCCTGACACACTGTTTGTTGGCATCGATGTAGAAACCATCTGTTTGCAATAGAGCTCAAACTAGAGTCAGGGGGAGAATATTATGCTTGTAAACCTAAACAGGATTAGAGTCCACACCACATAATGTGCTGCTAGAGAGAAAATGTGACTGAGACACGGAATGTTTGCTAGGATGTACCCAGAGTTGGGACTGATGTGATCCAATATCGTTATTGGGTGCTGATTCTGAGGTGATTCACTTGTCAGATCTTGATTCCATAGTCTGACATTTTTATGAATGTTAAATATATAATAATGCTTTTTTTTCCCATTGGAAAATGCTTCAGCAAAATGATTTCATTAGCAATTAGACAATTCTATAACGATTTCATTTAATTTCATTATATTTAATTTTTTCTGTATAGTTCAACAGTCGGAGGTAGGAAGGAGCTGAGGAGTCAGGAGCAAGATTCAATGTGTTGACATTGCACTGAACAGTATTTCTATATATGTGAACACATTAGTTTAAAAGCATGAAACATACAGTTTGTTTTATAGTTACACATAATATAGAATTTTATTTTCATGCCGAAATAATAATAAAAAAAACACATTAAAAAATCCTGCCTGAGTTGTCATGATTCATGAGTGAAAGGGTGAAAGCAGTTGCTACAGCATGTAACCTGCTTAAACTAGAGCTCAAATAAAATGCTTGAGAATACATTTAAATCAAATATGGTGTGGTTTACTGCAGCCTCACAAAAGAACAATGTGAATAATGATGGAGAAGTGCATATTCTGGTTTCCATATCAGATACAGGGGATGTCCAAGTTCAGGCATCTTAAGCGGATCAGAACTTAAAGTCTCACGATCTCATGTCTGGATTAATGTAACCTCCATTTAAGAGGTTAAAAGGAATCCTTACAGCACGATGTAGTGAGGAAAAAGTGAGAGGACACACTCGCTCACACAAAAATATGAACTCCAGAACAATTAAAGTTGCCATGACAACACTGAGCAACTCTGCATTTAGTCTCAACTTTCCTGGAAAGGAGAAGAGAAACTGAAAAAATCAGAGAATGATTATATTTTCCTCCTCTGGGGCTGAGGGCAGAGTAAGACATGTGTTTATGCATGATGGTTTCTTTCTGTGTGACGGGCCGGGTCACTCACCAGCTCCCTTCATGGCTCCTCTGAGCCTCTGGGCATCTGCTTCTGGGTCGAAACCAGATGCCTCAGTCACTGTTCCTCGGTTTCCAATCTGGTTGTAAATCATTTAAAATAGCATTGTTACAACCACGACAAATATAAACACACAAAGTCGCACTGAGAACTTCACACAGCGTCACTGTGGTGAATGAATGAAGCACAGTATGAGCAGAGTTTGACACTCAAAGGCTATTTTCACAACCATCTGTTAATGTTAGACACTTGCTTATATATGAGGCTTCCTGTTCTGAAAATTGTCTGATATGTAATTTTGAACTTTTCATTGAAGGAGAAAAATTGAATACAGATATATTTTTTGATGGCAAATAGATTTTTCTTTCTTCAGTTAGACAGAAGTGTTTTTAAGAATTTTAAATTGTTTATTTAATCAAAACAACTATTTTAGAAAAAATATGACTGAATGATTTCACCATTTTAAGAAGCATGTTTTGGTTTCATTCATACACATATTAGGAAAACAATCTCCACAACTACAGTTTGGTCATTTTAGTTAAAGTTTTAATGATCAAAAAGATCTCTAGCTTTAAGACCTTTGCATCAATAAATAGGTCAAACCCATTCATACCATGAGTAACATTTAGATGAAATGCAAACTTAAACATAACATTGATTTGAATTTTAGAGCATAATTTGAGTCTGTTTAAAGTCAAATAAACTAATATTTACAAGATATTATAATACTCAATAGCAAAGCAAGGCAACATAAAAGAGTCCATTGTCCAGTGCTGGATCTTTACTTATGCAACTAGTAAATGCAAATGCAGTTGGATACTGCGGAGCAGGTGGGAAAACAGTCCTGGGAACAGACTTACCGCAGCCATCGTAGAAAAAGGAGAGTGGGTTTCCAAAGTGGATGTGCAGAAAGCTAAAAACAAAACAAATAAAGAATGTCAGAGTATGTCCGCTGCTCAAGAGCATGTTAGAATAACACAGAGGGAACTGCCACATCGGGTTTAAGGGTAGTAAAGAGTCTCTGTTGTGAGATCGACCCTCATTAACCCCTGATCAATATTGCATGCACACATCTCAGTAGAGGGGGTTCCGTCGCACGTCTTCGGTCACAGGCTCCTTTGTGTTGAACCACGTCAGGAACTAATCTCATTAAGCTTGTGTTTGTGTGGACACACCTGTGATTACTCGGCAGGAGAGACAGTGGGTTTCCCTGCTGCTCACAGGGATCATATGTCGAAAGCCATTTAGTTAAAAACATATTGAGAAGACCTGGTTAGTTTAGTGGGTTAAAGGAAACGACTTCCTTTATTTTACACTTAAGATCAACTGAAAAATGATTTTTAATTAGACGAAAATAAGACTCCAATTCAGGAATTTGACAGTAGAGAGAAATATTTAAAAACAGCCACACGGCTGAGCAGTAACATATTGTCAATAATTATTGCAACACAATTTTCATCAATAACAAAATAATGACCAATATAATACTTGTGCTGAGTGCAGACTTATACATATACACATACACTTATAAAGTATACACTTGTCACTATGTATATAGAATTGTATTTGATTTTCTGATTCTTTTTAAAACTATTTTCATTTGAATTTTTTTTTATTTAAACGTTTTACTTTCTCCTTTTATTATTTGATATTTATTTTATTTTATTTTTTATAACAACTGAATCTATAAACCTGAAACGTTGCTCTTATTCCTCGGCTGACCTGTCCTCTTGTCCAGCACTGTTCATTGCACCTTTGACCTTGTGTTGACTTGCACATGACAAATAAAACTTGAACGAGCACAGTGAGGAGGTGCAACACATAATGGATCAACCTAAGATTTAGATATCTTTGTTATTGTCTTTTCACAAGTTTACAACCACAAACGTCAGTCTTTAAACTTATAAAACAAATAAAGATGTGACATTTATCTTGGTAATCATAAGTTGAACTGTTTCTTTGGGTCCACAGCTACACCTAGATGATCTATTGTGTAAATAGAGGGTGGATGATTTCACACACACACACAAACAGGCTGAATGGAGTGTGAAAACAAAGTGGATCCTGTAACTGAATCTTTTCAAATAAAGTGACAGCCTGTTGTAACTGAATGTGTACATTTCATATCCATTGCTCAGAGCTGTAAACTAGTTACACTCCACTCTACAGGTTTAATTCTCCGACTCCAAATGCTGCGATCATTCACCACATCCTACAATTTCGCAACAGTAGAGAAGTATGACTCTATATGTTACTAATGTGTCTGAAACAACTCGTATTGATCCAGAGATCATTTGAGATTATATAAAACACAAAGAAAACCGTGAATCAGGAAGCAGACAGCGTCTCCAGAGGGGTTAAACGAACTTGGCATAAAGTTAGAGGTGGGGGGGGGGCACACCCTATCGACACAGAGCAGCCGCCTCGCCCTCACCTCTGCTCCGCTGACGACGAACACGAACATGGAAACAACACGAGTGACCGAGGAGTGAGCAGGAGATCTTACCTGCCCTGAGGAGAGAGTGGTCAGGAGACGAGGAGGGAGACAGGGGCGCAGTTTATGAACAGGCGAGGCATGCAACCGGGGGGGGGGGGGGGGGCAGACCATGAAGGGGGCCCCCGAGGGCTGACAAACTTTATATTCCACAGCAGTGTCTCATGATGCGTTCAATGACTCCACCCCCCCTCTTCTCTTCGCAGTGACATGTCAGTAGGAAGCCTCCTTGTAGGGGCCCCATGTCATTCCTGCAGGAGCCACAGTTGTGTATGATCGCTGTTTGTGATGTCAACACTGATCAACACCTGATGGTCGATGCTTTAATTAAATATTTATTCACAGCAGCACGAGAATCACACACACATACACACACACACACACACACGCACACACTCATTTTTAAAAAACAGTTTAACTGAATGCTGTCATTAGCATTAACTAGTGGGAAGGACACTTGAATTTGAGTTATTAAGTTATTTATAATGTTTTATATATTTATATTATGCAAACTTAGGTCTGCAAATGTGAACACTGGCTCTTTTTCGGGTTTTATTGTGCTTTATATTTCTATTTTGTGAAGGTTTTAATGTTTAATTTGACCTTAATTTTATTTTGTCAATTAATTAATTAATTAATATGAATTAACTTTCCGTGTGCAGAAAGGTATAAAATAAGACTGGAAGCAAAGACACACACACAGTAATGAACAAATTTAATTCCACAATGGTGAAGATAACAGTATGATATCATAGAATAAAACATTTAAATAAGGTACCAACTAAGAAAACTTGACAACAAGGGATTTAAACAAAAAAGGGGTGTTAGGAAATTATAATAATATTTGTTATAGCTATTTATTATGTCAATGTTAACATATTTATTTATGTATTTGTATACAAACACTTTCTTATAAAAAAAATACAAAACAAGACCAATAGCAAATAAAAGGTAATCAAAATAAACTAATAAACTAAATCTAATCTAATGGTGGAGATAATATTATGATATATCATAGACTATACTAATGAGGTACCATTGAAGAAAACTGGTCAGAAAGGGAGCTAAACAAAAAGAAATGGGAGAGGGCCATGGGAAGTTATAATTATATTTGATCATATGAATGATTTCATATTTATTTTGGTATTTTCTTATTAGTTTAAAGGTCCAGTGTGTAGGATTTAGTGAAGAGAAGTTGCATTTCCATTCTGAGCTACTGTAAAAAACATGGCGGCCTCCGTAGAGAGGACCTGCTCCTGATGTAAATAAAAGTAGTTTAAATATAAAGGCCCCATTCTCCGGTGAAGAAAAACAACAATTCCTACAATGTAGATGAAACACATCAGTGAAAACATCACTAGGATTATTTTATATAATGAATTACTGCCAATGGATCCCCTTTCACCTAAATCTTACACACTGGACCTTTAACACATCATTAATCCAACCTCAGATTTGAGGCTGCAGTTGCGCTGTGGAACTACATTACCCACACTCCCGTGCGCGCGTCAACAGCAACAGCTAGGATGCTGCGATCTCTCCGGCAGCCAAAGGAGGCTGCAGAGATTCTGCTGCTGGGCTGAAAACCTCGCTCTCGTGTTTTGGTACATGTCAAATCCGTCGCACGGACACACGGAGGCTTCGGGTTCCTGTCGAAACTGCGGCCCCGGGTTCGAGGAGAGACGCTGCACCGCGCTAATGCGTTAGCTAGCTGGGGAAAGGGGGGGGGATGAATAAAAAAATCAGAGTTTAATCGCTAATGGAGGGAATTAAATAGCCACACGGGCAGATGTGTGGCAACTAGCGGCGGCTCCAGTTGAATGAGGATGGAAAGATTTTTTCCGGGCGACGCTATCGTTGAAGTTACACGTCGGACACATCGCACCCGGAGCCGCTATCTTCAGAGGGTAACCTGGATAACCTTACACGCGAAATGTCATAGCGCGTAAGTAGCTAGCACGTAGCTAGCTCGGTTTGGACGGGGATGGAGACGGACCCAATGTTCCCATCGGTATCCTCCGACCACGGGCGGCTGCTGCTGCATGGATAGCTAAGGAACAGGACTTTTCTCCCGGAGATGCTTTAGCCTCCCCCGGGTGGTGTAATTCACTCCTTACATAACGGCTCCAGCCGCTCCAGCTACATCACCGACTGGCTCGTGTTGGCGAGCGAATGGGAAATTCGCCACCAAAAAACCTCCACATCAGCATAAGAGGAGAAAGAAAAGAGGGGGTGGGGGGGCAGTGCGTGTTTTCAGGCTGCAAATAGACTCGTTATAGGTTCACAGTGTGCGTGAGTGCAATCATTCTGTGCACGGAGAAACTAGCAGCTCGCCATCTGCTGTGTGTGTGTGTGTGTGAGTGAGTGTGTGTGTCGTTTTGGACACCATGAGGAAGTTCTTCGATTCCCGTCGGGAGTTGGTCAGCTCCGGGCCTGGTTCCGGTGGAGGAGGCGGCGGCGGCTCCGGGTCCAGTCACGCAGGCGGAAATTTCATTGGACGAGCCTTCACTGTGGGAAGACACCAAGTCACTGTTGAGGAGATTGTTGCTGAAGGTGAGAGAGAGGTTTGCACAGAGCAGATGATGCCCGTTGTTTTCATGCATGTTGCAGGAGGAGGGTGATGATGATGATGATGATGATGTGTGCTTCATGCTCGAGGTAAATACACACAAGAGTCACATGACAGCGCAGGGATGTAACCTTATACCATCCCCACAGGAAGGATGCAGCTTTGCATCTGCCCCCTGTGTATCCTAGATGCAGAACAGGGGCCTGCTGCTGTCTGCTAGCTTTCCCTCTGAGTAACACAGCAGTTTCTCTCTCCTCCTTCTCCCCCTCTCCTTCCCCTCTCTGTCTCTCTCTTCTCCTACCTCTTTTCTACCCATCTCTTCTCTCCTTCCCATTATTCTCCGCTCACCCCAACCGGTCGAGGCTGATGGCTGCCCACACTGAGTCTGGTTCAGCTTGAGGTTTTTTTTTTCTCTCCTCAGTCTCCAAAGTGCTTCTCATTGTGGGAACTGATGGGTTTCTCTATAATTGTTGAAGATCTGGACCTTCTATGTGCCTTGAGATGGTGTATGTTATGATTTGGCACTATACAAATTGAATTGAACTTCATCTGAGCTGATTTTATGATGCAGAAGTATGTTTCATGAAGATGAAGACCGACCTCATTCCTTAACACTATTGACTATTGATTTTACATGAGCCACCCCATCCGCTCATATTTTTCCCAACCACATACTGTGGTAATTATGTCTGCCCCACAGTATTAATCAGTGTGTCATGCTGCCAGCTAGTGAAGACTTTCAAAGCCAGCGCCCACATTTAAAATGATGCAGGAAGACAGTATTGTACAGTTGATCAGATTGTCTACACTTACTGAAATGACCTGAGACATTCTCGTCAGAAGTTGGAGCAAACCCTCAACTTGCACGAGGTATTTTTATAGAGCGATCACGATGCCACAGTGCTGTACAATATGTATCTCACGTGCAGCATAAGCAGCATTGTCCGGCCCGAAACTGAAGTCACTCGGTCACAGCTAAAGTGAATTTGAGTGTAGTCTGAGCTATACCAGATGGTTAGGCCTCAATGTAGGCCTCTTCATAAACCCTGCAGCAATGACATGACTAATACATGACACTATAAGGCTGCAACATTTGGTCCTGCTCGTCCATATTGATGCAAAAGCACAGATACAAATTGCAACAGTTCCATAAATTTATATCGTGAGAGAAAAAAAAGAATATGTCTGCTTTATGTCCAAAATCATAATTCCTTAACAAAGCTTGTGAGAGTGATTATAGTTATAGATTATAGTTTGTCTACTCTCTCTTTGAAGACTGACACTGTAATTTGGTCTCTTTCCTCAATCCTGCAGGTGGTTTTGCCATTGTGTTCCTAGTGCGAACAAATCAAGGGGTGCGTTGTGCGCTGAAGAGGATGTATGTCAACAATGAGCATGATCTGCAGGTGTGCAAACTCGAGATTCAAATAATGGTGAGTTGCCGTGACTAAACATTTATCAGCTTGTTCTCACTTTGAGCTTGTGGAGTTTTGAATGCTGGGTAAAAAACACACATGAAGGCAACAACATAACTTGCTGCTTTTTAAAAATTGTACCTGCAAATGTCCCAAAAAATCCACAAAGGGAAGCTATCTTACTCCGTCCTGAATAACTGGATTCAGTACACAGTCAGCCTGCAGCCGTGTTGTTGGGATGGTTCTGTATTTATTCATCTGGTTCTTGGTGAACTTTGCTTTTGTTTACACAGAATTGTTTTGCATGTTCTGCTCTCCCCTCCTGAGATGGGTTTCAGAGTTTGGAGTTGGACGCGAATTCTTATACAGACTACATAGTACTTTATTTTTCAGCATTCATTGTTCTGTTCTCAAAGTTGAAGTCTTCCCCCTTTGAGAAATGTATAATAAATGATGCCTGTTGGCTAACATAACATAAAACTGAACTGAGCAAATCCCAGGTATACATTCACTGTCATATGCTGGTAGAAGGAGACTGTTCTGACTCCATCAGACTGCTTGACCAAGAGCAGAATTGGGATTTATTTAGTCTATAAATAGACAGGTTTGTCATGGTAGCCTAAAACAAAATGTCATTTTTCTATCAGGAGGCTTTATAAATCGTTCACTGAATTCAGGGTCTGTACACACAATTCAATCTTTACTATCTCAAGCAATCCTCAGGAAGGAAGGAAGTGATTTATGGTCAGATTATTTAAAGTGGCTTGTATAAACTTTGAACAAAATGACAAACAGCACTTCATAACAACTTGTTCTTTTTGGAAACCAACACTGACATTTCGTTGGAAGATGATGTCACTTGTTATTCACTTACTTCAGTCTCTCTCTCTCTCACTTTCACACACACTTACATACACACACACTTACATACACACACACACACACACACACACACACACACACACACACACACACACACACACACACACACACACACACACACACACACACACACACACACACACACACTAAGGCAGGTATAGATTGACAGACCTTGACCTCAGAGGTTTTTCATTACCTAATCCATTCCTGTTTTGAATTACCTTAAACTGCATCATTCTATTACACTGAACACACTGAATTACTGTCTAACAACATTAAAATTAAATATTTTGCAACAAGACATGGAAATATTTCTTCCCTACCCCACCTTGTGTCAAAAATCTTTGTATCACACTATTATGCCTGATTTATTCAGAGTACAAAATTGTGTCAGTTAGACTTCTATACCCAAAGCATCCACTTCACCAGTCATATAGTACAAGCACACAATTCAGCCACTTACAGCAGTTGCCAGTTTTGTTGCTTACTTTAGGCACAGTTTTGTGTTAACGCTCTTGAACTTGTGTTCTTGCAGAAAGACCTTGTTGGTAACAAGAATATTGTTGGTTATCTGGACTCCAATATCACAGCTATGGGATCAAGGGATGTATGGGAGGTCCTCATACTAATGGACTATTGCAAAGGTGATGAAGCTGCAGCCACATACTTTTATTTTTGTAATATGAATTGAATTTGTGTTACAGAAGTTTAAAATCAATCGTATACCTGTCAGCTTAATCATCCATGTTGTTTGTGCTGCTGTATAATTGGATTTTATTTTGCAGGAGGGCAGGTGGTCAATTTGATGAATCAGAGGCTGCAGACTGGCTTCACCGAGGCTGAAGTGCTGCAGATCTTCTGTGACACATGCGATGCCGTTTCTCGTCTGCACCAGCGCAAGACGCCAATCATCCACAGAGACCTTAAGGTGACACATTTTGCCACCTTAGTACCGTGTAGAGCTCCGATCTGCAGACAGGTTGTCCAATCCCTGGTAACAAGGGGGGAAAACCACCACCTGCAGATTACCCTGCTGTGAGGTCTTTTGAAGAATCAGGGTTGATTTGTTTGTGTTAAATTATGGATCTTCTGCAACAGAAGAGAGGGGCAGTTGTCAAAATGCTGAAGAGCTCAGTCAACTGCAGTGTGGCTGTCGCATTCATTTGAAGTTACTGTCACTCAGTAGTTATAATCCAGATGGAAACATTTGGATTTCTTCTTTACATTTAAAAAGTCTTAAAGTTGATAGTGTAGAGCATGACCAAGCCAGCTTTGACTAAATCTGCATTTCATTATATGAAGGTGGCTGCACTTCAATATTTATATTCAAGGTGCGTTTGTTGCAGAGGTATTTGACTTTGCAGAGCAGGTCAGTTATTGCAACACCCTCTGACATTTAAAAGTCCAAACCAGTTATATTACCTGTATATCTGCTGAGTTAACTGAAAGCAGCTACACTTGGCTGTGAGAGTCTCATCTCTTGTATATCTACAGGTGGAGAACATCCTCCTGCATGACAAGGGTCATTATGTGCTGTGTGACTTCGGCAGTGCCACTAACAAGTTCCAGAGTCCGCAGACCGAAGGAGTTGCTGTGGTGGAGGAAGAGATCAAAAAGTTTGTGCATCTTTTCACCTGTTTTGTCTACATCTGCAGCTTTCATTCATTAGCACTCGTTTTATTTATTGAACATATGTAGGCTGATTTCAAAACCAGACAGGTTTCTTACTAATTTCTTGTTGTCCTCTTTCAGATACACCACTTTATCATATCGTGCCCCTGAAATGGTTAACCTGTACAACAACAAGATTATCACCACAAAAGCAGATATCTGGGTGAGTGAAGAGGACAGTAATCCTGATAGAAGTGCATAAATATATTTATATATATAAAGAGAGAGAAAATACAGCACTGCAGTAACTCGTACAGTATGTATTAAGTAAAACAAAGCCTCAATTTGAGTTAAAGATAATAATACAATTTGTTGATTATAGTCTATGTTTTTTTAACTTATACCTTATTTGCATGGGTACTGGATGTTTTACAGTAGAAAGCATTGACATCTTGTTCTATGACATCTAGCTTGTTATTAATATATTAAAGTTACAGGCTTGTTAGGTAGCAGTTGTATGAGATTTAGGGATTGGTCTTACTTAAAGAATGAAAATATTTGTTGTTGCATTTCTGAATAGTTGTATAACATTCTGCCTGCTGGTGTGGTTTCGAGGGGAAAAATATTTTTTGTGTGACTTGATTGATATTCTTGTTTAAACTCCTCTCCTCTCTGTTTGTGTTTTTGGTGTGGTGGGGCATGCTTGTGATTGTCTTCTCCAGGCACTGGGTTGTTTGCTGTACAAGCTGTGCTTCTTCACTCTGCCCTTTGGTGAAAGCCAGGTGGCCATCTGCGATGGCAGCTTCACCATTCCAGATAACTCTCGCTACTCTTACGATCTTCACTGCCTCATTAGTCAGTGTCTCTTTAACGTCACTTCACGTTATAAATATCAATTTTCACAAAAGCATGCACTTGTGTAAATGTCTTTGTCTGACCCATCTTTCTTTGTGGTGCTTTTTTAGGATACACGCTGGAGCCAGACCCAGACAAAAGACCAGATATCTACCAGGTGTCCCACTTTGCTTTTAAACTAGCTCAGCGGACCTGCCCTGTTCAGAATGTGAAGGTCAGTTTCCGTCAGTACTGGGGTCAGCTGAAATATTTGGCTTTCTGGCTTTCTCTCATGAGGAATTGATTTTCAGTGGAATCTGCGATGGGTTTCTTTGCCTGACCTACATTAACAAACATGTTTGTTGTCACGCTGTGGGAGGAAAATCTGCATTAAATCATCAGTTGCATACACAATATCTGCCAACTTAAAGTTTTATTGTAAAATCCTGCATTTATTGTCATTTTCTTCACCATATTCCAGAATTCTCAAATTCCCTCTAAACTTCCTGAGCCAATCAAAGCGAGTGAGGCTGCGGCAGCAAAGAAGAGCCAGACTAAGCCCAGGCAAGCATGAGCTGCTTACATTGTATTCCTATCAAAGCTGTAGTAACTCTACATTTGTGGAAGTAATTAGGTGCAACCAGTATTCTGATACTCATTAAACAATTATGTTCACACTGTTTGCCATCATTAACACGAAAGCCAATATCCTCCTTTGTTACCAGACTGACAGATCCTATTCCCACCACTGAAACCTCCATCACCCCTCGCCAGAGGCCCAAAGCAGCCCACACCCAGCCCGCTGCAGGCATTCTACCCATCCAGCCTGCTGCTCTCACCCCGCGCAAACGGGCTAATATCCCCGGTGGTGCAGCTCAGCCCGTCGGTACGTGTATAAGAGAAACGAAGATTTTGACAAAAGACAAGAATCCCTCTAATCCTCTGTCCACACACTCAATCCTACAAGTCTCAACAGTAAGAGATTAAGCACGCAGGTTAAGACTTGTGTAAATTAATGCAATCTAACCACAGGCCTCAAGTGATCATGAAATTTCTCCACTCTGTCACTTCAGATACTGTTTCACTTCAGCTTTGTATCTGTTCCAAATAACTTGGATTCTCAGTGTTTATCAGATTCTCTGATCCTCTTTAATACATTTAGTTTGAAATGAACATTGTTCTGCGTATGTAGTATTAAGATAGAACATATTAATGAGCTCTTTTCAACATCCCACAGGAGTTAGCTTAAACCTCTCTCAGCCTGCTGCAGCTCTGCAGTCACAGAAGGCGCAGACTTCAGCTCTGCCTCTCATCCAGTCGCAAAACAACTCCGGTCAGGCTGTGGCTCCGCAGAAACAGGTACATACTCTCTAAATACACGGAGGAGCTTCCTAAAGATACTAAATTATACAAAACCTTATTTTTCTACAGTTTTCCTCAGTTTTGTTTTTTGGGAAATTGCCTCTATTTTCTGATGTCTTGATTGATTGACGATGATTATTAATCAATTTATTGTTACAACAAATTACAAGTTAATCAGTACTTAAATAAATATTAGAATCAGCCTGATACATATAAGTTCACGGCTGCTTTTTTGAGCAGTAGCACAAAGTTCTTCCTCTCGGGCCAATGCTTTGCAGATGTGATGTTTAACGTGATGACGGATTACATTGTCTGTGACAGGCCGTGCAGCCAGCCGCAGCTACAGCAGCAGAGACCCCCCCAGTAGCAGTAGTATCACCAGTGACCAAGAGTGACGTCCAATCTCAAGCTCAGCCAACAGTCCAGCAGCAGACCACACCTCCCTCTGTGGTGAGCTCCTCCTCCCAGCAGGCAGCAGTGACTCCATCCAGCCCGGCCCCGCCTCAGCGTCCAGCTCGACGCAAGCAGGGTAGCCAGCCTCAGCAGCCGGCGGCTCAGCCATCGCCCAGCAAACCGGCCTCTGCTCAGCCACCTGTATCTCAGCCATCAGCTGCCTCCACTGAGATCAGCCAAAAATCAGCCGAGACGGTGAGTGGGCTGCTGTTCACCATCACCAGCTTTAATATCATCATTACAGCGTTAACACACTGTAGGTTTTATTTCAGTTGTTTTTTATTCTAATCTCATGTGTTTTGCCTTCACTGCACACTCCTTTTGATCAGACTCCACCTGCTTCTCCAAAGACAACTGAAGAGCGAGGGCACCAACGCGTCCCGAGTGACGCCACAGCAAGTAGCATCGCTGCAGCTCCAGTTAGTGACTCTCAGCAGCTGCAGGGAGCTAATGGAGATGCTGCTCTCAACCAGTAAGTGACAAATTTTCTGGAAAATGAGTTCAAATTGTGGTTTTCTCTCGTGTGTTTTATCTTTATGCATTTGTCTCTTCAGATCACTCATATCTCAACCAAGCACCACCCAGCATGTTCACCCCGGTGCTGGAGACGGAGTCCAGGACCAAAGCAAAGCTGGACCCACTGCTCCTGCCACCGGTGCTGCAACCATCACTCCGACACAGGCGGCGTGGAATCCCTTCGATGATGACAACTTCTCCAACAACTTCTCCAACCTTGCTGCTGAGGAATTAAAATCGGAAGACAAAAAGCCCAATGGTAAAGTTTGTGTTGATAGATTAGTATTATTTTCAATAGCTAACAAAGATGATATGTTATAACTTCTTTATGTTTTTACTAGACCTACCTTCAGAAACTGAGGCATCATCTTCTGAAGAGTTGATACCAGGCCTGCAGGCCTCAACTGTGGAAAACGAATCCCAAGAAACAAGTATGTTACAGTTTTCCCTTTAGAGTCTGTGTTTTTGTTCTTTTCTTTATTTTTACACGGACCAGGACCCACAAAGCTCCGAGGGCCCTTCACTTTCATCATAACAAAGTTACATCTTCAAATCATTTAACACTTTCATTCCAAACTTTGAAGAAAAACACATTCAAAACAGACACATAAACGTTGTCTATCCAGTCTAGTTCTAACATTAAACATAAAATATGTGTTAAACTAAACAAAGTGTTTTGTTCCAACCTTTTTTGAAATTGAAAACAACTTCAACAGGCAGCTGTTAGCTTGAGGAAGCATGCTAGTTTGTGGACATCAAATGAAGCGAACATAAAGACTGATTCATTTATAGATTAATGGTAATATGTCTTCATAACTGCTGTTATGATGCTGGGTAATGTATTTTAATGTATACGTCTGAAGGAATGTAATCTTATGTCAAACCAAGAAGTATACCTGCACCCGATCCATGAATCTGCTTTTACGGACCTTTCAAAAGTGATAGCTTCCTATGATGATCCACAGTGTGCATCATATAAATAAAAGGAGGGGTTTGGTCTGAGTGAAACAAACTCCATATTAAAATGACTCTTAATGTTTTGAGAGTTGTTGCCCAGGAAATGTCTCCACTCATGGTTTAAGAGCTGCTTTTAACAAGACAGACAAATGCAGGAATTGATTTGCTCATATACAGAACTAGGTAATACTGTCGCTTTGAGTCTCAAGCTGTTGAAATAAATGTGGGAGAGTTTTGAGTTTGCCTCAGTCGGTCTGTCTGATTCATTTAAAGAAGAGTTTCACATTTCCTGAAACACACTTCATTCACTTTCTACCCAAGAGTTGCATGAATCCTCTGTCGTACATTATATATGATGCTATTGCCAGCAACTTATAAGCTCACACTTTTAAACCATTTGTATTGAAATCAACCAATGAAACGACAAGCTCCCTCCTTTAATGTATTTATATTAGGTTCATTATTTTGATTTCAAATCTTTGTTGTATAACGTTGTTTTGTTTAACAGTTGAAAGACCGTCAGCCATCGTAGATTCAGGAGCTTCACTCTTGGCTGCACCAGATCCTTTCTGTACCCTCGAGCTGTTAGATGCACCAGGTAAACATTCTCTCTGCTGGTGGATGCATGCTGTATTTTAGTTGTTACTGTCTCATTCATGAAAAGCTCTCGTCTTCTAGAAAGAAATCCAGACACACTATTTAAGAAATCTTTATGTCTTGAACATCTGAAAAAATAATGTGCTGGTTGTGCTAAAATATTCTTAGTGAAATGAATAACAATAAAATATGGATGATGACATGAATAAATGATGATTGCTGAAGTACTTGATCTAAACATTATATAGATGAGCACCCTGTCTGGCGCCAAACCAAACGTCACACAAAGTTTTTTCAACGTCTTTCTTTCTCGTCTGCTGCTCTGGGAATTTCTTGAATCAGTAAATTCTTACTTGACCTCGACTACACAAAGAACACAGTCTTTTACCCTGTACTCTGCTGTCTGTTATCCAGACTGACTGTGTTTTTTATAGTCTCACCATGTTTTATTAAGCTGATTGGGTCAAGTATACATTCTAACCATTTCTCTCTTTAATCACCGGCCTTTAGAGAAGCTGATTGAAGGACTCAAATCTCCCGACACATCTTCACTCATGCTGCCTGACCTCTTGTCGTTGTCTGATCCCTTCGGTGGGTCAGTTGAAGAGTCTGCGAAAGGTTTGTGCTCTTAAATGTTCTATGGGCATTTATCTTGTTACTACAGAGCACTTGGCTGAGTGAATCTAAAAATATTATCATTTGCAAGTAGTTGAAGGAACATAAGAGTATATGTATCAGTGTCCTAATCCATAATTAAACTTTAATCTCTCCTCTTTTTACTTTTACCCTCTCCTGACCCAGACTCCCTCACTGCAGACGATTCTCTCCTGGGCTGCTCCCTGATCTCTGCTCCGTCCGCCCCCCCAGCAGCGAGCAGCGCCACCTCCTCCGTATCCTCAGCCCCCACCTCCGCTGCCTCTGTTCTGGATGATTTCAGTCTGTTGTCTGGAGACTCCACACAGCCAAAAGCAGGTAAGGTGGAAGAATGTGGCAGAAGTAGGCGGTGAGCTCCCTGAACACGGAGAGTGTGAAATTTACAGCAACATCATGAACAACTAAGATCCAATGTAGCCTGATAAATGTTTGTGGTGGCAATTTTTGTTAAATAAAGAGCAAAGTCATGTCAGGGTCTCTGTATGTTTTATTCAACATCAGCAGATAGACTCAGAAAAGCATTAAAATTCATAAGATTTTCATCTTTTACAAGCTAATGCTGAGTTACCTTGAGACGCATCTTGACGTCTTTCAGGTCTTCTCTTCATGACATGTCCTTGGACATTGAATGAGTTGCTGGGGACTTGATGTCTGCATATTTATTTTTCTTACACAAAGAAGTGTTGGTCACAGCAATTCAGCAGTTGGTCAATTTCAGTCAGAGGGTAATAGAAGAAAACAGGAAGAATACAAATGATTAAGAAATGTGCATTAGAATGACATGTTTCTATGACAACAGAAACATTGTGGTTCACCATAAAGAATCTTACATACTCGTGGGAGAATAAGTTCTCTATCTGTGATCCAGTGAATTAATCCTAAACTAGGAGGTGCCACATCAAACTAATTATAGATTTCTGGTTTTTGACTGTAGCTGGAATTATTCAATGTAATATTAGTTGGAGGGCAGCATGGTGGTTCAGTGGTGAGCACTTTGAGATCACGGCAAGAGGGATCTCTCTTCTTTCTGGGGTGTTTCTGTTTAGAGTTTGCATGTCCCCTTCATGTCTGCGTAGGTTTTCTCCAGGTGGTCCGGCTTCCTCCCACTGACTCTAAATTGTCTCTAAGTGTGAATGTGAGCATGAAATGTCTGCCTCTGTATGGTCTAGGTCTCCCAGCCACCCTGTAAAGGATAAGCGATAGGGATAATGGTTGGATGGCATTTTGGACTTAAAGCTTTTTTCAACACTAGAGAGAAGGAAGACCTCAACTTCCAAAACCATCTACTGTTGCTGGAGATCTTAACATTGTCACTGTCTGTAAATTTCTACCACTGGGTGGCAGCAGACGCATTTCCACCTCATCTTAACAAATTCATCTTCACACTCTGAGTTATCTTTCCCTTCATAACGTCGTAATCATTTGACATTAGATGAAAATTCTTCTTTTGAAGGGAATCGTCTGTGAAACCATATTGTGTGTCCCAAACCAAGAGCTGCGCAGCTGCTGCTGACTTATTTGTTCTGTGTGTGGTGAATGAAGGCATTTAACTGTGGTTGACAGGGCCAACTCCTAATCACAGCCTGAATGTGTGCAGCAGCTGCATGATCCTAATTACGACTAATCTCTGCTCATAAAATCTTACCAAACAGCTCTTTTACTGCGGGAGAGCAGTGGGCTGATTTATCACATTTTGATCAAGGTAGTTAAATAATTTTAGCCCAAATTATATATGTGCTTCTTTTTGTTATCGTTATAAGTAAAGTTTGGCTTTCATTCTATTTCATCCAACACCTACTTTTCTTCTCATCTCTGCAGACTCGTCTCTCCTGATCTCGGACTTTGAGCCCCAACAAGTCAGTGGAGATGTCGGCACAGAGGATGAGTTTGATCCTATTCCCGTCACAGGGCGAAAGAACTCCCAAGGTAAGTCTTTACAGTCTCTGCAAGGAGGCACAGGCGGGTTCAAGATGGTTTTTAGGATTAAAGATGCACCCGGGGGTGTTTTTAGGGTTCAGTGGCATGCTAATTTGCTTAATAATTACTGACCTACTGACCAACTGATCAGGTGCCTGCACTATTTCTACATCCTCACTTGAGAATGTTTGAAAACCAGTAGAGTTACATGGGTAAATTCTGCCCTCTTTTTTCTCTCCTCTCTCTTTCTAAACCTCTTCGCCCTCTCTTCTCTGACTGCTGTGTTTGCTTGTTGTGAATCCCACTCCTCTGCTTCTCCTCCCCTCTTGTTTGCCCGTACTCCCCCCCCCTTGTCTGTCCGGCCAGTTTCAGGAGGCCACTCGCGCAGTAACAGTGGCGGCTCTGAATCCAGCCTGCCCAGCCTGGCCCGCTCCCTGCTGCTGGTGGACCAGCTCATCGACTTGTAGGCGGCCCCTCCCCCCTCCAAGTAGAAGCTGTAACACTGGATTATAGACTGGAATAGCATAACTGCAATCAACACTGTTGTCATAGATAGCTTCCTGCACCCCTGGCTGCCATCATCATTGTAGCTCCTACAGTAGAAGCCTCCTCCGCCTTTAAATGCTTCTTCATTCCCGCCCTCTCTGCCGTATCGACTTCATTATCTGGCTTCTCCTCACCTCTTATCTCTCACCCTCTCACTCACATTTTCTCTTTGTTGTAGTCTCCGTGCATCGTGTATTGTCCGTTGGCTCAATACACTAACATCATCCTTTCTAACGATTAACCACTGCATCTTTCTGTCGATCAGGATATGATATGCTATCCAGTTTGTTTGAACAATATTGCATTGTGTCTAATAGCAAACAATAGAAGATCATTGTTGTAATGTACAATAGGCCTAGTTCTAAGTGGTTGTAGTTATTATCGTGCACAAGTGAATTTGTCGTTGTTCGGCTTCTTAAGTTCCTCCTCCCCAGATTTATTTGCACATTTAAAAATAAAACCCTGGAAAAGTTAAATGATAGTTAGTTCAAATAAGGTCCGGTTATTTCTTCTCCAAAGGGAAGCCTGTTTGAAACGTGTCATGTAGCCTGATTTGCACAGTAGCATGAGTGTTGCCTCCCTCAGCCTCGGCTGCTGGAGGGAATATCTTCTAACATTTTAAAGCTGCTATAGATTAGACTTAAGCGTTCAATGATATTTTGTCACAATCTGGAAACAAACAGCCATAACCACTCATTCTGCCTCTCCTTCAGCTTCTGCATAACAAGCACCGTACAACGTTATTGTGATGTAGAGAAAAGCAGGACACAAAAACAGTGAAGTGCCATAAAATAATCTGTGAAGTAAACGGACTAGGCTGAATGGATGAGTCCTTGAAGTGTACAATATCTGCTTAACTCGAACTATACCTACAGTAAAAACAAATATCTTGCACATTATGTTATCAATTCAAGGTGAACTTGTTTTCAAGTGCTTCACCTTAATTTTATCCTTGGGGCAAGCAATAGGTTGCTTTGGAACTAAATGACAAATCATTGGTCATTTAACAGTGTTTATAGCAGTGTGCCATACCAACACAAAATGCATGAAATCATGAAAAATAACTTGAATTATCAACAATAATAGGGTTAGGGAAGTAGAAACAACTATTCAGGTAATTTTTGGCACTGACAGAAACGACACAATGTGGCATTTTCACTCATTCACATTTGTTAAATATCAGCTCAAATATGAATTCCGCATCATGCAATCCTTCCTACATTCCTGCCGTTTGTTCACTCATAACTTGTGTAAATAGAAATCTGGACCCCTGCAGGCTCTTATCCAGACCATAGAGTTGGTTCTTCTTCCCATGTATATATGAAGTCATTGTCATAAAGCTTTACTTGTGGAAAACATATTGCTTTACATGTGAAATCTGTCATCCATATATATATATATGGTGATTGATTGAAATTTGATTGATTGATTGATTTACATTGTTTTCCTGTTAATAAATGTTAATATGACTAGAGTGTTAGAGAATGAATGTAAGAAATAAATATTAGTCTATAATGAAAAAATATATATAATTCTTAACACCATAATCACTGAATAATATTGAAGAATACTCATTCCTCTTTGTGGGATTGTTTTTCTTGGTTCTATCTACTCAATAACTGTCGGTACATTGAACTGTATAGATGATAATCCTAGTCTTTGTTAGACTTGACAGATTAGGCTGAATCCCATGTCTTATTCCACCTTTGTGAAACGAAAGTGAGCCTGTGTTCCGTTTGTTTACATGGACTGATGAAGGATTATATTTTTATTGAACGCGGTCGACAGTTTTTCTGACGAGCGGGAGCTTAAACTCTTGAATCTTAGTCCTGTTTCATGTCTTCGCTAAACTAGAACTTTCTTTTTTTCTGAAATTGTGCTTTGTAAAGCTTTGTTTTCGCTTTACCAGGTTTTAGTGATCACAGACGTCATATCGAAACGCATGGCAGTGTTGTTGAATGTTATGTTCACGTGTGTTGGTGGTTATACAGTGTTATGATAAGTATGTATGTGTGTATGTGTGCGTGGAGTCGGACTTGTTGGATGTGTTTTCCAGTAGCCTACTTGTGTTGTTGTTTGCTGCGAACATGGCGACAGTCACGTTGTCATTAAAGTCTCTTCTGAAAGCACAGCCCCCTCCTCCTAAATTCTCTCAGGTCGTCAGAGCTCCATGACTCTCTCTGAGGGTTGGACACGTATTGGCTTACTGCTCCCCCAGTCTCTCTGTCCTCTGGACGTCCGTGCTCCGTATTACAGCTTAAAGAATCTGTCCGATTTGTAACGTGTGAGGGGCTCTGAAGGTGAAATGTGCCAGTTTCACAGTGACAAAACGACACTGTTGCTGCAGCGGTGGTTTGATTATCTGACGGCATCAAATCAGCTGTCCAGGGTTTGAAAATCAGCTCCAGTCAGCAATATAAATGTTTCTGTAGGATCAAACATAGTCATTTTACTTCCTGTGCATGAACGCAATGCACGAAGACCACCTCAATGTCAATACTAGAAAATTATATGGAGTAGAATATATATTCTACATTACACATAGTGAGTAAGAAATCATACATTTAAATAATCCGTATTCATTATTGTATCATTAGTTATAGGGTTTTAAGATAAACAAATCATATTGTGTTAAAATGCTGAAAGAAGTCCACTGATGCTGGTTTGATATATTCCACATAAAAACATATAAAGTGGAATTAAATCCAAATAAATTGAATTTAAAAAAATCACCTTAAAACTTAAATATTAAACCAACTAAAAAAACATTAACTAAATATTAAAATACAGAATCTGAGGAAAGAGCTCAAGTTATCGGGGGCATTTACACGTTGTTTGATAATAAAAGGTAAAGAAGTTTCATGATAATGACTTTATGTATATATCAATGTCATACACTAGGCCCCAAAACTTAAAAGATCTTTAAAGTAGAACTGACTTTGTTCAAGTCCATAAACGTCAAAGATCGACCGCCTCCTCTGGGCGTATTTACTGTTGGTTCTGCATGTGCAACTCACGGTTCATGTTTTTACTTTTAATCGTCATCCTCTCTATGGTCCCTCCACTGAACAGCTCAGTCATTCGCAGTTACTGTTTGAACCTATGCAACTCCCGAGCTTTCTCCCTGTCGCTGCCTGTGTGCTGTTGTAATCGGTGAAGACGAACAGGTAGTGAGATTAGTCCTTGGTGTGAAACAGGAGCCCCTCGTCCTCTGTTGTTTTTTTGGTTTTTTTTTGTTGTGTTTTTGCCAAAATTGAAATTGGATACTCCCGAGTGTTTTTGAAACGCCTCTTGTCCGTTTGGCCCAAACCTGCGTCAGAGCTGTGGTATCGTGTGCTCCTTCTATTTTTGTGAGATAATTAAAGAATTATAAAGGAATAGCAAATAAAATACAAATGTGAATGTCAATGTGTGGAGTTTTGATTGTAAGACTTTATGTCTTATTGGTAAAAATAAGAGAATGTCATCATATTCACTCAATATTATGGGTTTATCTTATTCTGTCAGTAAAAGAAAAAATCTGCATATTCCACATTTGAAACAATTTATATCAAATTATACATTTTTATAATATTACATTATATTAACATGTTTTTTTAGTTTAAGTGCCATAATAACAATAATTGATGGTATTTGATTAGTTTCTCATCAGACTTGCATTGAAAGACGTGCATGAAAGCTTGTGGGAGACTTAAGGTTGAAAAGTAAATAATCTGTTGAATTGTGATATAATATATTAGAGTTTGGTTTATTTGTGTAATTTACTAATCAACGTCTCATTCTACTTGGATATCAGGGTAAGTCCACTCAGGTAAGATCAAACATCAGCTTCATGCCCCATTCAAACTATCCATTTCTATCTATTACTGCATTGTGTTGATGCCTTTGCTTTTATTATTTCAACTACACACAATAATGTTAATATTATAATGTCATACTAGAGTCTATTATTCTATTTTAGTATCCACTTATTTATTGATCCATATATAACACTAATAGAGCAGAACAGCATTGAGGGACATGTGTTTGAGTTGTATTACAGTAAATAATGGGAAAATAAATATAATAAATAATAATAAATTATTTTTCACATATTTAACCGACCACTTAGTACATACCCTGATGACAGTTTTTGGACAACAAAATGTAATAGTTCTTTCTTTGTTCATGTTACGTGATAATGTAAAAAAAAAATTCAACCCACAAATACAACTATGAATCTCGGCCTCTACACTGAAGAAAGTGTGACATATAAAACTAATAACGATGATAACAATAATCATAATAACTTATTAGTATCGTTCCTTTCAAAACCATTGTGAAGTAAATAAATCAAGATACATCATTTAAAAGCAATGACTGAAAACAATGAAGTAAAACTTTGTAAAATGTTATTTTGAGGGATGAATTAAATTCAGACGGTGATGTTTCAAGTTCCTCTTTCAAATGTGTCACAGTATTAATTATTATTTCAGGGCTCAATGAGACACTTGGTTAGAAAAGAGACCTTGTTAATGTGTTTTTCTCTTTACTGTCCTCAAACTGAATGTATTTCACAGCCACTGTCTGATGTCACATAAACATTCTATCCTGAATGAAGGATTTTCACAAACTAAATGTTTTGCTCTTTTCCACTTGATCACCTTCTGTCACTGGGTTTGATCAATATGAGGCAGATTTGGTTCATCATTCACTTCTGTTGTGTTTAATATCACTGAAAGGAAAAAGAAGCATTTGTTATTTAATGTGGAAGTTCAGAATATAAAGTTCATGTAGTCGTTAAGCTCTGAAGCATGTATCCTGATGTTTTTCTGATTTCCTCCACGCACAGACCTGCAGAGGGAGCTCAACAGTAATGCACAGAAAGGCTCTGGAGCTTCTGTTCTGCTCCAGTTCTCTGAGGAGCAGCAGACACTGTGGATCCAGCAGGCGACTGCTGCGTGCGTCTATAACAAACACATAGCGCAATCCGATGAGAGGAGCACTCACCACCATGTGATACCAACTCCTTCCACCAGTTTCCACCTCAAACCCATCAACCAAGTTTCCCAGGTGCAGCCTTCGAGCAGCCAGGTCACCTCTGATGTCTTCCAGCTGGCTCCTTTCAAAACACCTGGAAAAGAAAGCGGTGCGGCGTTCAGCGGCTCCTCCTCGTCTGCGTCCCATAAACCCACGGAGGCATCTGATGTTTTCCTCCAGGCACCGTTTGGAAAGAGGCAGGAAACCACAACAGCTAATGCTCAATTATTTAAGTCTGTTACGCATCACATTCAAAGTCACCTGGTCCCAGTAGCATCTGTCCCCGCTCCCCAGCCTCTCGGCCTCCGGGCCCCTCCTCAGGCTGTGCTCCAGCAGCCGGTGGCGGTGCACCGGGTCGTGTCCAGGATCGGTCAGCAGGCCGCCGTGGGCTCTGTGGCCGTGGGGCCTCTGCACTCCTGGACCATCGGGGGCAGAGCTCTGGACGACCCGTTTATTTCTGCACCTTTTCAGCCGAAATGCTCTCAAGGGAAACCTTGAGGATTTATAATCGTCTCTTAAAAATGCCAAGTCAGCTTTTTCTGCAATTAATGAAGGAACCAAAGTATAAGTCCGTCGCAGTGTTACACTTTGTCTAATGTAGTTTTATGATTATTGCTGCAGTATCAAACAGACTAAATGATCCCTTTAACAACCAAGTACTTAAAAGTTAATGCTCTACCTCAGTCACGTGCATCATTTCAGCACTTTACTAACAGTCGGAACTTAGACTGAGAAGTTAAACGACCTCCAGTGTATTGATCTCGTTCTAAATGTACTTACGCTGAAAACGCTTTAGGGAACCAAAAACGTTTTTGTAATTTTTTTTTCACTTATATTCCATTTTTTTATATTTAGTGTTTCTCAAGTGGTCCTACTTTATTTAAATCTTAAAAACGTATATTGAGGAAAAATATTCCCAGCATCAGAAAACATTGAAACCGAAGATATAAAGTTACTACTTTTAATTTTAGTTTTTCAGTTTTACAACTTTTATTTCTAATTTACATTTAGACCTTTACATTATCTATCTATCTGTTTCATAGCAGTGCTGGAATATGGTCCCACGCTTTACATTCAGCCTTTGCTGTTGTAACTTTCATGTAAGGGAATTCCAAATGTCTGGTCAGTTACCTAAATTACTTCAAACATAGTTGACCTGCTTTCAGAGGTTGTTGCTGCCGTTTCCCCACAAACTGTTTTAAGACTTTTGTGGTTGTTTTGAAATGAGTTTGTTCATTTTGTTTGTCTTTGGTTTTAATATTTTGAAGGAAACATATCATGTATGTGATAAAGTCAATCAGACAGCACAGTGTGTAAGAAGTCATCATCTCTACCGAGCCAGGTTTTTATCAAGTTTACTCTTAAAGCGATTATATTTTACATTTTTCTTTATTATGCTTCATACAATGTGGCAGAGACTCCTGTAAAATACCTTACTGCCTTTATTAACAGCATTTTGTGCATGCATAGTATTTTTCATTTGTATTTTTTGACTTTTGAAACTTGACATTTAGAAAATATCAGTGAAAATTAATCTTTATTAAAGTTTTATAAATTTAATTGCAGTCATTTGGTTGTAGTGTGTTTAAGGTAAATACTAGTTTCTTGTATTAATATCTGCTTCATTACCAACTTGTTTCACAGCAGGTGATCCAGACCTTTGTGGTTCTACCTAAGATGAGATATAATAATATTTAGCACAACAATAAGAGAACTGCAGGTTAAGATGGGTCCAAAATGACGCTAGTGGTTTGTTGGAGGACTTTATATTCTGAATCTGTGCAGTATGATGGCTGATGCATCACACTTTTGTATTTCTGTCTTTATAAAACAAGAGAAGAGAGGTTAAATGTATCGTCTTTCCATGGAAACTTTTGGTTTGCTTGTTTTTATTGAGACCAGATTGTTTTGGATTAAACCCCACGCAGAGGTAAAATGGAAAAACTGGATGATCCAAAAACACTAGACACGATAAACTTTGTCTGACTTGGTCGCTAATAAGCCAACATTAAAACTCTCCTGTTACCGGTCCAACCTCTTCTTCAGGAGGAAAAGTAAATTAAATTTGTGTTAAAGATGAGGGGAAAGTTACCGCCCCCAAGGAGGTTATGTTTTCACCCCTGTGCTTTTTGTTTGTAGGCTGGTTTGTTTGTAACAACAGAGCCGATTCCCATGATATGTCATATCACATGACCAAAGGAAGAAGCCAGTCACTTTTCATAGAGATGCAGGGATTCTTTATGGCTTTCTTTAACATTGTGTGATAGGAAGTTTTTTCATTTTCTCAGAGAATAATTCATGGAGCTGGATGTTCAGGAGACTGAGTTTTCTGTGTGTGCAAAGTTTTACCCTTTTATGTGGTGCAGGGTTATTTTTCCAATGTTACCCTGAACTGCATGGATTTTCCAGATGTTATGTAATGAAACACAGAGAAGCTGATGGATCTGATCAGGGAACATCAGGAAGCAGAGTTTATTTGATTCATATATCACTGATTAACACTATTACATACATTTATACATTATAATTTATTTAGAAAATAAGAAAAGACCTGTGCACACTGGTAGATGGACAGATGTAATAATCTATATGTTCATTATGCCACATGGTCTTCTGCAGTGTTGGTCTCTGTAAAAGTGTTAAACAGTGTAAATTCCTCTTCCAGATCTCCATGGCGTCACAGTTGGATTTTGATTTTATTGTCTGCCTATAACTCGACTGCCTGCCTCTGCTTCTGGCGCTTTTCTCAGACACGCCTTCATGAGCTCACTGGCCACAGGGCTGCAAGTCCAACTGTGTGCGTCTGCAAAAGCATTCTCTATCGGAGAAAGAAATGAGACTAAGTACAGCACATGGAAAAGATATATTTGGGTTTATTTTAGTAGATCCGAGTGGAATACAGCTCAGCTGACTTGATATTCCATGTTGCATAATCCGAAACTCTGAAAAAATTGTTTTTTATACAGAGAAGCTCTGTAGAGATCCCTCCCAAAATGGAAACCACAAAAGAACAAGTATTTTTGTAGAAAAGATAAATAAAAGTAAACAAACTCAATTTCTCCATCGTGCTAATGATTCATCTCTTTTCCGGCTGCTTGCATGTGCAGTATGAAGCTTTCCTGCAGTGCCAGCCAGGAAAACAGAGAAAACCATCCAAGATTTATTTTCTTCAAGAACAATTCTCCAGTTCTCTCACATCGGACGATTCCCAGAGCATCTTCCTGTGCCCAGTCATCTCCTAGAGACACTTGGGGCATCAACTGCAACTCACCTCCTCTTCTCCCAATGACAAAGAGGTAGAATCAGATACTCGGCAAAGAGACATCCTTTATCCACGTCCTCACTCATGTTGATAGATGAATGACAGAGAATTCGCCCATTTCTACCTTGAAGTGACTATAAGTCCACAAACGTTTCACTTCATACTGATAAACTTTATCATGTCTTTCCATAACCAGAGGCCGGATTTACGACAGGGTCTTCACATGCTGTGTCATCTTTGTTTGACATATGGTATAAGTTGTTTTTAGAGTTCAATGTCCTACACAAACACACACCCACAGATGTTCAGATGTTTTTCTGTCTGTCTTGCTGAGTAGTCTGAGGACGGGTGGAGCTATGCTGAGGATTACATGATGTCTCCAAACATTATGTCGTAGTAAAAGTCCCTCCCTCGTTACAGTTTGGTCACCTGGAATTATTCACCATATAGACCCTCCATATATTTCACAGAGGGACAGAGTGGGAGATGGTTTGACACACCCACAGAACATTGGAAAATGGCTATTATCAAACTAACGCTCAAGGAAGTGAAAAACTAAATGTAGATCTTCACAGTTAAGTTAAAGTTTCAAACTTTCCAGTCAGTGCTTTTATCGAATATCTGAATTCAGGCATTGCACTCCATGTTGATGTGAACAAATCTCAACGCAGACTCACAGGATTGTTGAACATTTTATTTCATTCTTATAAATCAATCAATAAAAATGACTAGTTAATAATGATAATTGTGTTTAGAGTGAAAGGTCTCTGTAGAAAGCTCTTCTGAGTTGTGCACTAAATCTTAATTATTTTAGTAAATATTTGTATTTACTTTCGTTATAGAAAATGCCAGCATCCATGAGCATCAGACATCAAATCTATATATATATATATAAACATAAAGTATTCATACATATATGGTCAATTTCGTGATTTAATTTACAAGATTTACAGTTTTTAAGACAGCACGTATCAGACAGCCTTGTCTGGAAATACACGGAGCAGTTGCTGTGTCACTGCGATTCTCCAATCCACATTTTTCAAGATGCAAAACGGTGAAACATCATTTTCGATAAATAAATCAAATTCATATCAGATAAAGGCTCGAATGCAAGTTTACACATCTTCGTAGCAAATTGTAATTCTGGACCAATTCAGCATCATTTGATTTGAGGAAGTTTTCTCAATCACTGGTTGCTTAGCGACAATAGCGTTTAATAGCCGAAGCTGTGCTTACCACATTAAATCTCCACTTTCTAGACTTAAAGAAAAGTCGTAGTTCATAGCACATAATGTGTGAGACACGTGCTGAGGAAAACAGATTGTTCACTGTACAGCTGAATCAACATTAGAAACTGTCACTTCAATTCTTCCTCTGTCTGGACGTGTTAAAGCAGAGACACAGTGAAAAGGTCTGTTCAGTTTTCCATCCTGAGCTCGCATCCTGCTCCTCTTCTCTTTCTCCATCATCAGTGGTTCTCCTGGTTGGGGCGTGGAGGAGGTCGTGATGGAGGAGGCGCTCTGCAAGGAGGAGGCCCTTGAGGTGGAGGTGGCAGGGAGCCAGTAGGGGACGGAGGTGCAGAGTCAGGGCCTGTGTTGCCAGGGGGAAGGGCTCTGTTCGGGGGCGGCGTGTACATGGGAGGGCTGGAGGAGGACGGGGGAGGAGTGGACGGCAGAGGCGGGAGTGTTGAAGTTGGCGAGGGGGGCAAATCGAAGAAGTGGCTGCCATCTGATGGACGACGCTGGTACGTGTGGGGCAAAGTGTAGACGGGCGTGGATGGATGGTTGTAGATGGGGTAGCGAGGAGCTGGGTAGGACTTGGTGCGGGTGAAGTTTATGCATTTGCCCTGTAATGAAGAAAAAGTGCTGATTGTTGAGGCTGGTTGTGTTTGTGGAGTTAGGCCTTCAGTGTGTATTCAATCAAAATGGCTTCAATCTACATCTCCTGGTAAAGGGACCGGCAGCGTCAGAGGAGCAAATCTTTTCAGCAGAAATTCCTCCGTTAGTTAAAGTGACCTGGAAGAAAAAGACATTCCTGCCAGCCGAGCCGAGCCGACGCTGAGACCTGCATCTACTCTTAATGACAAGAGCATTCTTCCCTACACTACCGCGGTTGTTTTCACCTTTGTCTACTCACTACGCCACTTGACAGTTTCCATGAAGTCACTGTGTTTATGATACGAAGAAGATTTGAGTTTTTACGTGTTTACTCCGAGGAGTAACTGTCGTCAATGTCACACAGTTAAGATTTCTACTGCGTTCTTTGAAGCTCCTCACAAACTCCTCTCGTCCCTCATCGCTCATCGCTTCCAGAGGTCACAAATATAAACCTCTGGAAAATTCTTCAACATGTCTGCCAAAAGTTGACACAGTTGATCTTATTAATTGTTTTGTTTTGCATGAAACTTTCGTCATACTGCAAAAGGAATCTAAATTTCGTAATCTCTGGTTTTGTTGACGTGTCTCACCTTGTCTCCTGGATGAGGACGCATCACAGACACTCTGTCGTAGCCTCGTCTCAGGAATACACACAGAGCGTCCAGTTTGCCCTGAAAGACAAGCGTAGATTAAAAATAACATATAATACAAGTGATTTGAATTGACCTGCTGCTTGGACGGTCATATTAGACAAGCCGAACAATGAGGTATGAGTTAATCTGTTTATTTGTGTATCTGCTCCTGTTTTTCTGCTCCCGTTGTGTCACTTTGATTCTTGCATAAAGGAGACTTTTGTATTTTCTTAGGAATAACACCCAGTCAACAGATTCCATGATCAGAGGTTAGCTCAGTTCATGTCTGGTTCTTATTACGCTCCGTTCAGCTGACTAGTGTTTGAGGAAATGGATTTATTAACTGTTTCCTGGTAGCACATCACAGAAACACTTAGAAAGCAACATTTGTAAGTTACGGTGGACAGACGCCATCGCAAAGGAAAAGGTCCCGATGTCAGAACCAGTTTTATAACATGTGACCTCGTGCTGTAACTCAAATATGTTATGTGATCCATGTGTTCAAATCCATTCAATGGACTCAGACAACTAATAGGTCTTGTACATATATTGTACATAGTATTTATACCTTTATTTTCATCATTCTTGCTACGTTGTCCCCCTGTGCTGCTTTACTTCCTTTTGATGCTATGTTGTTTTGTGAATTTCCTCTATGTCGGATACATTTATTGATTATTTATATATAAGTCAGCAGTATGGTTGAAAAGGCCTGTAACTGGATATTGACATTTGTTTTTAAAATACTACAGTTCATAAAAGTTGATTTAAATCTGAAGCTAAATCAATGTCCCGTGTTTGAAAAATAATGTTTAAAATCGAAAATATGAACAAAGAACTGGAATTAAACATGAGTGACAGGTCAAGATCTCAGTATTTCATCTGCGTGAGTCACTTTGAGCACCTTGATGGGAGAATACCACTTCTGGGACCGGACAGATTTGTGCGCGTGGTAGTACGACCTCTGTGGCTCAGAATCAAACTCCTCCTCAGGCATCACAACTCGAGCATTTTTAGCCTTTTCCAGTTTGGCTCCTTCCTCGGTGGAGCCTTTATCTCCCCAGCGGACCTGAACAAAGACAGAAGCTTGGAGTGAATTGTGTTTATAAGAGGTTAATGGCCCATTAATCCAACATCACATTTGGTCGTATCTGTGTTTGCCAGCAGTTCCATCCACACTTGCATTAATGGTGATGTTGATTTTTATAATGGTTCAAAACTTTGACGTTCTCAACATCTGCTGGAGGATAATCATGAAAGTTTGTATTAACATAGGTTGTTCCCAGAAATGTACACAACTGACTGTGTGCTCCATTGATTTTTACACTCATGCTATAGCTTGATATTTTTGTTTCTAGCAAAATGTCTCAACAAATTGATATCGATCATTAATGGATTAGAATTTATTACAATGGAATAAATTAAAATAAAGTAGACTTGAATAGAAAAAATTAATTGCAATAGAATAGAATAATTCTGCTGTACCCTTGAATGGAAATTTATTTTTATGGAAATGTTGGTTACAAAGCAGAGCGCATGGTGAATTCCTCTTGTGCCGAAAAACAGGTCAAATTTGTATTTTACCACGGCCCCCTTCCTTACATTAATTTTAACAAGCAACTGAAATGCACAAAAACAGATGTTGCCCCCACCTTTTAAGACTTGTGTCATTAAATGCAAAGTAAATGCATGAGCTTTCAGACGTTGGGGGAAAAACTCCCAACGTCTGAAAGCTCATGCATTTACTTTTGAAGCCAGTTTATAGCACGAAACCTCAAATTCAACAAGAGCCCCTCTGCCATCGGCAATCTATATTCCCATGGTTAAAGAACGTCACTAAAATCACTGAAAGCCTCCCCCTCCCAAACTAAACGTCCTGAGTGATCTGACACGATCGAGAATGAAACCCAAACTGTTGAAACGACCTCAGAAGTTCATTACTCAAATTTACTCCCTTGCAGCTGCTACAGACAAACCGTGACAGCTTGAACTTGGCAGTGAAAGCACTTAAATGAGGCCGTGCATACTTTCCACAGCTCTGTTTGAAAGCGTCACCACTTCAAGGCGAATTCGCAGCACGCGCTCAGACTGCACCACCAGTCAGTGAAACACTTTACACCGACAGGGCGAGTCCTCTGTCCTTGACCTTCATTCACTTAGACAACAAGCACATCTGGTCCCTCTTGACCTGAGGACGTGTCAGTCTCCTTTCTGTTGTCCACCTCGCTCAGCTCTCCGGTAACACGCAGGCCAGATGTCATTCTGTCTCTTCCTATTGAGAAAATAAACCTCTCAAATCACGACTCTGAACTTATGTTACCTTTTTTCTGACATTGAGATGATTCTTTCCTTTTTTTTGCTCAAGTTGCTTAATCTAAACCTTCACACAAGTGGAACGGCACTCTGTGGAGAACACACCTCCGCCAAGACCAAACAAACTTTCTATAAAGCCAGATTGAAATCCCCTAGATCCAGATTTTTATTCAGATCTGCACTAAAAACTTCATCTTCAGCTCGCGTGATTCGACCACTAACTGAATGCACATTGTGTCTTCTGGGCCTGAAGTCCTCACAGTCACTGGCTTCATCTCAACTCACTGGCTCTAGGAACGAGTCATGACACCAGAGTGACTCAGTCTCTTCCATATAGACTTTCATACTCTTCTCTTTTAAGGTATGAGTCGCTTCCTGCTTCTCTCTGCTGCATGCACACATTTCATCAGCTCTGAATAAGCTGAGTCATGGATTTAAGCTTAACACGTTAATCGCCTGTTAATGTGAAACCGGCTGATCGATGATTTTAAAACATATTGAACATACTTGAATATTTATTTTATCATATATAAATAGATGATATTAAACATTATACTGTATATTGTTTCAGTTACCTCCATTCTCTTGATGCCTCCAACTCCACGTCCTCCGTAGTATGAAGCGTCCACAGTGGGCCACCTCTTTTTGGGAAACCCATCCTCATCATCCTGAAGAAGAGAGAAAACTGTCATCAGGAGTAAACTCATTGTTGGAAATCTCATCTCTGCACAGTTAATATTCAAACACTGAAAAAAAGGCTGAGTGTCTGTCACATAAATGTATACTGTATAATATACTTGTTTTGTTTGTGCATGTTTATTTGTTGCTGTAAAAATTAAAAAATAGAAGCATTTACAGAGATGTCCTCAATCTCTGGAGGAGGTGGCTCGTGAATGACCTGCAAACAAGAAAAAGAAAGATACAGTGTGATAGAGCTCTACTGCATCATAACAAACATATTTGCCGTTGTAGGTTAGCTCTTCACTCAGAGAGGATCCAAAGTGGCTGACGTACCACGGTGCAGCAGAGAGGCCAGAACCACCAGAGCAGGAGGACGGTGAGCAGCAGCAGCAGGATGAGAAGAGCGATGGCCACAAACTTCCCGTCAGACTAGAAGGAGAAGAAGAACACAGACGTAACAGTGTGGGTGGGATTTACTCTTTTACTGTGTTTATAGTCAAATGTGCACCAAAGACAAAACACCAGATGAAACCATCGACCTGGTACAAACTACAGCAAATACACACGTGTGCAAATGTCTCTTGAAATCCATAACTGCACCAGCCCTGCGCAAAACCTTACTAAACCTCATTCTTTATTTTTCAAGAGTAATTTGTGCTTAAGACGACTAGGTTTATTTTCAAAGTTTGCTCTTCCACAGCTCAGGAGATGAAGGTTCCATTCTTACTTCAGCCTCATTTTAGTTTCTATTTTGTCTGATATGCAGACGTTAACTAAGTCAATGAGACTAAGGGAAGATACTTTGCCAAACGTATTAATGGCTCCTTTTTTTAATTTGCTTCTTCTTTCTGATAATCACATATTTGTCTTCTGAGTTGTGGAGGAACAAACTTTGAGTCGTAAACTGCGCCTCCATGATGCTATGATTCTATGTCTGACCTACATCACAAAATGTCAAGTTCAAATCCATTGTTTGACTCCATTGTTTTTATTCTTCTCGTGTTACGTCGTACTTACACACGTGACTGCAGTGATTGTGACGGAGCTGGATATGAAGCTCAGGCCATTATTCATGCTGACGTGGAGAGTGGCAGACCTGCAGAAATGACACGAGGGTAAAGATGTTGAGCGTCTCATCACCTTCAGCTCGCCTTTAAATCTGACTTTGATTGTGTTGTTGTTATAAATGAAAAAGCAGAACACAGCACTCAGAGCATTCCTGCTCCAAGGCCAAACATTTTTTTTTTATTTTCCACCAGAGCTGGATATGTGGATCTGTACCCAATTACATAAACTCACAGACTGCAACATCATGAATATGACTTTTTACATCCAGATGAATAGAGTCTCATTTTAATCACTCGTCTATATGTCACATAAGAAAGCTATTAAATCAATTGTACTGCTGACAATCAAACATTCTCTAGTATCTTATATGCAAGTTATGAACAAACCCTGCAATGCAAAATAGAGCTGTACACATCAGTCACCTTGTCTGTTTTAACATATAGACTTTATATAAAGATGGACAACATGGCAAGAAATAAAGCCAAATTGCCTCAATCGCCACCTGGTGGCTGGATGCAGTATACGTTGTTAACCCTGCCTCCTCCATGTTGTGGACCAAACTAAAAAAAGGTCAAAATACACGTCAAGTAAATGTTTTTCAAAGTCAGTCTGTCATTTGATAAACTTCTTATCACACCTTTCCAGTGAGTGATTTAAACTTGATGCAGTGGGAATGGAGTGATCCAGGATATTTTGGCTTCATTTCTGGAGGGTGGGAGGAAGGGGAGATGCATCGTCCATCTTTATTTACAGTCTTTAGTTCAACAGTAGCAGTAACTTACGTTCCCTCTTTTTCCAGAACAGGAGCTGGGCACAAAAGATAGGTATCCCTCACCACCAGAGGTCTTTTCACTGCGGAAACAATTTGTATTTAACACAATAAATATGAAGATAAATCACAAGTCAAGTCATCATCGTTGAAAGATGAAGCAAAGTGATGCAAAGTTTATTCGTTTCTACTCTGCCCTAAAAACTTCAAGCCTCGAAATATGATTTTCTTATTAAATTCCTGGACTTCCTCTCCTTGTGGAAAATGAGGCAAATGAGGGAGTGTTGTGGTTTGTTTAGCCTGGCGGAGTGAGCGCCTGATGTGTGCACAGAAAGCGCTCGTCCATGATGAGCTCCACATTCCTCTGCAGACATTTGAGAAGCGCTGAGCTGTATACCAGCTGATCCAGAGCAGAGGAGGAGGCTGCTGATGGTTTTCAGGGAGGACGGGGATTTAAATCATCATGAGCTACAATGAGCTGCTCTAACCCCCCAACCCCCACCCCGTCCCCATCTGTACGGCCAAAATAAACCTGGAATAATGGTGTAAATGACTGCTGCTGAGAGGAATCTCAAAAAACTCCTGGTTTTCTATTCTACTCTCAAGTCTATTAATATGGTCGGGGGCAGTTTATGCAACTTTTGGATTCTCACACCCACAGAGTTGTCTTTCATCAGTGATAACGTTTTTTCTCCTTGGTCCATCGACTGTACAACTCTGAATCTAAAAGTTTCTATACCTTAAGATTTGCATTATATATTTTATTAGATGATATAAACAGGCTCCTCCTCCCTCTCATGTCTTTTATTCTTAATCAAAACAGCACACATACATGTAGGTGCTGGTTTGTCAACCTTTTGACATTACACAACATTATGTGACCGATTGTTATATTGAATATAAATATTCCCTTAAAATAAGAAGAATATTTTAGAAGATGTAAGAATATTTTGTGAATGAAAACCTCTCACTTACTCATAGTAACAGTGTCATTGATGCGGAAGCTGCAGAGAACCCTCTGTACATCTCGAGCGTGAAGGAAACCGTTTCCTTTCACTACAACCTGAAAGGATTCTGAGATGAAGTAGACTAGATTATTTTCCTGGAGCAGATTATGTTTTTATATTTTTTAAGTAGAGTTACCAATATAATGTGAATACAAATCATGGTTATATTTATTTTGTGGCAATATTATGTGTAACCTAACATAAGTGTGGTTTGTTCTTTACCTCCCTCACAGATGCTGGACGGTTCTACAGCCAGGATCTCAATGCAGGATCTCTTCAGGATCTGAAAGGGAAAACAATCATTTAAATCATCGCTGAAATGAAATTTGATAAATTGCATCGTAACTAAGGATTTGCATATTTCCATGATATTAAAGTGTTTTACCGAGTCAATGACCCCTTGTAGAGCCTGAAACCCGTCATTCACAGGGAAGACATGGTCCTGACTGTCTGCTATTGTTGAAAGCTGTCAAGAAACATGGCAGAGGGATTACTTATGTTTCACTTCATTATTGAATTACTAGTTTATTGCCCTATTGGCTAAACTAAGTAGTTAACCTGAGTTTCATTGAAGTCTTTTACTCCCACACAGTAAACAGTGGCACCCAGCTGACGTGCTCTTCCAGCCTGAAGTAAAATGAGACAAAAAAAAACAAACAAGTTAAATTAAAGTCATTAATGCTCAGTTCATGTTTTCAATTAAAACGATGAGGGAAGAATATGCAGTATGATGTGACATGTTGATAATGAATATTATGTGTT
The DNA here is from genome assembly GCF_024713975.1 of Paralichthys olivaceus. Classification (NCBI taxonomy): domain Eukaryota; kingdom Metazoa; phylum Chordata; class Actinopteri; order Pleuronectiformes; family Paralichthyidae; genus Paralichthys; species Paralichthys olivaceus. The sequence continues at coordinate 12,802,849 of NC_091110.1, forward strand.
GTTACTGGCTTTCAGTTAGAGAAGATATTAACGTCTACCTTGAACTCGACTCAATTTTAGCACTGTTCATTTATGTGCAGAACCCTGTGGGGTTTTCACGTCACCTCTCTTTGTGCAAAGTCAAACTGGTTTTCTCTCAGTTCACCATCTGTCAGGGCGATGATGACACTCGCTGTCCGGTAACCTGCAAGTCAGAGCCAGATTAGACGCAGAAAAAAACCAAAGTCGGATCATTTGTCATTGTTTTTTGTCAAAGTAAGAATTTAAGTGAAACTAGCGCTCAAAATATTTTGCACATAATTGCTGTGATTGAAAGAGCAGCTGTGTTTTCGTTCTTTATTTGATGATACTAACATGTGCTCGAATGTGAGTCTGATGAATGGATAAAAAGATTTCACTTAAGTGCTGAAAAGGAAAACGTTTTACTCACCATCTCCAGTTCCGTAGTAGATTTGCTCACTGGCCTGAGAGACACATTTTAAAGCGTCAGTGGCTATACATTTAAATAGGTCTCATTCAAATTATTAGATGTCCCACTGATTTAACAGATGCCTTACTCTTTGAAAACCTCTGTCCATGTAGGTGTCTCCACCCGGCTGCACCATACGGAGCTGCTCCAGTCCAGTTCGAATCTGCTCTCTGATGATGATAACGTTTCCCAGAGAATAAAAAACGTAATATTACAGAAATGTAATGCACAGGACAGGAAATGTAAAGACGTGTGAGTGAGGCTGTGCATGTGCCACCTGTCTTCTGTTAGTGGCATGAGAGTATTTCCTTCCGTTGAAAACACAATAAAAGACATCCGCAGCTGAGGACTGGAAAAAAACAAGGGATGACTCTTGTGTTTTACTTTCTATTATTTTCTCATGCAGTCTTTAAATCTGTCTGTGTGGACCCACCTGATGAACTTGTGTGCCAAGTGGTCAACAAAGTAATAGATCTCATTCCAGTAATGCTGGACGCTGCCAGACCTGAGAAGAACATTCAAGGGAATAAAAATTAGTGATGTTGATGTTTGATGAAAAGATTGTGAATTAAACTCAGTCCGGTATGTCCTCCAGTGTCTAGGTTGTTTGAAGTAATTTGTTTTTCATGACCACATCAACATGTGTTTTGGTTTGTGTTTGTTCAATACTTTATTTCAGTTTCTTTACGTTCTTCGAGATAAGTCCTTTGTACATTAACAGTTTTCTTACAAATATCATCAGGGAGCGTACTTTAGGTCATTGGGTGTTTTGGATCTTTAGGCTTCAGACATCCAAACCCAGGTGACCCATCCAAGAGACATTAGCCCACAGTTTGAATCTCCTAATTTGCTTTCTTCACCCTCGTGCTGGTCAAGTTGTCCTGCTTGGGTTTAGTTGTGGATTTAGATCTCTAACAAATGTGATTCTGTTGGTCTGAGATGTTTGATTTGGTCAATGGTGCTTCTTCTTTTGGCTCAAGGGACAGGTTGGTGCTTCGATCTTACCCCAACAGAAGAGGGGAGGAGCTGAGCCGAGCAAACACCGCAGAGAAACTGAACCAGAAGTGTCATGTGAAAGGTTCACTCTTCCAAAACCTGGACCAATTCATCAATGAGATCCATCAACTGTTACTATCTTTTTCCATGCACCATGTTGCCAAATCCCAGCTGTCTGGCTTGCATTAAGCTCCTCAACATCAGCTCTCACTTCGTTCTGGACCCGTTCCTCCTCTCTTGTATCTTTGTTGCAGTGAGTTGTCGGAAGGCTTCTTGAACCTTTGCAGCCAAATGCTGAAGATCCACCTGGTCCACTGCAGCCTGTTCTCTCCTCCTCCTTTGGTTGTTCACTTGTTTGCCTCTTCAGCCTCACTTACACCTGGACTCTGTTCGTCTCTAGACTCAGGACTGAGTTTTGTTTGGACGTGGACTCTTTGGATTTCCTCCTCAGCAGGAAACTTTGTCAGAGTTACCATAGTCAGCACATTTTTTGTGCTGTAGTCCTTGTTGTAATAAATCTGCCTGTAATTTGTGTCTGTTCTCTGTTCTGCCACTCGAAAGCCGTTCTTAACATCCAAGTCCTCGAGGATCCATCTGCTTGAACTGATGTTGTTGTCAGGTCGTCTATAATGATGGAGGACAGCCAGAGCCCAGACATTGATTATCGGGCCTCTAAACTCCACCTCGGCTGATGTTCATGGCCGGGGTCAGAAGGTGAGATGGTGATTCCAGTGATGATCCTTTACCCCAGTCGGTGCCAGTCAGATGTGCCTGAGCCAGAAGTGAACCTCAGATTAAAGTGATCATAGTAATCCATGATGAGCTCCGTGTTGTTACTTGGGACACGTCCTCGCTCCAGGGACATGGAGTCATATTGATGAGGTCAGGCCACGGTCCCGCCAGCTCCCATTTATCTTCTCATGTCTCTCTGATCAGCTGAGTTACCACTGCACTGTGTTCTCCACATCTGGAATTAATCTCATCTGTTGAAATCCTGTCTGACTTTCCAAAACACAGTTATTATTCTCATACACTTCATTTACATTCTTACTGATATCGATAACCAAGTTTGTTTGTTTTTACTAAACTTTGGCTGACTTGATTGTCTCCTCACATTTGTTCTCATTTAGTTTATATCCTGAGACTTTGCAATATTCTTCAAGTGTTTTTATTCATTCCTGCAGCAATTCCTCTGCTGAAAGATAAACAGTTGCATGTATCTGTGTAAAGTTATAATTTATCAATCAATTTCAACATGATACAACACAAACCAAGATATTGAAGTCTAACTAAAGTTCTGCACATTTAGCCTGCTGACCTAAAGTTGTTGGTAAAGACACCAGGAGTTCATGGTTTAACATTTTTGTATGAGCTCATCTGTGTTTTCATCACAGTGCAACATCACATAAAACATCAGTGATTATTTCTTTTGAATGCTGATGCTTAATATTTCCAACATTTAACATTTGTCTTTTAACAGAAAACAGTGACTGCAGTGCCACATCACTCTGTCGTCTGAGCTTAGCATCGTATCGGGTCCTGGTTTTGCAACAGGTGCAGACTCAGCAAAACAGATCACCAGAAGAAAGAGTTTAAAAGTAGGTCTGTGATTGGACACATAAACTCCACGGCCTCCCTCGTGCTACACTCTGCTTCTCTTCTCCTCCCTCGCTTCTGTTCTCATTTATCCTGAGACATGAGTGCCAGTGCAGAGACAGACAGAAAACTTGGGATCTCTGGAACATCTGGCTCTGATGGAGAAAGGGTTCTGCAGACTGAGGCGCAGGGAGCTGAAGCTGCAGCGACTAGATGTGGGCTGCTCCACTCTGCGAAGCGTGGCCACAGTTTGACAACAGCAATCCCATGCAGTGCATTGATTTATTTGATTTATCATCAGAGCGACTGCACACACTCCATTTTCATTATGGCAACATATTCTGTCAAATCTTGATTGAAAAAATGAACTATCACGGCTGCAGTGTACATTTCAGAAATGCATGAATGGATCTAGTGTGAGGAGTTTACAAATCTCCATATTTTCATCCAGGAAAATGTGACTGTATGATGGCATCAACAAAACAACACCTCACACATGCGTTGATCTGAACCGTTCAGGAGTTTCACATTAGCTTCAAGACAGATGTGTAGAAGATGTAATCTAACCCTCATGTCAACGCATTCAAGTCTCTAAAAATAACAGAATGTGCTTCTGTGTTTATTAAATAAAACGACACAGTTCTGCAAACAGTAAAAACTAATTGGCAACTTTTGTGATGATCAATCATTTGTTTCAGGGCTTTTAAAGGGGAAAGTAAAACCATTCTCTGATTCCAGCTTCTCTACAGCTGCTGCGTTCCTGTTTTATATCATTGGAAACTAAATGTCTTCTGGGTTTGAAACTGTTGATCAGACGAAACAATGCACAGTAAGAATCTGGGAAACTCTAGCTGACATTTTTTTCTGTTTTCTGACATTTTACACAGTAGCTCCAAAACACTGATCAATCAACCTAGAAAAACATCAGCAACAGTAGTTTGTTGCAGAATATTTCTTCCTGACAATTGCAACGCTATTTAATTCTTTGCACACACATTGAAAAAATGATGGGGCTTTGAAATATTGTGGAAGAAATGCATGGCTTACTCAAACACAAAGAATCTAAAGATATTTCTGAAGTTAAACTTTAGCAAAACCTCTTCAAGACCCTTTACACAGAAACTACACTGCAAAATAAATACATTCAACTCCCATCTGTGACAGCTGGACGAGCTGGACCTGAGCTTTGTTTGAAACAGTTATGACACTCACATATGATTCTGTCTACAGAGACGACAAACCTGCCCTATTTTCCATTTGCACCACATTATTAACATCAGAGAGAGAAATACTTGTTAACAATGAGTAATAATATCTGCTTTTACAGTGTAGTGGCACAGTCGTGTGTGGTTTCCCATTATTGCCTCTGGAGAATATAAATGATGTTTGCACCTGTGTCTTTGTTTAGAAAAGTAATCTCAGTCTCTCAGATGAGTCATGCATCAAGCATTGTAAACGTTCCCCTGTGATGGAGAAGAAAACGGAATCACTCACTTGTCCAAAACAAAGTAGAGGTCAAACCCTCCATAGCAGGATGACCCTGCCTCCCTCCTGTCTTGGGTCTGTCCTGCAGTGCCGACCACCAAGACCGCCATCAGCAGGCCCAGCTCCAGCCCGAGCAGGACCTGCCTGCACCGGCACTGGGTCATCAGTCCAAACTTCAGAGACAGCATCAGCTCAAAGACAGAGCAGGCAAACCATCAATAGTCTCCAGATGGAGTTTTCCTTTCAACTTGTCCCTCAGCACACTGTGACGCAGCGAGCCATTCTGTGAGGACTGATCTCCGAGGCATGAAGTGTTCCTCTGTGGATCAGCGTCCCATCTCCTGGGCTGCAGATGTGTGCGGGCAGAGAAGGAGGGAAGTCCTCTGCTCCCTCTCTCTCACACTCAATCATTCCAGCAAACTGAGCCATAGAGTTCACACAACCACACACAACTCAGTATGTGATTTACTGTTTCCTTCATGTGTAGGTATGAAGGAACCTGGACTTTCCTTCATGCCTTTGTTCTTGTTCAACTTTCTGAATGATTTATTCTTTGACTTTCCCTGCAGGTTTGCTCGGTTCTCCACCTTATCCTTCAGTGCCACTTAGTGGTAAACAAATGCATCTGAAGTCCCTGCAACATTTAACTCTTCAGTTTGTCTTCACTCAAATATGGAAATGCTCTGTGTTTATTTAGTTTTTTTTTAATCTTCACAGAAAAGTTTTCACCCATTCACACACATTCACAAAGTGCGTGCAGCACAGCTGTCAGTGGCAATTAGGAGTTCAGTATCTTACCCAAGACACTTTGAACACTTGGATTGGACCGCCAACCCTTTGGTCAGTGCACAACCCACTTCTCCCCCTGAGCCACAGAATTAAGTATGTAAATGTATCTTTTAATAAAATGACTGAGATATACTGAAACTGTGCTGAACCTTTAATACAAAAACATAAATTCAAAACTCTCTTTTTTATATTTTATCTTATCATTATTATGATTACTTGTATAAGGTTTGTTTTTTTGATTAAATATTTATTTTTTGTCTGTTATGACACAGTTCAGGATTCACAGCTAAGACTTGCTAAGCTGTCGTATTTTTCCTGCCATGTCACATTTACATAAATGAAATCTGAAAATTGAAAACAAATGCTCCAGTTTTTTTTAAGCAACCTCCCTCTGTTTCTCATCATCCCTCTTGTTTCCCAGCCTGTGTCTCCACTCCCTCACCTGTCCACCAGGTGTCCTCTGTCTGCCCTCTTGTTTTTCACACCAGGGTCTCATCACCAGCTGCTGCTCCTCACCAATAAGTGTCTGTGTGTATTTAAAGACGACAGCTTTTGTGGTTTCATTTGCCAGATTCTATGTGTTGCGTAGCTGCTGCAGCGTTAGAGTCGTTCTGGGTTTCCTGTTTATAGAGCGAGCTGGAGAGGGAGCTGCTTTCTCCCCCGAGTCAACGTCACTAACACATCCTGAACTTTCTCTTCTCAGTGGGTCTGAATGGTTTGAAAAGAGGCAAAGTGCATGTGAAGAAACAAAAGCAGAAGTGTGAAAGCTGTGGGAACATGCTGAAAAACAAGCAAAGAGCACAAGGCCCAACATACAAAGCTAATGTTGGGCCACATGTGCTGCATCATTATCAGTTCAGAGTGTTTGACATTTTAGGACATGCAATTATTTTTTTTAAAGTTAGGTGAGAGCTAAATAAATGAGATGTTAACTTGTTCATTAACGAGCCTCAGAGGTGCTGACAGACATAGATAGGTTAAGTGTTTCCATCTGCTTCCAGTCTTTATGATAAGCTCGCTGCCTGGAAGTGGTATCCTCATATTTGAAATATTAGAGAAGCCTATTGATCTTCATGTTCAACTTGCAACAAGATAATAAGCGTGTGTATTGTATTCAGATGGTCACGGTGTTGTACTTGTAATTAGAAGTGCAGTACTGCATCAAACTGTTGTAGACAGAGTGACAGTAATTGGACATTGCACTAAACTTATCACGTGTCAGTAAACAAAGCGGTTCACAAAGGAGACTGAATCTTATCAGTGAAGAAGCACCAAAGGGGTACAAGGTTTTTTTTTTAGCAAACAAGATGCAGCAGTTTTGTTTTAATTCAAATACGGCCTCCATGCATGAGCTTGTGGGACCAAGCTGAAGGAGAGTGTCTCACCCCTCATATGCAGTAAGTGAATCCTCTTTGCTTTTTAATTGTTATTTATAAATTAAATGTTTGGCTCAGGCTGAACTTTGTGTGTCAGCTCCACTAATCATTAGTCAGTACCTGCATTTATTAGGTGAGTGTGTGAGACGTGCGTGACGTGTGTGTCTGCAGGTGAAGCACCTCTCAGCTGCATGATGTGTGTGTGTGTGTGTGTGTGTGTGTGTGTGTGTTCTGCAGTGTGTGAGCTCTCTCTCTCTCTCTCTCGCTCTCTCTCTCTCTCTCTCTCTCTCTCCCTGCAGCAGCATGGCGCCGTGTTTTTACACCGGGTGACTTTATTCTCTTCGCTCTTCTCTTCATCTGTTTACTGGGGACGCTCTTTATTTACTTGTAGACTGCGAGTGGACTTTAGAGCAGAAGTCATGTCAGTGGGAGCTGCGACTCTTCTGCTCCTGCTCTGCTCCATGTGTGATTCTCTGGACGCTGACTGGGAGTTGGAAACTAATTTTACGGACCTCAGTGATGCAATCGATTACAAGGATCCCTGCAAAGCTGGTACAGTGCAATTTAACTCCTCAGCTCTGTTTAGTGGTTTATTATTAGTGATATATATATTTTTTTCTAAATGGATGTCTTAATTATGCAAATGTATCTTAAATACAAATATTTAGCCTACATGCAAACATAACCTCCCTATTTTATTTTATATTGATTATTAACTGTCACAATGAATCGATGAGTAGTTGTTACAATAAAAATATAAGATCTTTTTCTCTAGTCAAAGTAACAAACCAATAAAAAAACACTCATTCGAGAAGAAAAAGTTCTGCATTAATGGTTTTATTGAGGTCAATGAGCATTAAAAACCTACTGAATTTAGTTTGTTAGAAATGTAAAGTGTAATTAATATTTTCACCCATCAGCAGCACAAAGCTGCCAACACAACAGTCAGTCATCAGTTCACATTGATCATGACGTTGTGTTGTCATGACTTACTCCAGGAAAAACGTGTCTGAGATCTATTACTAAAAAATATATATATTTTCCTCATTAATGTTTAATTGTTTCAATGCAAATCTCCTTAATCTTGGTTTAATAAGTCAAACAAGTGAAGCCTTGGTTGGGACCAATCATCTCTGTTCAACTACACTCAAGTGATTTTCACATTTTAAGCATGTAGAGGCAATACTGCACCGTAAAACACTATCATAAAAATACTGTACATGTTACTGTGCTTATTACATTGACTTCATAAGATGTACAGCAGCAATTATTACATACATACTAGTACATTAATATTGCTGAAGTGCATTCTACTTTTCTTTACTAGTACATCTTGTACAAGTACCTCAACCTGTTCATTAGGGATTTTATACGTTCAAATATTTTTAAAGCAAGGCCTGTCAGTAAACCACATGAATATATGAATTAAACATTATATTGATAATGTATATGCAGATGGAAAGATACTGATGATATTTAAATCATGAATAAGATTTAAATTGTACAAAGTGTCTCTGAATCTACTGCCTTTATAACGCGCTTCCTCTTGTGAAAAAAGGAAAGTACATTTCTAATTTCCATCATCAAACACATGAAACAGTAACGCTGGTTATCAGGGGGCCTCCAGCTGCTCCGGGTTCCTTTTTCCCACTTGTAACTTGTGAAACTCCAGAAAACACACCGTTCTCCTTCACTGAGGCAGTTGCCTGGAGACTGGGGGTCATTGAGGCCGTGCCAGGGCCGTTCTTGGCTGGACGCCGGTGAAATCCCTTTGGCTTCAGGGCATGGGGTGCACACTGCAGGGGTGACAGTCATTTACAGTCACCCTTTGCATGAGTGAATTCACTTCAAAGGCCGACACAGGGCCTGCTATGTCTTTTCATTTGTACATTCAAAGGCTGTTACATCACAGTGCTAAATGAGGTATTTAACAGGAAAGACCGCAGTGAGCTGCTCAGCCTGACGGGCACAATATGAGATCTTGATTCATGTGAGCTGTATGTTTTAAATGATGGAAACCAAATGTCAGTTCCTTAGGAGGCGGGGGGGATTATTCAATCATCATCACGTTAGAGGATGTAAAACTAGCAACTGAGGTTCTCATGACTGGTGAAGTGTCTTAAAGTCATCTGTGAGTTTCCTTGTTCAGATTAGGTTTAATGTTTCCATCTGAGAATTGTATATTTTGGGAAATGACACCTTCTTTCTAAGAACTGGATGAGCAGTGCTGCCCATACTGCTCAATAATTCATGATAAATATCACGCTGCAGCCAGGAGACATTTTTATTCAAATGTATTATACTATTTGAGCATTTCAGGTGCAGATTCAATTACACAGAGATGGCTGTTGCTTCAAGAAACATGAGAGCTGTATCAATCTTCTCTTCCATCTCTTGGCAAGAGAGCAAATAAGAGAATTTCTCATAATGTCAAGCTTTTTTGCAGAAAAGCATCGTCACAGTATTAGGAACTTTGCATACAATACTAAATTATTGATATTCCTCTGGAGTTTCTTTATTTTAACTGAATTCCTGCTGTGTGCTCATCTGTCTGCCTCAGCTGCCTTTCTGGGAGACATTGCTCTGGATGAAGATGACCTCCGCATGTTCAGAGAGGCCCACAGCCTCCAGACCAACCGAACACACTCAGGTAACAGAGCTACAGTGAGTTTATTCATCTGTGAATGTTTTCACCGACTCTTGTTCTTCAGAGAGACACTAATCAATGCAGATCTCTCATTGTAACAGTCAACAGTTCCACCTCCGACGGGAGCATCAGGAGTAAAAGAGGGACAAACGGGATTCTCCATCGTCTGAGGAGAGCGGCCACCTCCAGACCAGAGCGAGTGTGGCCCGACGGCATCATACCGTATGCGATCAGTGGGAACTTTAGTGGTGAGTTCTGAAGTAAAACAACCAATAACTCTTTCAGGAGTCTTCTGCATCATGCTTGTTGCCATGTGTGGTTTTGACACCCTGGAGCTGTCAGACTCTTAATGCAGAGTTTCCTTTCAGGCAGTCAGCGAGCCATTTTCCGTCAGGCAATGCGTCACTGGGAGAAACACACTTGTGTAACCTTCACTGAGAGGACGACTGAGGAGAGCTACATCGTCTTCACCTACAGGCCGTGTGGGTGAGATGGAAGATCATTACAGTGTGAAAATCACTCAGCTTTCTTGTATTCAGGCAGTAAAATGTAGAAGCACAAAATCCAGTGAGAATTGTTACCTGACTCTGCACAGCTCCACAGAACATATGAACAAATCTTAGCTGGTTTTAGTTTGGTTTTTCCAGCCTACATCTGTTTGGATTCACTCTCTGCTCTTAAGCAGCTGTTTTCTGCAAAAAAAGCTCTAAAGATCCAGTAAATGTTTCCTTCTCACATATCAGACCGATTAAATTAGCTACAGTTACTTGTCTCAATCTGTGTGGGGCATGAAAATAAGTTACTCTTCATCAAATTAACTTTATGGAGAACATTATGTCAGTGTTCACCTCTTGTTTCCACTGCCTCCGCATGGCTGAAAATCTGAGCTCATAACCATCCCTCTATTTTCCATACGTGATAACCCTACTACCCTCTGGCACTGAACGCATCCCTCTGCCAAGGCCCAACAGTCACCTTAGCTGCTCCAAATTACACATAGATATCAGTCCTCCAAAATATTTGTTGTCCCTTTGTCAGAATGTGCACCAAATTTGAATGAGTTCTTTCTTCCTGTGTTGCGTCTTTTCACTAGTTTTGTGGAGAAAGTCCGTTTTAGTTCTTTAGGTGCTGCAGGATGTGGCCCTTAACAGTGTCGCCCCCTGCAGGTGTTGCTCCTACGTGGGGAGGAGAGGCAGCGGCCCTCAGGCCATCTCCATAGGGAAGAACTGCGATAAGTTTGGCATCGTGGTGCATGAGCTCGGCCACGTGATCGGATTCTGGCACGAACACACGCGTCCGGACCGTGACGAGCACGTAAGCATCATCAGAGACAACATCCAGCCAGGTACTGTTACTGACGTGAACACGTGTGAATGGACGTGTGTGCTCACCCTCAGATTTGTCCAGTGACTCTCTGTGTGTGAACAGGACAGGAGTATAACTTCCTGAAGATGGAACCGGGCGAGGTCGACTCACTGGGGGAAGTATACGACTTTGGCAGCATCATGCATTATGCAAGGAACACATTTTCCAGGTTGGTGTATGAGGCTTTAATATCCTTCACATTTTTATGAGGTGCTGAAGGGAGAACGAGGGTTTCATCACTTTTATTTCTCGCTTGTGGGAATTCACGCTTTATTTTTAGCTCGACTGGTTCACGTTCATAGGACATTTAACAGCTCCACTGGGGCGATTACTGGATGAATGCCTTGCTCAAGAGTCAAATCATTGAGCACTGGTGAGTCACTCTGTCCACTCCTTTATATTTGACCAGTCTGTGTCTCTAAAAGGGACATTTACCACTCCTAATGACTCAATCATCCATCCACCAAATCATCTATCCATTCATCAATTCATCCACACATCCATCAATCCATTCAGCCAACCATTCATCCATCAATTCATCAATCCATCAGTCCATCCATCAATAAGAAAAGACATCAATAAAAGAGAGTTTAGATAATAGAAGATATTGAATGAAAGACTCTCCCTCTCAGCATCGTGCGGCATCATCAGCTGAGCCTCGACACTGACCTGGGGTTTGTCTCTTTATTCAGCTCGGCCAAACAAGCTCCATAGGAAACGTCGGGGATTTGCTCCTGTATTGTCACAGAAATGGTTTCACACTAGTCTCCTTTTCATTTCTGTCTCGTGCATGTTGTTGCCCTGTTGCTTCTCTATGTGCTTCGTTGTTCTTTTTTTTTCGTACCTCCATCACCGCTTTGCTGGTCTGGGTCATGGAGGCAAGCCAAGCTAATTAAAGGCCTCGCAGTTCAGGCTTTGTTGAACAATTTGGGCTGGAGTGCCCTTTTTTTACTGGCATTCAGGAGCGGGCTCCACTGAGCCGGCTGGCACCGGCAAAAGGCCCCATTCAGGGCGTTCTGTTTGCACATGCCTGTCATTCATGGGCGCATCACCATGGGAACTGAGCAAGAGTGAGCTCCAAAACCCGGCAAGAGATTATCAGAATCAATAAAGTATCAAGGTGCTGAACAGAAGTCGGATCTAAAAAAAAAAAACTGCATTCCAAACAGTTTCTGTTCCAACCAAATGTCCCTCACTCTAGATCGTGTTGTCTCTTTTTTTTGTGCCTTTATTCATTTTTGAATCCTAAGTTGAATAAACTGCTCACGTTTGTGTTTTGTCCGAAACAGAGGAATCTTCTTAGACACAATCTTGCCGCGTTATGATGTCAATGGAGTCAGGCCACCGATTGGACAGAGGACCAGGCTCAGCAAAGGGGACATTGCACAAGCTCGCAAACTATACAAATGTGCAAGTAAGACACATGTGA